>NC_061116.1:5314690-5414659 GCF_002878395.1 Capsicum annuum
ACTCTAAGTGACTCTAATAAACATGCTTAACACATCATAAGCTCTATTATCACTAGGATACTCATCCTAATTCCTATACTCAAATATGAATCATAGGATAGGAGGGTTCATGTGTAGGAACAACGGTTCATTTTCTAGCTTTAAAATATATGGGGTATTACAATATCTCCCCCTTGGAAACATTCATCCTCGAATGAGACTGACTGAAATGAGGAGAGACGATAAACTGGAGTACGTACAAGACATACACTACTGGAACATGATCTCATGATGGACATGACTGATAAGCTAAACATATCATGCTGGACATGCATACTTGATGCATGAGTAACTGATTCATGAATGCCTAACTGAGACTTCTGATAACTGAGTTCTCCGAATAAGAATGCATATTTGATGCATAATTATACACTGGACTGATATAGGAATGCATGACTGAATATGTAAAGGTAATAGATACCAAGTTTATGATAGGAACATGAACATGAAACTGGGTATACTTAAGGAGAACTGTTACCTTAAGCTTGATCTAAATTGGTGGAGAAGAGGTGAGGATACTTGGTACGCATATCTGCTTCTATTTCCCAAGTAGTTCCCTCATGAGACTGATTTTGCCAAAGAACCTTGACTAGAGGGACTTCTTTGTTCCTCAATCTACGAGTCTGATAGTCTAAGATTTTGACTAGCATCTCTTCATAAGAGAGATTGTTCTAAACATCAATGCTCTGAATAGGGACTACAACTACTGGGTCACCTATGTATTTCTTGAGAAAAGAGACATGGAATAATGGATGAACTGAGGCTAGATCTAAAGGCAATTTGATCTCATAAGCTACCTTGCCAAAGCGACTGAGAATCCTGAAAGGACCGACATATCGGGGACTGAGTTTCCCTTTCTTACCAAACCTCTTCACTCCCTTAATGGGAGAGATCTTGAGGTAGACATAGTCATTGACCTTAAACTCGAGATCCTTTCTACGAACATATGCATAAGACTTCTGTCAGCTCTGAGCAGCCTGGAGTCTCTCTCAGATCAACTGAACTTTCTCTAAGGCGTCGAATACTAAGTCAGGACCTATAACTGAGGCCTCACGAACTTCGAACCAACCAATTGGAGATTTATATCTCTAACCATAGAGAGCTTCAAATAGAGCCATCTGAATACTGTAATGATAGCTATTGTTGTATTCAAACTCAATCAAAGAAAAGTGGTCATCCCAACTTCCCTTGAAATCTACTGCACACGCCCTTAGCATATCTTAAGAGTCTGAATGGTCCTTTCTGCTTGACCATCTGTCTGAGGATGAAACTCTGTGCTGAGATGAACTGGGTACCTCTGTCTGAAATAATAGATAGTGGAATACCGTGTAATCTGACCAACTCCCTGATATAGATTTTGGCATAATCCTCGACTGAATAAGAAGTACGAACTAGAAGAAAATGAGCTGACTTTGTCATTCTGTCTATAATGACCCAAACTAAATCATGCTGATGACGAGTTCTAGGCAAACTCGTCACGAAGTCCATGTTCACTTCTTCCCACTTCCAAGTAGGAATGGTGAACTCCTGCATGGAACCACTAGGTTTCTGATGCTCTATGTTAACCTGCTGACATGTAGATCACTTAGACACAAACTCTGTAATATCTCTCTTCATCCCACTCTACCAATAGATCTCCCATAAGTTGCGGTACATCTTAGTAGCCCCTGGATAAATAGAGTATCACGCACCATGCGCTTCTGCAAGAATTCGCTGCCTTAAGCCATCTATACCTGGAACGTACAAACGACCCTAACAACGAAGAACACCATCTCTCCCTTGGGTGAAAACCTCAACTTTCTGATTCTGAACTGACTCTTTCAGCTTGACAAGGCTAGGATCCCTGTCTTGCTTTTCTTTCACCTCGGAAACTAGAGATGAATCTGAACTACTATGAACACATACACCACCCTCGGAAGAGTCGATTAAGAGAATGCCTAGTTTGCCTAGCTGATGGATTTCCTGAGCTATTTTCTTCTTGCTATCCTCAACGTGAGCAACACTACCCATAGAGAGCCTACTGAAAGCGTCGACCACAACATTGGCCTTGCTCGGATAATAAAGAACACTCATGTCGTAATCTTTCAAAAGCTCTAACCACCTTCTTTGATGAAGATTGAGATCTTTTTGAGAAAGGCATACTGGAGACTCTTATGATCTGTAAAGAAATCTACATGAACTCCATAAAGATAATGCCTCCAACTTTTCAAGGCAAATACCACGGGTGCTTACTCAAGATCATGAGTAGGATAATTCTTCTCATGGGGCTTTAGCTGTCTGGAGGCGTAGGCTATGATCTTACCATGCTGCATGAGGACACAACCTAAACCCACTATGGATGTATCATAATAGACTACAAAACCATCTGAGCTATCTGGATGAGCTAGAACTGGAGCAGAGTTGGGTCGAGTCTTCAACTCTTGAAAACTCTTCTCGCATGAATCTGACCATTGAAAATTAACCTTCTTCTGAGTCAATATGGACATAGGAGATGTAATAGAAGAAAATCCCTCAACAAACCATCTGTAATAGCGAACCAAACCCAACAAACTCCTGATATCTGATGGAGATATAGGGTGAGGCCAATTTCTTACCGCTTTGGTCTTCTGAGGATCTACTCTAATTCCATCACTGGAAATAATATGGCCGAGGAATTCTACTGATCTTAGCCAAAATTCACACTTACTGAACTTGGAGAATAACTGATGATCCCGGAGAGTCTAAAGAACAATTCTGAGATGGTCTAAATGATCATGCTCTATGCAAGAATAGACTAGAATATCATCTATGAAGACTATAATGAACATGTCCAAGTACTTATTGAACACAAGGTTTATCAAGTCCATAAAAGCTGTAGGGGCATTGGTAAGACCAAAGGACATGACTAGAAACTCGAAGTGACCATACCACGTATGGAAAGCTGTCTTCGAGATGTCATATTCTCTAACTCTGAGCTGATGATAGCCTAATCTGAGGTCTATCTTAGAGAAGTAACTGTCACCCTAAAGTTGGTCAAACAAGTCATCTATACTAGGAAGTGGATACCTGTTCTTGACTATAACTTTGTTGAGCTGACGGTAATCGATACACATCCTGAGAGAATCGTCTTTCTTGTGCATGAATAAGACTGGTGCACCCCATGGGGATATACTGTGCCTGATGAATCCCTTATATAAGAGATCCTTTAACTGATCTTTCAGTTCCTTGAGTTCTGCTGGTGCCATTCTGTATGGTGGAATAGAAATAGGCTGAGTATTTGGGAGAAGGTCTATGCCAAAATCTATTTCCCTTTCGGGAGGAATGCCTGGAAGATCTTTGGAAAAAACATCTGAATATTTATTAACCACTGGGACTGATTTGAGACTGGGAGATTTGGAACTGGAATCCTTAACATGCATGAGATGATATACACACCCCTTAAAAATTATTTTTCCTTTCCCGAAGGTAGGAAATAAGCTGATCCCTGAACACTGAAGTACTACCCTTCCACTCTAAGACGGGCTCATTTGGGAACTAAAACTGAACTATCCTATTTCTGCAGTCGACTGTGGCAAAGCAGGAATGAAGCCAATCCATGTCGAGAATGACATCAAAGTCATTCATCTCTAACTCGACTAAATCTGCTGACGTGGATTTCTGAAATATCATAACCAGGCAGTTACTACATACCCACCTAGCTATGATGGTTTTACCCACTGGGGTAGAGACTGAAAAGAGATCTGTTAAAATTTTGGGACTGATTCTGAAATTGCCTGCTATGTATGGAGTGACAAAAGACAAGGATTCACCTGGGTCTAGCAAAGCATAAATATGAACATAAGAAATCTATAACGTACTAGTAAAGAAATTAGGAGAATTTTCCTAATCTTGTTAGTTCTGAAGAGCATAGAGTCTATTTAGGCATTGCCCACTAGTAGCACTGGAAGTGGCACCCTGCTAGTTCAGGCAATTGGACTGAGTTGTGGAACGGTTCTGTTAGCCCTGAGGACCTGGATGAGGACACTCTCTAATCCTATGGCCTGGCTTTCCACAACTAAAACAGGCATCACTACCGGCTCTGCAAATACCCTTGTGGTTCTTACCACAAGTCTAACATAGGGGATTTGTTTGGGCACTGCTAACAATGTCCTGAGATTTAGAGCCTGGTGCTCTATCTCTGTTGCCGTCTCTTAATTTCAGCACTGTGGAACACTGGTGGAAGAATGAGCTGGAGCTGATGACTTGGGATGAAACTGTGAATGGTTTTCTCCCTCTGATTTGGGTTGAGTAAAACTAAAAATGCCTGACCTTTCTTTCTTATTCTGTCTCTCCCTAGTCCTAACCTTCTGCTCCTCTATTTTTTGAGCATGGGTCATGGGTCTGGCTAAAGTCATATCACTGTTCAGTATTGTAGATCTACACTCATTTACCATGCTATCATTCACCCCTCACATGAACTTTCTTATCTTAGCCCTGTTGTCTGCAACCACATGAGGGGCATATCTGGCTAGCTGAGTAAATCTAAGAGAATACTCTCTAACCGTCATATTTCCCTGCCTGAGGTTGATGAACTCAAGAACTTTGACCTCTCTCAGCCCTTGGGGAAAGAATCTATCTAAGAAAGCCATGACAAATTCCTCCCACTCAATAGACCTGTATCATCTACCCTCTCAGACTTTCACTATTTGTACTAAGTATGAGCGACATCCTATAATTGGTATGCAGCTAACTTAGCACTCTGAACAGAAGTAACTCCCATGATATCAATGACCTTTTGGACTTGGTCAATGAATTCCTGAGGGTCTTCATCAGACTTAGAAATAAAGATGGAGGGTTCATTCAGGTGAAGTCCCGAATCCTAGCTGCTGCAGAATTGGCCACTGGATTAGCCGAAATAAATGGTGGCTGTTTATTTTGGGCAGCCACAGACTGAGAAAGTGTGGTGAATACAGCTCTAAACTCCGCATGAGAGACATGTTCGTCCAAAGGATCTTCGGGCTAAGGAGCTGGCTGGTTTCTTCTCTTTGGGGCCATATTCTGAAATAAGAAATGAACGGATTAGACTGAGAGTTTAACTTGAGATTATGCTCACTAGCACGACATGAATATTGAAAGAAGGGAAATTGTTCCTAAAACATCTCATAGTCTCTTGTACATAAATGTGGCGCACAACATACCCATGCACAAGACTCGACTAGATACGAATTTCAGACATCCTAGGACTCTATTGAACCTTAGGCTCTGATACCAAGTTTGTAACACCTCTATTATGTGAACCGGAATGCTACACAGTGCTTATGACCTTGAAGGACCACAATCTAACCCATGACTAATATCTATACCTATGCACTACAATATATAATGTAATAATGCGGAAAATATGAACATGTAGGCCATGAGGTTCAACTGAATAAAAAATCTATAAAATAGTAACATCCATATGGGTGAAAGATACCCAAAACAACTGAAAACTAAATCAAATCTGAACTAAATCTGAAAGCCTCTAAATACTGTCTGAATAAGGAGTTGAAGGAACATTTCTCCAACTAACTGCGTCTAGAAAAACTGAGCTGAAATAATAAATAAAATAAAATAATATCGTATCATCCTTGAATGAAGAAGACTCACTGCAACTCTGTATACTGGAATGTAGCTGCTACTGTTGGTCTGGAACTCGTGTCTCTGAACCTATGGTGTAACATGAAAAGAAAGCACCATAGCGCAAATGCGTCAGTACAACTGGAGTACTGAGTATACGAGTTAGGTAGGCTAATGCAAAGGGTTTACATGCATGAATAATGCTAACTAACTAACTAACTAACTGATATGAACATAAGAGTACAAATATACATACATAGTAACTGAGATCATGAGTACATGATAGCTAAATCTGTACGCTAATACATGGTTTACTGATAACTGACATGGCTGAAACTGTAGTTCTGATAACATGAGCGACTGGGTCTGATAGTCTTGAATCTAATGGAACTTTCTGAGTCCCATGCTATAAATGAATTTGACTGTATCTAACAGTCTTGGTATACTGATATCTGAATAACTATCTGAGTTCTTTTACTGAGACTGAGTCTGAAACTGTGGGAGGTAGTTGTTTAACCGACATGCCCTATATGTGCCATTATGGCTAAGCTGGGGTCTAATCTCTGCCCCGACTGGAGGAGTATCAATACCGCGCCATTGGTAAGGACAGTTGTGAGTGACCCTTAGCTGGAAGGTACTCGAAACAAGAGCAGTGGGATCCCTGAACTGACAGGTTAAGCCACCTCATCAACCTTAATCTGACTGGTTAAGATGTCTCAACCTATGCTGGCTACATAGTTCTGGAACACAAGGATGACTGCTAAGAATCAGACCATAAATTGGTAGGCGAGTTACCATCCTTGGGTTCACTCGGTGCTAACTTCTACTCCTATATGAAGAGACTGAACATAATTCAACTGATTGTACTTAGACTGATTAACTGACTTCCGTTGACTGACGAAATAGTACTACTATCTGAGGATTAACTGAGATCCTGAGATTTCTGAGGTTTCCTGAGTCACATGACTGACTGAGTTCTATAGATTATAGCTTGACTGAGATTATCATGACAACATAACATGGCTCTAGGCACACAGCTATATTTTTCGGGTACGAATACCCCCAGGACTCGATAGAAGAAAACTGACACACATGACATGACTTGATCACAAGATTGGAGTCCACAATTCATAATATCATAACTAAGGGATGTTATACTTCAAGTAGTTATTCAGCATCTTAAACATTGTAGGGATTGCATGGATATATTTTGTGTATATATTATACATATCCATTATCATACATGCTTCATACCACATCAATAGCAACACATCAATAGCATGGAATTCATATTCAAGTATATAGCTAACATAGACTTGTCATTTAGATATCATGGAACCATGTAAACATAAATTCCTAACATCCAAGCATTTTATCAAACACCTAGCATGCATTCTTTAAGGCATAGGTGTGTTTCATAACTTGCACCATATTACACCACCTAAATTCATAGTTTTCAACTAACAACCATATAGATAATCCATGAAAACACCTTTAGATATCATCTTAAAAATTAAACAACAATCATTCACATGTACATGCTCATATCACCACAAAAAGTTCACAAAATAGTATTTAAAACATGGTTCTTGATCTCTATGAATGGATTGGATCCATAGATGAACACTACGCATACCTTAGATTAATAATCCGTGAAGATAGTAGTGAAATAAGCTTGGAATTTGAAACGCCCATTGAATCCTAGACTTGTTCTTGAGAGAATTTTGATAAAAGTAATGTAAAGAGCTGATTTAGGGACTCAATCCCGTGTTTGGGACTTATGGGGGGGGGGGGGGGAAGATGACCCAAATTACCCAATTTGGGCCCCCGGAGCGACGCGGAGACATCGCATTTCCATCCGTTTGTTACCGGAAAACTCGCCGTGACACGCTGGAATCATGGAGAGACTGGAAATTGACGAACATCATTTTGGATTATGGCGCGACGTGCCACTGACTGAAATGAAGCTGCTGAAACTTTAAATCGCCATAACTTCTTCACCAGGTGTCCGTTTTAGGTGAATTTGGTATCGACGGAAAGCTTATTCAGTTCTCTACAATTTGGAGGGTATAAATCTGCCAGAATACCACCTATAGACCACATTATTCTCATTCAAAGATGAGCTATGTGAAATCACACATGAAAACTTGGTGGATTCAAAAGTTCTTAGCTTAGCTTACTCTAAGTGATTTTTATGAATATACTTAACACATCAGAAACACTATTATCACTAGAATACTCATCCTAATTCATGTACTCAAATATGAATCATAGGATAGGAGGGTTCATGGGTAGGAACAACGGTTTATTTTCTTGCTTAGAAATATACAAGGTATTACAATTAGGGAGCAACAGATTTGGGCACAAATTACATCACGCATCCAACTACGGAATCACAACATTGACACTACTCTATAGCACGGAATATAGACATGTAACTCATAAACTAGGATAGAATTTCCAAACCTTAGGCAATGCAACTTCTTACTTTCAAGGTTAGCCATACTTCTAAAATACTCTGTCAACTATACTTTCCCCTTAAACACCATGCTCATTGATTCCACTTATTTTTCTTACATGGCCGCTGATATTTCCATCTACTAATGTCTAAACTGAACTAAATCCCCTCACAATCTTCAAGCCTAACTCAAAATCACAAGACGCACCACATAATAATGTAGTACTAGATTGAATCATGAATTCAATACACCCTGCATTTCACAATTCCTCATCTCATGTATAATTTTATTGCCACTCCAGCAATCACCTTCAACTTTGCATTAGACATTCACAAACACTCAAAGCATCCATTCGTATGTATACAAACATGACATTCAAGCCTATCTTCATACCCACATATGCACTTCTAAACAAACACTCATATATAATCTTTCTCAAATTCTCTAATACTTCTATCCATAACAACTTCCCAGCACTATTCAGATGATTCACATAAAATATTCTCAACTAACCAAGCCATACACGAAACTTCACCTCAAAATTCTTTCAACTTATGGACTTACATAAAACAAGCACACAACAATTTTTCTCAAATATAACACATAAAACTTCAACTAACCTTGACATGTATCAAAGACTTGGCCTCAAACTTACTCCATAATTACTCCCTTAACTCAAATAAGCACACATCCATCTTTCATCAACAGGAAATGTTTACTCTTTTCCATATCGACAACTATTCATCATCACTATCTCGACCTAGGGGAAAAAGGTCACTGAAAAATTAGAATACTGAAATTTGGAACAAAAGGGGAGTACAATCATAACTTGATACCCTACTGAGGCGTGAGGAATAGAGCACTCATGGCATGGACTCATTAAAGAGATCTAATCTGAGGTCGTACCTGATATAAATACGAATTTTCACTGATCGTTAAGTGTATCACATGTGCACAAGAGTCATGAACTGCATGACCTAAATTTTTTTTGGAATTCATAACTTACAGAAAGTGATTCTGACTGCTGAACAAATTGGGAACTCATCATACTAGGAACTAGGAGAGTACATGATTCTTTATCATATGCATGAACACGGACTATGATCATGAAGATGAAACATAAAGCCTATGTATTGGAATAACTGAAGTAAACTGCTGAAATAAGAATAGATTGAGCATCGTTCTTTCTCACGGCCAATTCCACAACTTACTAGCACATCTATTAACATCTGAAAACTTGAATTGGTTACTCATTCTATCATCTCCCTCTTGGATTTAAGCCATTACTCTAAGTCTGTAAACCACTATATACACTCTGGTATAAACTGAAACCACTTTACTCTAGAGTCGGGGATATAACAATACACATAAAACTAAACTTACCCTGTAAGTTGTTATCTTCATGTATAACAACCAATTCTAATACCTACTTCTAAGATTAAAACCTTAGGTTTCTATAGCCCCAAAAGTCATCATATATTAGCTTAAACGTTCACCAACTTAGATGCACCATACCACTTCTGTCATAGTCTACCAACATCATGCCTGCAAACTTATATTTCTAAACCATGAGAATCAAGATTATGGAAAAAAAGGCTCAACATCATTAATCATAACTCCATAACTTAGCTATCAAGAACATCACATATTATCTAACTAGTCTTTCTCTACCTAGAAACTCAGTAATACTAACCACACAACATGCAATGATCCTTGAAAATAATGCAGCCCCATAGCACCTTGGGCGTACTTCTACATCATACTTACAACATCAGACTTGATTATGAATCAATTAAACTTAAGCTCTTGTATACACTGTTCAAGCCTACTAGATCACTTTCACACAAATAACACCCACCACAACAATCATTATATCCACCTTGATCACCATCTATTATTCTAACTTAGTGTTTAGTTCTAGCTATGATGAACGACAACTTCACACAATTTCCTTACATGCCAAACATCTGAAAACATTAATCCACCAAAACTTCATAACAATAAGGATCAATCACAGTCCTATGATCTATCTTATTTAAAATCCATTAACACATCCTCCTTCTACACATTATTACTATCTACCCTTTTATACAACTAAACTTAGTTCATAGCTCTATAAGTCCCAACTAAACTCCCTCTTGCAACCTCATGGGCATCTAAATTAACAACACTCATCCACCAAGTACCTTTATCAATAACCTATAATTTTATTGCACGACAAACACCGTCAACAACTCTTTTCATACTTCAAGTAAACAACAATTCGCCTTAACTAATTACTACTTCTCTACCTTGCCTTCTACTAAACTAATACACGAGGATGTATCACTTCATTACCAACTCAATCTCATGCCAAAAGATTTGGCCATACATATATTCAATAAATCGCCCTTAACACTTTTATTGCCATTACGCCACTAAATCCCCAGTCCCAACCAACACAGGAACAACAAGATGAACAATAAGTTGCTAGTGAATCGAAATAGGACCAATATGGCTTCACTAGGCTGAAAAGTATTATTTCATCAGAACCAAAAATTGCACTAGAATCAATCAACTCTGAAGCACTAACGGACTCTTCCCAAGTCCTTACACAATTTTTAAAATCTTATATGACATCAATTGAAAAGGACCATAGCATTTAAATTCTAAAATTTTGCATTTGATTCACCAAAATAATGAGACATATTGGAGCCCATCAAAGTAAGAAAATAATTGGGATAACTTTACTTTCGTATGGGCAACACCATAGCACGAATTAGAGTATGAAAGAGGAACATTCTGAATCCATAGCACGAACTAAAACATGAAAAAAGGGAGGCATTTCTAAACACCTAGTAGCTTCTTTCTTATAAGTATGGCACGCTACACACCCATAAATAAGACTTTACCCAATTCGACTTTGTAGACACCCTGGGACAATGAACCATGATTTGATACCAAGTTCGTCATGACCTAAACTAAGGCCTGGCTATGATGGACATCCTAAACCATGAAGGCCCGAATGTCCTACTCTATCTGGTAGTCATGCACAACATTCATATAATAAAACATAATGTGGAATTACGATCTAATACGAAAACATGGTCATACTCTAGATTAAGTTTAACAATAAGGAAAGAAATTTGAAAATCACTAACAACATCTGGAAAAGTCTGCGAAATCTCTACTACATGAAAATCTGACAACTATCTGAAAATTGGGACAAGGCCCCCAGTAGACCCAAACTATAATAGATGACGTAATCTGAAAGGACAGGCCTTTTGGAATAGAGAAGGCTCACCACTGCATAATTTGATCTGCTCTCAGAATCATCTACTACTTATCTGGGCCCTTAGACAGAGTCTCAAAACTTGAGAGGTAGGGGAGGGGGTCAATACAGATTTACAGGTACGCATAGCAAATCAAAAATAATGATTTATATTCAACATATATGAGAGAAATTTAAAGCAGTTCATAAACATATCATATAGTAAGAAACCTCATGGGCATTTTAAAAGACTCTGTGAAAACATCTAAAATCTGTGACACTCTTTGTCTTACTTTTGCGCTAGGTGGTGTACCCGAAATCTGTAATCCCATGGGCTATATGGGATCTGTCATTAACTCGGCAGCCAAGCCCCCAACCCAAGTGTGCCGCAAGGGTCGGAGTCTCTGAACCTACTACCACACGGCCATTGCTAGCGTACAATAATAATCTACCCGTATCAGTAAATACGATTTCAGGATAAGAGTTACTTGAACTCATACCATCTTTGGGTAACCACCTAACCCTCTTTATGCCCATTTTTAGTTCTTTAAACATGCATATGCTCTGAAAACATACTCTGAAATCTTTAACTCTGTCATGGCATATATACATAGATGGTATTGTCATACCATTGTCTTGCAAGTCACATTCTCTGAGCCATTTATAGCAATTTATATCTCTGTTTTCAAATCATAAAATTTAGGACCACCATAACAACAATTCATTCAAGGAACTCATGCTTTAAAATTCATGTAAAACCATGCAAGCAATTCTCTTTATCAACAATTTAACAAACAATGGTGGTCATGTCCAAAGTCTATCTGATGCAATTCCTCTCTTTAACACAAAATATAGTTATCTCAAGACACCCTCTTAATAATTCTAAATCAATGTTTCAAATCCTATGACATTGAGAAAACATCTTTCAAATCACAGACATGCATTTCAACTCTTTTCTAACAAAACCAAAATCTTTAATTTTTCACAAGAGAGGGAGTCCATAATTTATGCTCTGCAACAATCTTAAACCTCAAATTATATATATATATACGTATACATGTAAATCAAATTAGGGGGAAAGGCCGAAGGGCCACATTTAAACATTCATAATGCATAATAAAACATGTATTTCAAAACACCTTTTCTAAAATCATGCTTGAAAATCTTTAAATCATGTTCTAGTGTTTCCAAGCCCATGTAGTTTTTAGGATAAACCCCTCGCACCTTAAATTGTAAGATCTGAAAGATGGAACCTAGATCTTGATAGATGAAACTAGGATCTTGATTTGTTTCTTGGAGATATTAAACTTAAGGCTTGATTTTCTTATTTTCTTGTTCTTGGAGAATACCCTAATTTTATCTTATTTTCAGAGTGAATAGGAAGTTTTGATGTTGTAAAACTGATAATGATTGATTAATAACACTTAAGTGGTGATTTAATTCGTATGAAAGGTTTTTGGAGTGAGGAAATGACCAAAATATTCCTATGAAATCACTTCCCAGTTGCTGAAATTCTCGGTTGACGACCAAGGCTGACAAGCCGTAAGCTTTTGTCATCACCTGGGAGCTGAAATTGATGGGTTTCTGCCTAAGGATGACGACATATTCTGACAAGTTGTCAGATTATGACAAGCTATCAGAATTGTCGTCACTCAGTTGCCAGGCTAATATGTTAGAGTAAAATGGGTATATCATTTTTCTCCGATATCAAATTTTGGCAAAATTGGTGGTGTTGGAAAGAGGACTCAAAGACCTTTTATTTGATATATAGTAGGCCATCCAGTTCGTCATATTAACTTAGTTATGTGTGATTGAAGTTGACCCAAGTTTTGACGCTCACTAAAACTCAAACGATAGAAAAGCTTTCAACTAGTCCTTGAGTTAAGGGACCTCTATGATCTGGAATCATGCTCAACTAAATTCACACACTACATAATTGGTTAAAACACTATATGTACATCGAGTTTATGGCTTTTGGAGTATCTACGCAAAGGAATGATGGTTTTCTTTCTAGCCTAAAATGCAGGGTGTTACATTATCTACCCCTTGGGATCATTTGTTTCTGAATGATGGGTAAGAACGTTGAAGCTTAAAGGTATGGAATAATGCAGACATGATGTTTCTTATAAAAAAGGATATAACTAATTTGAAACATTTAAACTTCTATCATGAAACTGAATTCTGAGTTGACTTGACTTTACTTGCTTTAAAGAGCTGATTCATGCTGAGAGTTTAGGATTTCCTTGGAGTGTTCATGATGTAATCATACATATTGAATTGAGGAGTGATAACTTATCCAAGTATGAATCATGAGACAACTGGACTTATATCAGATCAAGATATTACACTGTCTAAGCTAAAATACTTGGGAAAATTTAGGATTATGCACTGAACTCTAATAAATTGAGTCATGACTAAATAGCTGAATCTGAAACATGATTCTTGGACTGAACTGGATTCGTAATTTACATGAATGGAATAGATTATCTATCAACATAGTTCCAATAGCATTAGGGAGCAACAGATTTGGGTACAAATTACACTACGCATCCAACTACGGAATCACAACATTGACACTACTCTATAACACAAAATATAGACATGTAACTCATAAACTAGGATAGAATTACCAAACCTTAGGCAATGCAACTTCTTACTTTCAAGGTTAGCCACACTTCTAAAATACTCTCTCAACTATACCTTCCCCTTAAACACCATGCTCATTGATTCCACTTATTTTTCTTACATGGCCGCTGATATTTCCATCTACTAATGTCTAAACTGAACTAAATCCCCTCACAATCTTCAAGCCTAACTCAAAATCACAAGACGCACCACTTAATAATGTAGTACTAGTTTGAATCATAAATTCAGTACTCCCTGCATTTCACAATACCTCATCTTATGCATAATTCTTATTGCCACTCCAACAATCACCTTCAACTTCGCATTGGACATTCACAAATACTCAAAGCATCCGTTCATATGTATACAAACATGACATTCAATCCTATCTTCATACCTACATATGCACTTCTAAACAAATGCTCATAAAGAATCTTTCTCAAATTCTCTAATACTTCTATCCATAACAACTTCCCAGCACTATTCAGATAATACACATAAAATATTCTAAACTAACCAAGCCATACACGAAACTTCACCTCAAAATTCTTTCAACTTATGGACTTACATAAAACAAGCAAACAGTAATTTTTTCCAAATATAACACATAAAACTTCAACTAACCTTGACATGTATCAAAGACATGGCCTCAAACTTACTCCATAATTACTACCTTAACTCAAATAAGCACACATCCATCTTTTATCAACAAGAAATGTTTAATCTTTTCCATCTAGACAACTATTCATCATCACTTTCTCGACCTAAGGGAAAAAGGTCACTGAAAAATTAGAATACCAAAATCCGAAACATGAGGGGAGTACAATCATAACTTGATATCCTACTGAGGCATGAGGAATAGAGCACTCACGACATAAGCTCATTAAAGAGATCTAATCTGAGGTCGTACCTAATATAAATCTGAATTTTCACTGATCGTTAAGTGTATCACATGTGCACAAGAGTCATGAACTGCATGACCTAAATTTTTTTGGAATTTATAACTTACAAAAAGTGATTCTGACTACTGAACAAACTCGAAACTCATCATACTAGGAACCAGGGGAGTACATGATTCTTTATCATATGCTTGAACTCGGACTATGATCATGAAGCTGAAACATAAAGCATGGTATGTATTGGAATAACCTAGGGCCACATTTAAACATTCATAATGCATAATAAAATCATGTATTCCAAAACCTCTTTTCTAAAGTCATGCTTGAAAATTTTTAAATCATGTTCTAGTGTTTCCAAGCCATGTAGTTTTTAGGATAAACTCCATGTACCTTAAATTATAAGATATGAAAGATAGAACCTAGATATTTATATAGATGAAACCCAGATCTTGATTTTTTTCTTGGAGATATTGAACTTAAGGCTTGATTTTCTTGTTCTTGGAGAAAACTCTAATTTGATCTTATTTTGAGAGTGAAAAGGAAGTTTTTGATGTTGTAAAACTGATAATGATTGATTAATAACAATTAAGGGGTGATTTAATTTGTGTGAAAGGTTTTTGGAGTGAGGGAAAGACCAAAATACCCCTACGAAATCACTTCCCCGTTGCTGAAATTCTCGGCTGACGACCAAGGCTGACAAGCCGTCAGCTTTTGTCATCATCTGGGAGCTGAAATTGATGGGTTTCTGCCTAAGACTGACAACATATTCTAACAAGTTGTCAGATTTGTGATAAGCCGTCAGAATTGTCGTCACTCAGTTGCCAGGATGATATGCTGGATTAAAATGGGCATAACTTCTTATTCCGATATCGGATTTTCGCAAAATTTGAGGCATTGGAAAGAGGAATCAAAGAACTTTCATTTGATATATATTAGGCCAACTAGTTAGTCATATACAAGGTGTTATGTCCGATTGAATTTGACCCAAGTTTTGACGCTCACTAAAACCTAAAACTCGAACGATAGGAAAACTTTTAACTAGTCCTTGAGTTAAGGGACCTCTATGATCTCGACTCATGCTCAACTAAATTCACACACTACATAATTGATTAAAAAACTATATGTACATCAAATTTATGGCTTTTGGAACATCTACACGAAGGAATGATGGTTTTCATTCTAGCCCGAAATGCGGGGTGTTATAGAAATAATCTCGAACAATGTCAAATAGAGTATGGTATCTATTGGATCAAAATGATTTTGTCATAGTAGTTGAAGTAGTTTGCTAAATCAAGTGTAAAATGAAATAGGTAGATCCAGATTTACAATTCAAAGGTTATTAAAATACAACTCAGTGACTTTTGGATTGTTTTAATTACCATTATCATCTTAGTCTTCTTATTCAATTGTTAATTTTTGTTCTTTGTGTAAATGCTTCATGATTAGTAGGTACTGTTGAGATAAGAATTTAGATGGGCAGATTGTTTATTTATTCAACTTGGCTACGGATGAACTTGAAAGGCTACCACCAACAAAGTTAAAAGCAATCAATTTAAAAAGAGTAAATGCATTGTTTCCACCCTGAACTATAAGCGAAATTGTTGAGGCACACTGTTAACAAAGGCAACAAAGGCCCAATTACTTACTCCCAACAGTGTCCATATCCAGAGCCCATTTTTTCTGTACATTGTATTTTTCATTTTGTCCATTTTAATAAGTACACATGTGTATATAGAAGAGGTGAATTGAATAGACCTTCGAGAGAGTTCATTTTTTGGAATGAAAACAAAAAATATTTTCTCTCTTTATCTTCTCCATGGTTGTTAGGGTTTCTTCTCTTATTTTGATGGCAATCTTGAGTTGTGAAGCTCTAACATGGTATCAGAGACAGGTTTGTGATCCTTGCAACTTCCTCTTGCTTCTGATAGTACCCTTGTTGGTGTTTCTGATCACATGAATGTTCGATTCCTGTCCCACATTTGGGGTTTTTCACATAGAAACCAAGTTATAAAAGCCCTTACTTCTTCAGGTTGCGAAGAAGGACGATAATTATTTTTGTAAATACATTTGTTGCCCGTTTGTTGGTACTTTTAGTCCTAGCTTGTGACTCTCTCGATGATGAAAATTTTTGAGATGTGCGTTTTTAGCTTTGATGTACCCACATTCTAGCCACTGTGTTCTTAGTTTTTGATATATTTTCCTAAGATCTAGCTTGTATGCTTATAGCTTTGTTGTAATTTTTTTTGTTTCACTAAAATTGAGAAGTGCTGAAAAACATTTGGTCTTAAGTCAGTTTGTATGACTACATCTGGACCTATGTCTATGGAAAATGTGACTATTCCTTTTGGATTTGAGGAATTTTCTATCTCCCCGACTCATCCATTATATCTGTATCCTTCTGATAATTCTGGTACACATTTGGTGACTCCATTATTTGATGGTACTGAGTTTGTTGTTTCCCGTAAGAATATGATGACAACTTTATATGCTAAGAATAAATTGGGGTTTGTTACTGGCCTTGTGTCCAAACTTGCACCCAATTCTCCCTATTACCCATTCTATGAAAGGTGCAACAACATGGTTATAGCATGGATTACGAATTCTTCGTCTACTAAATTGGCAACTAGTGTAATGTGTTTTGATTCCACCAAAGACATTTGGAGTGATATAAATGAACGGTTTGATCAGTCTAATGGTACTAAATATATTCAGATCTAGAAAGAGATTAACTCTACTGTGTAAGGCTCTTCTACTATCTCATCCTATTTCACTAGACTTCGCACTCTTTGGGATGAGTTGAGTACCTCTTATGTTGGTCCTATACATACTTTTGGGGCTTTAGGGAAGTTTATGGAACAATAAAAATTGTTCTAATTTCTTAGCGGCTTAAATGATGAATATTCACTCTGTAAGAGTAACCTTCTAATGATGCCCACACTACCTTCCCTTAGTTGTTCTTATGCTATGTTGCAACATGTTGAAAAGCCCTCCTATCCCTGGATTCTTAAATGATTAAGTTGTTTTCAATTCAGTGTCTCAGAACACTTTTGTAGGAAGAGGATACAATCAAAAATTTAATATTGATTCTAAAATACCTTTTTCCTCCCCTCTGCCATATGATGCTAGAAGAACTCAACCTGATAGCAGAAAATCTCTTACTCCTAACTCTGGTCCCTCAGCCTCTTCACCTATTTTCTACAAGTATTGCAAAAAATCTGGACATCTTATTGATAAGTGCTATAAACTCTATGGTTATCCTGTTGATTTCAAATTCACTAAGGCAGAAGGTTTGTGTCTCTTGCACAATATGAAAGTTTCTCAGCTGACCCTTCTGCCTCTCATGTCAAGTTTGAGGATGGTGATTATAGATTGACTAAGGATCAATTCCACCATTATCATTATCTTCAACAACTTTATAGTACCTTTGATAGAAAATCCTTTTGTACACATTCTGGGTCTCATCATCAACATACGGAGGATTTTGCTCACTTTGCAGGTGTGTTCAATCACCCTGCTGTACTTTCTACTGCCTTTAATGCTAGTTCCTCTAGATTTACCTCTTTTGATTAGCCTTCCAAATGGGTATAAAGTCAAAGTTGTGTCAACTGGGTTATTAAGTCTTAGACCTGACATGATTTTACACAATGTACTCTTAGTCCCCTCTTTCCATTCAATCTTATCTCCATACACAAGCTTCTTTCTTAACTTGAATGTACTACTCTCTTCACCAAATCTAACTGTATTTTATAGGGCCCTTCTCTGAAGAAGCAGTTGGAAATTGGTGAAGAAGCAGTTGGAAATTGGTAAAACTGCACATGGGCTGTACTATTTTGTTGCACCTGATTCCACAGTGCCTTCTGTTTCTTATAGTTTTACTAATTCTACTAGTTGTATTTCTCATTCACATAGTGTAACTAACAATGATTTGTTTTGGCATCAAAGACTTGGTCATATTCTCTATCACAAAATGAAGTCTATTGTATTCTTATATGGGAAAATTTCTCCCAAACAGAATTTTCTCTGTGATATATGTCCTAAATCTAGACAACATAGATTACCTTTTACTCTTAGTTCTTCTCATTTATCCTTACCTTTTAAACTTGTTCACATTGATGTTTGGGGCCCTTATCATACTCAAACCTACAATGGATTCAGATATTTTCTTACTCTAGTGGATAATTTTACCAGACTTACCTGGACTCACTTACTTTCCACTAAGTCTAGTGCCTCTTGTGTCATAAAAGGTTTTGCCCCATGGTACAAGTTCAATATAATTATATAGTTAAGGTTTTTAGATCTGATAATGCTTTTGAATTGGGAAATAGTACTGATTTACAAAAGTTTTTTTCTGATCATGGAATTTTACATCAAATCACCGTTCCACATACTCCTCAACAAAATGGGGTTGTGGAAAGGAAGCACAAATATATTTTAGAAGTGTCTAGAGCTTTATTATTTCAGTTTAAACTTCCTTTGAAGTACTGGGATGAATTTGTTTTAACTGCTACCTATCTAATTAATAAATTCCCTACTATTCCTTTAAACCATGTCTCTCCTTACGAAAAACTTCATGGGTTCCCTCTATCATATGACCATTTGAGAAGTTTTGGGTGTCTTGCTTATGCTGCTACTTCTACTCTACTTAGAGATAAACTTAAACCTAGATCTATTCCCAACATCTTCTTAGGATATCCTTTTGGAAAGAAAGGTTATAAGCTTCTTAGTCTCTCAACTTTTACTGTCTTCTACTCCAGAGATGTTCAGTTTCTTGAACATATATTTTCTTATCCTAATTCTTCTTTTTTCTCTTCTCCTTTTTCTCCACCTCCTGAGTTTACTAATCATACTCCTACTGTTTCACCTGTTCCTCCCCTATTTCTTTTACTCCTTCCTCTTCTATTTCTTCTCCTCCTCTTAGAAGGAGTTCCAGGTCCTCACATCCTCCTGCTTCCTTCTTCTGATCCTATCCAGGTTAATTACAAAGTTTCTAGTACTAATATATATCTGCATGAGCCTTTATTTTACCAGCAGGCTGTCTCTAGTCCTTCCTGGAAGTAGGCTATGCTACAGGAATTCAAAGCTCTTGAAGACAACCATACTTGGGATATTGTTCCTCTTTTTTCTAATAAGAAGGCTATTCCATGTAAATGGGCCTACAAAATCAAACAAAGGTTTGATGGTACTATTGAGAGGTATAAGGCTAGACTTGTCATCCGAGGTGACACTCAAAAAGAAGGTATTGACTATCATGAGATCTTTTCTCCTATGGTTAAGCTTAAGTGTCTCTTAGCTCTTACTGCTAAACATCACTGGACTGTTTTCTAGCTGGATATCAACAATGTTTTTCTTCATGGTGATCTTCATGAAGATTTCTACATAAAAATTCCCCCTGGTCTTGAAGTTTTTGCCTCTTCTCCTTGTGCAACTCCTTTGGTTTGTAAGCTCAGGAAGTCTTTATATGGCCTCAAACAGGCAGTGGTTTTCCAAACTGTCTGAAGCCTTGTTCTCTAGAGGCTACATTGCTAGCAATAATGATTACTCCCTCTTCATCAAGTCCTCAGGTAATTCTTTGGTTGTATTAGTGATTTATATGGATGATATTTTGTTGGTTGGGTCAAATATTGATGAAATGACCATTCTAAAATCTTTTCTTGATCATCAATTCAAGATCAAAGATTTAGGACTGGTTCACTATTTTCTGGGGTTGGAAATCATATCTCATGATGATGGTTATCTTATGCATCAGCATAAGTATACTTTTGATTTGCTGCATGAGTTTCAATGCTCAGATTTCACCCCTGTTGCTTCTCCTTTGGAAGCTTCTATGAAGTTGGTTCCTTCTATGGGTGACCCTTTACTGGAACATTCTATTTTCAGGCAGTTAGTGGATAAACTCAATTTTTTGCAGCATACTAGGCCTGATATTTCTTTTGCTGTATAGCATCTGAGTCAATTTTTACAATCTCCTTGTGTTGCTCATATGAAAGCTGCTATACATGTTCTCTGGTATCTCATAAATGCCCCAGATCAGGGCATCTTTCTCCCTGCTTCCCCTTCTTTCTTGCTATCTGCTTTCTCTAATTCTGATTGGGCTGCATGTCCTTTTTCTAGAAAGTCGGTTACTGATTATTATGTAGTGTTTGGTGGTTGTCCTCTTTCTTGGAAAAGTAAGAAGCTGCCCACTATTGCCCTCTCTTCTGCTGAGGCTGAGTATAGGGCCTTACGAAAAGTAGTGGCTGAGGTTACTTGGTTGATTCTCTTATTTGCTGACATGGGTCTCATTATTTCTGCTCATGTTCCTATTTTCTTTGATAGCCAGGCTGCTTTACACATTGCCAAGAATCCTATCTTTCGTGAGCGTACTAAATATATTGAGATTGATTGCCACTATGTTCGTGATTGCCTTGCTGCTCAACTTGTATCTTTCCATCATGTTCCTTCTGCTGATCAACTTGTTGATATCCTAACCAAGCCACTGAGTGGTCCTCTTCATCATCTTCTTCTTTTCATACTAGGAGTGCATACACCCTCCATCTTGAGGCGGGGTGTTAACAAAGGCACTGAAGACCCAATTACTTAGGCCCAACAGTGTCCATAACCGGAGCCCATTTTTTTGTACATTGTATTTTTCATTTTGTCCATTTTAATATGTACATGTGTATATATAGAAGAGGTGAACTGAATAGACCTTCGAGAGAGTTCATTTTTTGGAATAAAAATAGAAGATATTTTCTCTCTCTATCTTCTTTATGGTTGTTAGGGTTTCTTCTCTCATTTTGATGGCGATCTTGAGCTTTGAAGCTCTAACACACACTCAAACTTAACGAGGGTCCTATTACCCTCAGACTAATTAAAATCGTACTTTTGGAAACCTTAGTGCCTACATGGCACATATGTGTGCCTACTTGGACCTTTAGTGTATTGATTCATGCAGTGTGCCACGTATGTGCCACGCAAGCGCTAAGGTTGCCAAAAATATGGTTTTAATTAGTCCAGGGTTAATAGGATCCCCTTTAAGTTAGAGTGTGTCTCAGCAATTTCGTTTATAGTTTAGGGTGTAAACAATGCATTTTCTCATTAAACAACAATATTAAAAATACAAATCATTGACTTGGACTTAATCAATTATTTGCACGTCGATCTCTTGTATATTGGAAATATATATGTGACCTATAAATTGTGGTGGTGTCCGGGCCAACTTTTCCACACTTTAATTAAGTACACGAAATACTTGCAACCTCCCACCAACATCAGATATCTTGTGCAGCTATGTCCACCACGACTGGGTCACATGGAAAGAGTGTTTTACAATTCCAAGATTATTATAAATTCAACTCAATGATGTTCCTTTAAATTATTTTTAATACCCAACGTCATTAAACAATTGTTAATTCTGCCATTATTGGTAGTCTAAAATGCCAATAATCTATTATTCTTTTACTATCCTACTTAGCCACTAATCTATTATTATTTAGTTGGCCTATTGGAAGCACAGTTGGTAGGGCAGCCATTTATTATACAAGTAAAGTAATATGGATCATGTTTTAACATTGCCAATTTCTGCTACAACAGTTAGAACACTACGTTGTTACAGAACAGCCTCTTGTAAAAAATGCTTACAATACGTACACCTTTGTGGCTCGGCCCTTCCCCGAATCCCATTCTTTTCTGGGAGTGCTTTACACAATTGACCATGTATATTTAAGAGAAAGGATATGATTTATGGATTTATTCCGCCTTGCCAAAAACATAAGAGGCAACCATTCTAAGACAAAGCCTAGGAGAAACAAGGAAGCATACATGAGGATCTATCGGAAATGACCTCTCTAACTTGCAGGGTAAGGCGGGATTACAAGCTATCTTCCTCAGATCCCACTTGTGGAATGATACTAACTATATTGTTGTTGTAGTAGTAATTGTAGTAATGATGGAGATAACGATTGATCAATTGTGTAAGTAATTGGCTAAACAAGTGGTTGAAATGCAAGAATCAAACAACTAGATTCGAATTCCAACATATTAAATCACATTTCTGAACTAGAGGGAATCTACCCATTTTTATATTATAAGCAAAAGGGGTAATACCTACCTCCAATTCTTTTATTTTTTTTAAGGGGTTGGTGGTGGACCGACTCCAATTCATATATTTCTAAAACTATTTTTTATCCCTAGAAGCTCCCACTCTTTTACTTTTTTGGTGACTTGAACTTACAACCTTCGGGTTGAAAGTGATTGTATTTATCATCCGAACAACTCCCTCTTGTCTATATTTCAAAATCTCAAATCAAGTTTTTGATGTTTTTTTTAAGAATTTGAAATACTTTTAAAACCAATTTTGAATTTTGTTTTTTGATTCAGTAGATATAGGTCTGCTAACAAAAAAATAGGTGTTGTATGCACTATTTATTAAACAATAAAGATATATATGCACCACTTTTTTAACAAGAATATGTCTGCTCTAAATCATAAAATTGAAAGCTATATTTTCCCTTTTAGATCTCTTTATAAAACAAATCAAAAAGTCTATTTTTTTTTAATCCATACAATTGTCAACCAACCAGTTACTTTTATTAATCCCGGTGAGGGGACAAACCATTCACTAACAAGCTTATAAAAACACCAACTAGAAGAAAAACACATATCCTATAATCATCAAAGAGTTTTACTGACATAAGAGAAAATCAGATATATTACAATCATAATAGGGTCTACAACATATTTTTAACAAATCTTGTTGGTTTCAAAGTAACTGGATGATCTTGCTCTTTGCCTTTGCACGTAAGTTAAATATATATGGTCATTATCACAGCCTGCTGGATCTTGTGGAAGCCCGAGCGATATATCCCTCGGAGGCTAGTGCATCAACTACAGGGCACGATAACAGTTGAAGCAGGTGTAGGGTGTAGCAGCCTGTGCAGCAATATCTCAAATTCATCATACCGAGCTTCTTTTTTGTAACACCCCATATATTGGGCTAGAACGAAAATCGTCATTTCTATGCGTAGATGATTCAAAAGCCATAAATCATATGCAAATTTGGCATATTAATCAATTATGTAGTGTGGGAACCTATTTGAGCATGAATTGAGATCATAGAGGTTCCCTAACTCAAGGACGAGTTGAAAGCTTTCCTATCGTTCGAGTTTGAGTGAGCGTCGAAACTAGGGTCAACTTCAATCGACCATAACTCTTTGTATTTAATGAATTAGAGGCCCTAATATATATCAAATGAAAGCTCTTTGAATTATCTTTCAAACGATACCAATTTCCCCAAAATCCGATACCCAAGTAAAAAGTTATGGACATTTTCATGACTGAGACAGTAGCATCGCGTGATTAACGTGCGACACACGCTCTGTCGTACGTACCCAATTTCCAGGTCCTGTTTTCATGTTTTTAAGGGAAAAAGTGATATTTTCCACCCTCTATTCAACCATAACATGGGATTAAAATCCCCCAAACACCAAAATAAGGTCATTCTCTCTCAAAATCACAAAGAACACTTCTTAGGGTTTCAACCCAAAGATCAAAATATCTTAAGATTTCACCTTGAGTTTTCAATAATTCTTCGAGATTTGGAATCCGCATTGCGAGGGCTACAAGAAGCACCCATCAATTGTTCGAATAACATCCCTAAAGCACGAGTTCATTCAAGAATTATAAATCAAGCTACTTGGGGTTTTCCTAAAATTTCATGGGCAAAGAAACCATCTTTAATTCATGCCAACGGTTTAGAAATCATGATTTTTAAGAAAGAGGTTTTGAATTTACGATTACTTGCATGTTTTAGAAGCCTTGATTAGTATTGTTTTGCTATTTAGGCCTTCCCCCAAATTGATTTGAAACTCTATATATATATATGTATGCATGTGTTTAAGGATGAATATACAATTGAGAGCATGAATCCTGAAGAATCCCTCTCTTGTTATGATTTTTTCCCATCTTTTATATGATATGAATTGTGTTTGAAATGTCTTGATTATTACTACGACTTGAATATGATTTTGAATCCAAAAGAGAGGGTTTTGCATGTTGAAAAACGTTGAATACACTTTTAATGAAAGAATTGCATGCTTGTCAAAAATACATGACAACCACATGGTTATTGAGAGAATGAGAATCTTAGCATGGTTTTGAATTGTGCTTTCAAAACATGAAATTTTCTATACTATTTTCCTGCTTGGGTGGTCTGAATTATGTTTTAATGAAAGAATCATGCATGGTACAATATGGCTCAGAAATAGGACTTGCAAGTTTTGGTGTGACGACACCAACTCAGTTAAAGCCATAGTAATTCAGAACAGAATAGAACCTATTTTTGAAATCAGATTATGAATTCAGAAAGATGCATGTTTAGAAAAGGTTAAAAATGGGCTTAAAAAGAGTTAGATGGTTACCCGAAGAAAGTATGAGCTGAAAGACTCTATGCTAGAAACCGTGATTTGCCAACACGAGATTATGGTACCATGCTTTGTGATCTTGTGTACCTTGATTCATGTCGTCCCAAATTAGGACTATGGTTAGGAGCCCTGCTTTATGATCTTGTGCACTACCATGACATGTTGATTTGATTGGAGATTTTGGCACCCTGCTGTGTGATCTTACGTGTCCCCCTTATAGATACTCCAATCCTTGTGGCAAACTTGGATTGGGGGCTTGGCCGCTGAGTCAAGGGTGGATTCCATATAGCCCATTGAATTACAGATTGTAGGGTGTACCATCTAGCTCAGAAGTAAGACAAAGAGTAAGTCATGGTTTCAAAGAAATGTTTCAGACTCTTTAAAATGTCCCCATGTGTTTTCATATATTATATGTAAAATATTTTATGAATTTCTCTCACTTATGTTATAAAAAAATATATTATTTTAGATTGCTCTGCGTACCAGTACATATGTATTGACCCCCCTTCCTTCCAAGTTTTGAGGCTCAATCTAGGGGTTTTGATAAGCAGTGGGTTTTCTCTAGACAGAAGTGCAGAGTTCTATGGTGAGCCTTCTATATTTAGAAGGCCTAGTTTACTTCAGTCATTTATCATTATTATGGTTTGGTCTACTCTGGGCCTTGTCCTAGTTTTCAGACAGTTGGGTTTATCCATGTAGTAGAGATTTTGCAGACTGAGTCAGATATAACTCAGATATTTTGAATTCTAGTTTTTATTAAGATTTGAATTTAGATTTAATGACCATTATTATGTTTCATTGTGTATTTCCACATTATCTTTTTTATATGAGGAGAGTGTATATAACTACAAGTTAGAAGGGAACCCGGGCCTTCATGGTTCGAGATGCTCATCACGGCTAGGGTCCCGATTCAGGTGGGGACAAACTTGGTATCAAAGCACAGTTCATGGTCCCAGGGTTTTTGCAAAATCATATCGGGTAGAGTCTTGTTTATGGGTGTGTAGCACGCCACACTTATAGGTAGGAGGCTACTAGGCATTTAAGAATATTTCTCTTTCTTCATGTTCTAGTTCATGCTATGGAGTCAGAATGTTTCTCTTACATACTCTAATTCATGCTATGGTGTCACCCATATGGAAGTAAAGTCATCCCAATTCTTTTCTTACTTTGATGTGCTTAGATATGTCTCATTATTGGGGTGATTCAAGTCCAGAAGTTTTAGAGTCTAAACGGTATGGTCCTTTTTGATTAAGCCATATAAGATTTTAAAATTTATGCAAGGACTTGAGAAGAGTCCGTTAGTGCTCCAAGGTGTATTGATTCTAGTGTGAACTTTTATTCTGATGAAATCGATCTTTTCAGCCTGCAGTATTAAGTGTATTCAGTCCTTTTCAAAATTTATGTTACAGACATCATGCCTCAGAGGGAATGGTGTGTAGCAGAATGTTGGAACTGAATTCCACCCGAGTAGTTGTTTAAGTTAAAGTGGCGGTGTCATGACCTATTGTTAGTGATATTGGACCAAGAAATTGGTGATGTGAAGTTGCAAGGTTAGAAATCAGAGTGAGGGTGACTTTTGTGCATATAAATGTGTTTAGTTGAATAACTGATATTTGAGATAATTTACCATTTTATAGTGATAGACTAATGTGGTAGCTAGTAGCATGTGTGGATTGTATGGTAGGCTGTGGGGGAAGTGTTTGACTCAGATTTCTTTATTTATACAAAGTGAGATGTCTATTCTTAGATCATTGAATGTTGTGTGTCAAGTTTTTATCTTTTGTAATCTTGTTATCATTGTATTGTTGAAATTAAAAGTCTAGTGAAGCCGTGTGGCACTCTTTCGATTCACTAGCATAGTTGCCTTGTCATTCATCTCATTTCTTGTTCAAAATACAAAATCAAAGTCTAGTGGAGCCGTGTAGGGCCTATTTCGATTCACTAGCAACTTATTGTTCTTGTGTTGGTTGGAACTGGGGTTTAGTGGTGCAATGGCAAGAAAAGTGGTAAGGGCGATTTATTGAATATATGTATAGCTGAATCATTTTGCATGAGATTGAGTTGGTAATGAAGTGATACGTCCTTGTGTGTTAGTTTAGTAAAAGTTAAGGAGTTATTTGTTAAGGTGAATTGTTGTTGGCTTGAAGTATGAAAAGAGTTGTTGACGGTGTTTGTTGTGCAAGAAGAGTATAGGTTATTGATGAAGGCACTTGGTGGATGAGTGTAGTTAATTTAGGCGTCCTTGAGATTGTAAGAGGAAGTTTAATTGAAACTTATAGAGTTATGGACTAAGTTTATCTATAAAAAAGAGGGTAGATAGTAATAGTGTGTAGAAAGAGTATGTGTTAATGGATTGTGAATAGGGTAGGCCATATGATTATGATCGATTGTTGTTGTTATGGAGTTCTAGTGTACTAGTGTTTCTTGATGATTTATTTCATATATTTTTTTTCAAGTGAGAATTGTGTGTAAGGTTGGATTGTAAACCATGTTTAGCACTAGACATTAAGTTTGAACAGTTGATGGCCATGAAGGTAGATGTGATGATTTCTTGGTTAATGATACTAGGTATAGGGAAGTGATCTAATAGGCTTAAACAGCTTATGCAAGAGCTTAGGTTTATTTGAGCCGTAGTGAAGTATGATGTTGTATGTATGATATAGAAATATGTCCAAAGTGATATGGAGTTGCGGCATTTTCTAAGGCTATTGCATGTTGCGTGTGGCAAGTAGTACCGTTAAGTTGCTAGATGGAGAAAAACTAGTTAGATGGTACATGGTGTTCTAAATGGCCATGTTAAGAAGTTTTGATTAATAGTGTTGAGCCTTTTGATATGATCTTGATTCTCATAGTAGAGAGATATAAGTTTGGAGTTGTGATATTGGTGGGCTATGACGGAAGTAGAATTAGTTCATCAAAGACTCGGTGATATCCATGTTAAGTGTTAGAATCTAAGTTGAGTTTTTTTTGGAAGGTTGAACTAAAATAGAAATAAGAGTTGAAGCGCTAGAGGGTGTGCACCCCGACTATAGGGATATTCATCAAGATTCGAAGTTAGTAAGTGTTCAAGTATTATATAATGACTATTGGAGCTATAGAAAGATAGGAGTGTGTCTCAGAAGGTAGTATTAGCAGTGGGTTTTCCACTTTCAAGTGTAGTCTTTCGGGTTAAGTTCTATGATATATGTGTATTGTCAATTTCCAGACCCCAGAGTGCAATAAGTGTAGTTCAGTTTAGAGGCTAGTAAGGGATCTCTCAAACTTAAGATGATTGCTTGAAGCGAAGGGGGAGATGATAGGAAGAATAACCAAGTCAGGATCTCAGATTCTAGTAGTGATGTCAGTATGACATGGAACATCAGAAAGTGAGGGTAAGACTCAACCCATTCTTACCGCTGTATTTTTCAGTTATCCCAATACCTACTCATACCTTACGTTTCAATTTCATGATTATTGTTCGTGTTCATCCTTGTGATAGAGAGTCATGTACTCTTCCAGTCCCAAAATGAGGAGTTCCAGTCCATTCAGTAGTCGGAATCATCTTCCATATGTTATGAACTCCAAATTGAGGTCATGCAGCTCATGACTCATTTACTCATGCTTCATAGTGTTCTCAGTTCCCATAACTCATGCTATACTCCTTATGATTGGTGAGATTCATCTTATAGTCATGGATACCTCAATCCAGATCATTTTGATAAATCTCTAATGTTGATTTGCTATTCCCCAGGCCTCAGTTATGTGTTAAGTCTCGTATAATATCCTTCCATGCTTCAAGGTTTTATGTTCTAACATTTTAGTGACTCCTCCTTATGTAATGATAGTGGCGGTGGGTAAATGTTTCTTTTTGGTGAAAGATCATTGTATGCTTGTTTAGATAAAGCCATAAGTGTGAAGTAAGATTGGGGCCAAGTCTTTGATGCATGTGATGGTTAGTTAAAATTTGTGTGTGTGTGTTCTTGAGGTAGCGCGTGGGAGTTGTATCGATAGTGGTTTAGAGAATGTATGAAGTATGCCTTTATGGGTGTTTTCCTTGAAGTTCATATGTGGTTATAAAGATAGTCTTGAATGACATGTTGGGATTTAAGTGGAGGAATGCAATATGCGCTAGTGAATCCATAGTAAGAGTTCAGAGTTGGTCATTGAAGTGGTAAGGCACATTATGCTTAGGGTGTAAACTTTAAAATGATATAGAAAGATTTATCAATGACCCTATGAAATTAAGTTGAATCGGATGAGTATGATATTTAAGGGAAAATGTATAGTTGAGGGAGTATTTGAGAAGTGTGCTAAGCTTGAAAGTAAGAAGTTGCATTGCCTAAGGCCTTGTAATTCTGTCCTAGTTTACGAGTTATATGTCTATATTCCATGTAGTGTTATTGTTGTGATTCCTTAGTTGGATGTCTTATGTAACTCATGCCAGAGATTCTTTACTCCTTAATGCTACTAGGACTTCTTTAGAAAATGTGTTGAAGAGAAACTCCAGTTAAGTATAAGTGTCTAGTATAATTCAGTTTAACAGTCAGGCAGATAAGTTACTGTGGTTTTCCACCTTTTCACCCAGTCCTACTATCCGACGTCCAATGCGTATGACCATCCCAAAAGATAATCTATTCCATCCGTGTAAGTTTCGAACTCAGTTCAGTCCAAGCATCATGTTTCAGATTCAGTTATTTAGTCATGACTTAGTTCATAAGAGTTCAGCACATAATCTCAAATTTTCCAGCTATTTTAGATCAGACAGTGTAATACCTATGTACAACCTAATTCTTGTTGCCTCATGATTCGTACTTACATAAGTTATCACTTCCAAATCCAATGTATGTGATTTGAGCATAAACACTTCGGGGGAATCCTAAACTCTCAGCATGAATCAACTCCTTATAGAATTCAGTTTCATGATAGAAGTTTAAATGTTTTAGATCAGTTATATCCTTTCTTAGAAGACGCATCATGTCTGCGTTATTCCATACCTTTAAGCTTCAACGTTCCTACCCATCATTCTGGGATGAATGATCCTAAGGGGGAGATAATGTAACACCCCACATTTTGGGCTAAAATGAAAACCATCATTTCTATGCATAGATGATCCAAAATCCATAAATCCTATGCAAATTTGGCATATTAATCAATTATGTAGTGTGGGAACCTATTTGAGCATGAATTGAGATCATAAAGGTCCTCTAACTCAAGGACGATTTGAAAGCTTTCCTATCGTTCCAGTTTGAGTGAGCATCGAAACTTGGGTCAACTTCAATCGACCATAACTCTTTGTATATAATGAATTATAGGGCCTACTATATATATCAAATGAAAGATATTCGAATTATATTTCCAACGATACCAATTTCCCCAAAATCGAATACCCGAGCAAAAAGTTATGGCCATTTTTGTGACCGAGATAGCATCGTGCGATTAGCATACAATGCACGCTCTGTCGCACGTACCCAATTTCCAGGTCCTATTTTCACATTTTTAAGGACAAAAGTGATATTTTACACCCCCTATTCAACCATAACATGAGATTAAATCCCCCAAATTGATTTTAGAAGCCTTAATCAGTATTTTTTTTGTCTTTAGACATTCCTCCAAATTGATTTGAAACTCTATATACATGTATGCATGTGTTTAAGGCTGAATATACAATTGAGAGCATAAATCCTAAAGAATCCCTCTCTTGTTATGATTTTTTTCATCCTTTATATGATATGAATTGTGTTTGAAATGTCTTGATTATTGCTATGACTTGAATATGATTTTGAATCCAAAAGAGAGGATTTTGCAAGTTGATAAATGTTGAATACACTTTTAATGAAAGGATTTCATGTTTGCCAAAAATACATGACCACCACATGGTTATTGAAAGAATGAGAATCTTAGCATGGTTTTGACTTGTGCTTTCGAAACATGAAATTTCCTATACTATTTTCCTGTTTGGGTGGTCTGAATTATGTTTTAATGAAAGAATCATGCATGGTACAATATGGCTCAGAAATAGGACTTGCAAGTTTTGGTGTGACGACACCAACTCAGTTAAAGCCATAGTAATTTAGAATAGAATAGAACACATGTTTGAAATCAGATTATGAATTCAAAAAGATGCATGTTTAGAAAAGGTTTAAAAATGGGCTTAAAAAGAGTTAGATGGTTATCCGAAGAAAGTACGAGTTGAAAGACTCTATGATAGAAACCGTGATTTGCCGACACGGGATTATGGTACTATGCTTTGTGATCTTGTGTATCTTGATTCATGTCATCCCAAATTGGGACTATGGTTAGGATCCCTGCTTTGTGATCTTGTGCACTACCATGACATGTTGATTTGATTAGGGATTTTGACACCCTGCTGTGTGATCTTGCGTGTCCTCCTTATAGATACTCCAATCCTTGCGGTAAACTTGGATTAGGGGCTTGGCCGCCGAGTCAAAGGAGGATTCCATATAGCCCGTGGAATTACAGATTGTAGGGTGTACCATCTAGCTCAGAAGTAAGACAAAGAGTGAGTCATGGTTTCAAAGAAATGTTTCAGACTTTAAAATGTGCCCATGTGTTTTCATATATTACATGTAAAATATTTTATGAATTGCTATCACTTATGTTATATATAAATATATTATTTTGGATTGCTCTGCATACTAGTACATATGTGTTGACCCCCCTCCCTTCCAGGTTTTGAGGATCAATCTAGGGGTTTCGATAAGCAATAGGTTTTAGACAGAAGTGTAGAGTTCTGTGGTGAGCTTCTATATTTCAGAAGGCCTAGTTTACTTCAATCATTTATCATTATTATGTTTTGGTCTACTGGGGGCCTTGTCCCAATTTTTAGATAGTTAGGTTTATGCGAGATTTTGCAGACTGAGTCAGATATAACTCAGATGTTTTGAATTACAATTTTCATTAAGATTTGAATTCAGATTTAATGACCATTATTCCGTTTCATTATGTATTTCCACATTATCTTTTTCATATGAGGACAGTATATGTGACTACAAGTTAGAAGGGTGCCCGGGCCTTCATGGTTCGGGATGCTCGTCATGGCTAGGGTCCCGGTTTGGGTTGTGACATTTTTATTTCATCACATGTGCATCAACTTGTTGCTCAATATGCACTAGTGGACATGCCACTCGGTAGATATAGAGGATGAAGGATTTGAGTTTTCTGCATTAGAAGTGAAGTTGCACTAAAAATTACCCTTCCGTTGATTCTTCATTTTCTAAGATCCGTTATGTTACAAAGTAACTTCACATTGTCAAAGTTGTACTTCCGAAGCACTAAAAGATTAACCATAACATTTTATATATGTTTTCAACATAAAGACTCCAATATGATTAGTCCACATATGAAACTGAAGATAAATTTAGCAAAGGGAAAAGGAGACAGAAACTGGCGAAAACAAAAGTTTAAGACGATCATTTATTGATCAAAGTCACTGAGCAAAAACATACTTACATATTATACTTATTGACAAACCAGAGGCAACACTTCTAAAACAACACGGATAACAAACATGGAAAAAACACAACGAAGGGAAGATGGAAGTTCTTGAAACACTAACCATTTGCATCTCGTGTATTTTTGGAACAAACTTGGAAAAACACAATGAGCTTAAAATCGCCCTTCGCATAGTATGTGCTTGCCACCTTAGAGTTAGAAATGACATCTGGTGACTCCTCAAACTTTACCTCATTAAGTTAATTTTTGAATTTGTCTACCAAAGCTCATCAATTCTATACTTAACTGACTTAAAGGTGCCATCTACAGAAATGACACCAAGGTTAGAAGATATTAGTGATGAAAAGAGAGTATCCAAAATTGGAAAATAATTAACCTGGACTTAACCTGGACTCATTCAATTCCCATCAATCGATGCATTAATAGGAACAATAGGATTTAAGTAGCACTTACTGATGCACCTCCACTCCAAATTCCTATCGATGGCTGATTCCACCAGCCTGCATGACAATTATAACTCCTTGCACACAAAGATCCTGTTAGGATCGATTTTCATACACACTAGATTTACAGAGAGGATGAAGAAACTAATGTTACTAAAAAACATTATTAATAAAATGTTATTATGGGCAGTAGTGGTAGTATATTAAATTAACGTTATTAAAACGTTATTAATAAAAGGTTGTTAAGGACAGTAGTAGTAGTATATTAAATTAACGTTATTAAAATATTATTATATTAACGTTATTAAAACGTTATTAAGAAAACGTTATTAAGGGCAGTAGTAGTATATTAAATTAATGTTATTAAAATGTTATTAAGATGAAAATTTTATTAAAATATTGTTATCAATATGTCACGACCCGAGTCAGGACCCTGGCCGTGACGAACATCCCGAACCATGAAGGCCCGAACGCTCTTCTATATATGATAATCATGCACAATGTTCACATAATATAAAAGACAATGCGGAAATACATATCGGTACGGAATCATGGTCAAAGAATATAATTTGAAGGAACAATTCAAAATGGAGTTCCATAACTTCTAACAACATTTAATAACAGTCTGTGAAATCTCTAATACATAAGAGCCAATATCTTGTCTAGCACTGGTACAAGGCCCCCAGTAGACCATAACCAAAGAAAAACAACTAAATCTAAAAATTCAGATCTTCCGAAATAAAGAAGGCTCACCAATTGCAACTTCTAATGCACTCGAGTCTATTGTTGAACGGGACCCCGGGACTGTGCCTCAGATCTTGAGATGGAGGGGGAGAGGGGTCAATACATATGTATTGGTACATGGATCAATCTAAAATAATGCATTTATATACATAAAATAGCTAAGAGCAGGCCATGAAACATCATGTATGATATAGTTTAAAGTACATGGCAAATCTTTGATAAACATAAAACATTCTTGTCAATGCAATTCTATTCTTTGTATTACTTCTGAGTTAGGTGGTACACCCTACATGTCTACAACCCCACGGGCTATATGGAGTCTGCCCTTAACTCGGCGGACAAGCCCCCAACCCAAGTTTGCCGCAAGAGTTGGAGTGTCTAAGTCTGATACGCCACAGGGCACTAGGCCAGTGTATAATCCCTCTAGAGGACAAAATAACTCGTATTGGAAAAACACGATTTCGGGAAATGATTTTTATGGACTCGTACCTTCTTCGGATAACCACCTAACATCTCTTTATGCCCAATTTTAGCTTTTCTGAATATGCATTTTTTTGAATTTCTAAATCTGAAAGTCTGAGTAAAATCTGATATCTATTCTATTTGTGTTTGTTATGGCATTGTCTATTTTGGTATCATCATACCAAGACTTGCAAGTCATGTTTCTGAGCCATAAAATATCATATCATAGGTTTCTCTTTCAAAACATAAAGTTTAGACCACCATACTTCAAACAATTCAAGAAGATTCATTCTTCGAAACATTTATCAATTTGTGCAAAGATCATTCTTTTCCATCATTTCAACAACATGTGGTGGTCATGTATTTTTAGCAAACCATGCAATTCTTTTATTATATATATTCAGCATTTATCAACATGTAAAAACCTCTCTCATCAATTTAAAATCAATCTTAAATCGTTTAATAATAATCAAGAACATTGATATTATGCTTCTAAATTGTTACGATCTGAACCGAGGCCCTGGCCGTGACGAGCATCCCGAACCATGAAGGAGCGGATGCCCCTCTCTATCTGGTAATCATGCACAACATTCATATAAATAGAGATGATGCGGAACAAACCATAATATGGAATCATGGTCAATTCTGAATTCAGAACAATAATGAAGATTGCAATTCAACAACATCTAAATAATGTCTGACTCAGTCTGCGAAATCTCTACTATATCTCAAAACAATACTGTCTAGAATCTGGGACAAGGCCCCCAGTAGACCAAAACTATAGAAATGATAAATAACTGTAAGACATTAGGCCTTATGGAATATAGAAGGCTCACCACTGAACTTTGCTCTGCTGTCCGAAATATCTATAGCTTAACAGGACCCCTAGGCTGAGCCTCGAAACTCGAGAGGTAGAGGAAGGGGGTCAATACAGATGTACTGGTACACCGAGCAAATCCAAAATAATAATTTATATTTATATTTAACATATATGAGAGCAATTTAAAACAGTTCGTAAACATATTATATAGTAAAAAATCACATGGGCATTTAAAAAAAAAACTCCGTGAAATTATCTGAACTCAGTGACACTCTTTGTTTAACTTCTGTGCTAAGTGGTATACCTTACAATTCTAAAATTCCATGGTATATATGGAAACTCCCATTAACTCGATAGCCAAGCCCCTAACCAAAGTGTGCCGCAAGGGTTGGAGTCTCTGTATCTACTACGCCATATCACCGTCGCCATCGTACAATAATAATCTACCTGTATCGGCAAATACGGTTTCAGGCTAAGAGTTACTTGAACTAAATCCCTCTTCGGGTAACCACCTAACCCTCTTTTAGACCATTTTTAACTCTTTTAAAATCATGCATTTTCTGAAAACATACTCTAAAATCTCTTACTCTGTTATGGCATACATACTTATGGTTTCGTCATACCACTGACTTGTAAGTTACATCTCTGAGCCATTATTAGATTATCATAAATCTCTATTTTCAAAACACAAGTTTTGGGATCACCATTTCAATAAATCAATTTAAAGAAACTCTTTCTCAAATCTCATGTAAACACATGCGAAGAACTCTCTTTGTCAAGCATTTCAATAATACAAGGTGGTCATGTCAAAGTTCTCAATTCACATGTAATTCTTTCTCTTAAACACAAGAACATATTTATATCAAGAAACACCCTCTCAACAATTCCAAATCATGTCAAACACTATGATATTGTGAAAATATCTTTCAAATAACAAAACATGCATTCCAACTCTTTTCCATAAAACCATAATCTTTAATTCAATACAAGAGGGGGAGTTCATAATTTATGATCTCAAATAATTTAAAATCTCAATTCCATACATATACGTATACATGTAAATCAATTTAGGGGATAGGACCACAAGGTCAAAACAATAGTAACATTGAAACATTCGGAATATGAAATTTAAATATAGATTCCAAAAACCCCTTTGAGATTCATGCATAAAAAACTTAAAATCATGCTCTAATGGTTTAAAGCCCATGTAGTTTTTAGGATAAACCCCACGTACCTCTATGTCAGAAAATAATGGATGATCCTTGAAGCTTATGGATTGGGGATTCCAAATCTCTAATTATCTTTTAAAATCCATGGTTGAATCTTGAGTTATTTGGGGCTTTAGTTAGAAACCCTAGAGAGTGTTCTTGTGGACTTTTGATGAAAGTATGAGTAATATGGTGTTTTGGGATTGAAATCCCGTGTTTAAGCTGATAAGAGGGAGGAAAATACCCGAAATACCCTTAATGAGATGGGTTTAAAAGCTGAAATTCCAAGATGCGTGCAACAAAGCATGTGTTGCATGCTCTAGTCCGCCGGACTGGAGCATGCGTCGCATGGTGCCAGGAGTGGAATGGACCATACGACGTATGCTAATCGCATGATACTACTGGTTTGAGCATCCAAACGTGCCCTAAACGAGGTCTAAAAATTTTGAAACTTATCCGAGATGTACTATGAGCTTGTCCGATCGTAACGTAACTTGAAAATCAAAAAACGGATGTCGGGAAGGTCGAAAATAAAATCTCCAAAGATTGAGAGTTAAAAAATACGACTAAGTCTCTTTGACACTTAGAAAAATTTTCAAGTTTTTCACTCTATGAGCATGCTACTTACGAGATAACATATGAGGGATTTTTGCGGGGTGTCACAATGACGATCCGATTTATAGTTTGAAAATATGGGGTGTTACATAAATAATATTCTAAAATCAAGAGGTGTTGCAACATGAGAGGGAACGTAAATAATCATGCTCTCAATTCAATTAACAACTTAAACACATACATATATATATATATATAAGACTACAAATCTATTTAGGGGAAAGACCTCAAGACCAAATCAATATCATCAAAAGCTTTAAAAGCATGAATCTAATTATAAATTCAAAACTTTTTTTTTTTGTAAATTCATGATTTCTAAACCTTTAACATGATTAAGACAAATTTACCATGCCCATGTAGATTTAGGAAAACCCTTCATACCTTAGATTATCAGATCTGAAAGATGAAACCCGAGTATTGATTTATTTCCTTGAAATCTTGGTTTAGGAGTTAGGGATTTTTTTCTTGTTCTTAGGAAAGGGGGTATTTTTGGTGAACTAATGTTGAAGAAGATGGGCAAATACCTCCCTTTCTGGTGATATAAATCGTCCTTTGGATGTTTGGGGTTGAGGGGAAAGAACCAAAGTGACCCTTGACCCTTTAGAAGCTAAAACTACGGGGGAATAGCCCCCGGATCGCAACCCCTAGTTGGGTTAAGTAGCCCTCGCGACGCGACCCCTATTTGGGTCAAGCAGACTTCGCGTCGTGGGGCTATCGAGATCCCTCACTACCTCAGATGGCATAACTTTTCACTCAGTTATCGAATTTTGGGAAAATTGATATCGTTCGAAAGCTAATTCGAAGAGCTTTCATTTGATATATAGAAGGCCCTCTAGTTCGATATATACAAAGAGTTATGGCTGATTGAAGTTGATCCATGTTTTGACGCTCACTAAAACTTGAACGATAGGAAAACATTCAACTTATCCTTGAGTTAAGGGACCTCTATGATCACAATTCATGCTCAACTAGATTCACACACTACATAATTGATTAATACATGATATTTATATTAGATTTATGGTGTTTGGAACATCTACGAGTAGGAATGACGGTTTATGTTCTATTCCAAAATTTGGGTTGTTATATAATAATAATAATAATAATAATAATAATAATAATAATAATAATAAAAATAATTAGTCGTAGTAGTGGTAGTGGTATATTGATAGAAGCAATAGTAGTACGTAATATGTAGAAATAGTAGTAGTATTGATAGAAGCAATAGTAATACGTAATATGCAGAAATAGTAGTAGAATAATAGTAATAATAATAATAATAATAATAATAATAATAGTAGTAGTAGTAATAATAATAATAATAATAATAATAGTAGTAGTAGTAATAATAATAATAATAATAATAATAATAATAATAATAAGCAAAACGGCGTTGTTTTAACTTATAGAAGCAAAATGACGATGTTTTAAGTCCCAGATCAAAAGTACTCCCAATCATTCCTTTTAATGACGTGACACCATATGATTGGATTACATATCTACGTAGGCGCTAGTGAAACTCACGCATGGAGGTTGCAAAATCAGAAGTCATATTTGTTCAGGTTTTGAATAGTTAAAGGTCCTATTTGTGCACTATTAAAGTTTAAGGTCAAAGTTATAATTTGGTGTCAAGTTTAGGGTCACATTTATGTATTATGTCAATCTGCAATTCTTGTTTTTTTGTTCATTTGATCTAAAAAGAGCTCCGCTCACTCCTCCAAAGCAACACAATCCACTTAATAGGTTATCAGGGGTCGCCCAAGAAGTATTTACCCTTTATGCAGAGGACGTACCCCCATCAATCCATAGACTAACACCCCCACCAAAACTCACAAAAAAATCTACAAATCCTACCGTTTCGCTCATTTGACCTAAAAATGCTTTGTACTCCCTTTCAAAGTAACACAATCCACTTAATAGGTCGCCAGGGACCCATCCAAGAATTTTTTTCCAAAAATAAAGTCAGATTCCATCACCCTCATCCATCCATAGGCTAATATTCACCGAAAGTTGCAAAAAATCCGAAATTTCAGTCGTTTCGCTCATTTGACCACCTAAAGAAAAGCTCTGCCCTCTACTCCAAAGCAACACAACCCACTGAATAGGTTGTCAGGGGGCCGACCAAGAAGTTTTGACTGTAAATAATTTTGGAGGTCGCAGCCCATCAATCCATAGGCTAAAACCCATCGAAAGTTGCGAGAAATCTCCAATTTATGTCGTTTCGCTCATTTGATCAACAAAAAATTCTTCCACCCCCTCCAAAGTAAGCTAATCTATAGATTAGTTATCATGGACCCGCCCAAGAATTTTTATCCAAAAATAACGTTAGAGTCTGCAACACCCCCCCCCCCCAAACCATAAATTCATAGGCCAATATCCATTGAAACTAACCAAAAATCCATAATTTCTGCCTTTTCACTCATTTGACCTAAAAAAAAGCTTTGCCCACCCATCCAAAGCAATACGATCCATTTAATTGATCGTCATAGGCTCAATCGCCCGAAAATAAAGCAGGAGTTGGCACCCCCATCAATCCATGTGCTAGCACCCACCAAAATTTTCAAAAAAAATTGCAATTTCTGTAGTTTGGCTCATTTGACCTAAAAAAAGTTCCGCCTATCCCTCCAAAGCAACACTGTCCATTTTAATAGGTCGTCGGAAGCTCGCCCAAGAAATTCCGCCAAAAATAATTCCCGAGTCCGCGCCACCCAATCAATCTATAGGCTAACACCCACCGAAAGTCGTGGTATTAGTTTTATGCATATTTGATTAATGATATAAACTATTTCTGCGATAAATTTATACCATCAACAGAAATGGTTTAAATTTTAGGACAAACAACATAAATTCTGATTGTTTGGAGCTTAATTACAGAAAATCCTAATATTTTTCATAATTATTGAAAGTCTCAATTTTATTGTGTCTATCGAGATACATAATTATCTCACAATACATCTAGTGAAGATAAATTTTTTCCTTTGTAAATATACATAATTAGCCCCTGATACATTTTTTTTGATTTTTGACAAGTCGAGATACATAATACATTCAACAAAGATACATTTTTCTTTGTAAAGATACATAATTAGCTCCCAATATATTTTTTTCGATTTCGGGTCTTTAGACATACATAAGTAGCTCCCGATACATCCAATGAAGCTAAATAATTAGTTGAAATTTTTGTAATTGATTTGTAAGGATGAAAATTTCTGTAAATATAGTAGGTTAAGGTTATGTTTATTTTTTTTTTTTCTAAATTTTATCCTTGAAATATCTCAAACTTATCAATGGGATGTCTCATCTTATACCTCCTACCAAGTGACCCTTTAGTGATTGGACCCATGTTCATACAACAAATGAAATAATTTAATTTGGTGCAATTAAAAAATGAAATTTATAATATATATTACTTAATCAAGTGGCAACAATTATTTTACGTAATTGATTTGACAGGGTTATTTTTTCTTTCTACTTTTATACTTTTGACTTTGGTGAAAATGGGAATAATCAAAATATTCTCTGTTATGTTCCACAATAAAGTGATACTCTATCTCTGTTATTATATGAGACCCACGTCAAAGGTTCGACGTCAGCCATAAAGATTGATAAATGGTGTTACGTCAGCTAAAAAGGTTGACAAAAATATGCTAAAATTTAGTTAGGGGGCAATAGACCCTCGTGAAGTTGGAGTGTATCGTAACAAATTTGGTCATAATTCAGAGTACTAGATGCTTTACTCTTTTAAAAAAAAAAATCTAGCCAATCTTTATACAAGTAAAATGTTGAAAATGTGGGGGGAAAACAAATGCTCATCTATTCAATTTCTTTTAACATTCACAAATAGTTCAGTTGAGACTTTCATCAAATCACATTGGCCTCATCAAATCATGTTGCTTTAAAGTAATTTAATAATGTTTCTCTTTGTTAGTTGCACCTTTCTTGGCATCTAGCTTCACAGAAAGGTCTGCACGTCTTGCATTTATTGTCATATCGGGAGTTCCTCCATATGTTTTGCTCTACGTAAAATGGATAGTGGATTCCTCTTTGGCGATTTAGGAAGATGCCACGGTGATATGTCCACGCTGCTCTAACCGTATTTGAATGACTCCGAGCAACTGATTCTTCATCCCCATCCGAACTTTCCTGCATTAGACTTTGTGATCCAATCCCTCTAGGTGATTGCATTTCTAACGAGCTTCTCAATAGTCTGTTGCTTCACAGAAAATTAAGAAGCAAGAGTAGCAGAGTGCTTATATGCTCAAATTTCAACCTGAATATTGTCACTTCTTTCAAACTTCAGATCTATTGGCCATAAAAGTGCTAAGTTTTGCGTATAGTCAAACTATAACAAAGTAGATGGAATGGAGAGACTACTTATTTGACCTGATGACCATGTATACTTGCGTCTAGGTGAGATGACAACAATGAGAATTCCTTCATAAAATAACTTTGTAACTAGGGGTGTGCAAAAATCAAACTGATCGATAAATCGAATTGATAAAAATGTTATTGATTTATTGCTATTGGGTTATTGGATTAGCGGTTTTTTTAATGATTTTATAAAAAAAAATTATTGATTTATTGGTTCGGTTCGATTTTTTCTTATTGGGTTATTAGGTAATCCGATAACCCAATATATATATATATATTATATATATATATATATTTCTCTTAATTTCTCTTTAATTTCTAGAAATTAACAAACCTATTATTTCAATTATACAAACTCTTAATTTCTCCTAACAATATTTAGTTCAAACTTGATGGTTCTTGTAAATTAAAATACATCATGTATAATTTTTTGTTGCAACTAAGATTCGATTTTCTTCATGTTAGTTACTATTATTTCTATTTTATGAGTATTTTTTTATCGGTTAAACTGAAAGCCGAACTGTTAAGGACTAAAAAACAATAAACCAAAAATCGATAAAAAAATATCTTATTGATTTAGCATACTTAAAAATTGAAAATCGATAAATTGAACCGATAATATATAAAATCGAACCGAACCGACTGATGCACACCCCTATTTGTACCAAGCTGGGCATGATCAATTTTTATACTCTTCCTTGAGGGAGGTGTTAGATTATCATAAAGTTATGTTCACTTGTATATAATATTCTTATTGATTTCTATGGATTTAGAATTCTAGTTATCTTAGTTAGCATTTTCTTTACATGCGTTTAAATCATTGTATTCTTTGGATAATGGACAACCTATTCTCCGAAATTATCTTGTTCAGTAATACCTTTTAAAGCATAACATGTACTCTGCGAATTTTTTTCTTGACGAACGATTTTTTTTTTTCGATGTCAGGGTATTTTCTGACAATTTTTTTTTTTTTTTTTTACATAAAGTACTAAAGGATTAGGAAAAATGCTTTGTTTCTACCTTGAACTATAGAAGAAATTGTTTAGACACACCGGAACTTAAGGAGGGTCCTATTACCCCTGGACTAATTAAAATCATATTTTTGACAACCTTAGCGCCTACGTGAAACAAACGTGGTACATCAGTGAATCAACACACTAAAAGTCCATATAGGCGCACGTATGTTGAAAATAAAAGGATGAAAAAAATTTATGCCGAAATGCTAAAAGTAAAAGGGTGAAGAAATGGGTCCAGCTTGTCTACCACAAGTCTAAAAGGATACAGAAGAATAAGTTAATAAAAAAGATAAGCATTCAGTACCCCTTCAAACTTTGATCAAAGCTACTACGACACACATCAACTTCACAAGGGTTCTATTACCCCAAACTCAATTTTAACGTGTTTTTGTCATTCTTTTGTACTGACATGATACCCTTATTACAAAAAATGGGGCCCACATCAAAGGTTCCACGTCAGCTATAAAGGCTGACAAAAGATGCCACGTCAGCTAATAAAGGTTGACAAAAATATGTTAAAATTTAGTTCGGGGGTAATAGGACCCTGTAAAGTTAGAGTGTGTTGTAGCAAATTCGATCATAGTTCAAGCGGTACTCGATGTTTTACTCTTAAAAAAACTCTCAATACTTTAAACCACCGATGTGGGACTCCTACAACCCCTCCCCCCACGCCCAGGACTAGACATCTGAACAATATAAGATGGGGGGCTAACATCGAAAATAAATTAATTGTGCGGGCCTGGCTCTGATACCATGTTAAAATTGGTCTTAAGTCTAACTCACACCTCAAAAGCTAGCTTATGAGGAGGAAGATTGCCTAAGCCTTATAAGGAGACCAAGGACCCTTTAACCCACCGATGTGGGACTCCAACAGTTCACTTTATATTATTTCCTTCTTTTCATTTTGTTTGACATTATTTTCTTATTACATCGTAAAAATAATATTAACATTCTTATAATTTCTTAATTAAAAGCTTTATATTTACACAAATATTATGACATGGTTACTATTAGGACCAAATAATCAAACGTCATGCAGAAGCTAATGAAGCAAACCTCGAAAGAAGCCAAAGTCTACAAAGGAAAAAGAACAGAAGGTAATCAAAATTCTGAATTTATTATAATCTTACCTTTTGACCACTTAATGTTCAGCAAACAAATTTTGAAAGTTTTACCAACAGAAAGAAGAATTAAATTCCAAGATTATTAGAACAGTATGGGATTCAATTTCAATGTGGCCTTACCTGTCTGCCATTTTGCACATTGATTTGAGTAATGGAATCCAAGAATGCATACAGGATGTGTTTGTGTCACCCCAATACAACATACATCATTCGTGACGTGTGAAAACAAACAAATAAGCAAATGAAACTAATTATAAAAGTTTCTAAGTTTTCTAACGAGATAAGGCACAGGTACCCCTTAACTATATCCGAAGTTCCTATTACCCCTTCTAAACTCATTTTTTCTAATTATCTTAAGATTAATGTCGTGATGAATCAGGATCGTATCATATACTCATTGCAGGTGTAAGTGGTTGTGCCTATTCACTTTGGTGGCACATTGGAGGATCTATACAAGAGATAGCTGGTTCAATTGGAATATTAGTACTACTACTGAATGTCTTCTATGTTAAGTTGCTGATGAAAATGTTGAGCACCTATTTTTTAGGTCTCCATACTCGGCAGACATATTGCGCAGTCTCCTTGGTGCACATGAATTCAACCACCCTGCATCCCCAGCAGTTGAATGATGTAGTATCTTTTTCTACTTATTGCAGTGAACTCGCATGGTCAAGGGAGAAATTGATGGTGTATGAGCTTCAAAAGCTTTCTTCAATAACCTTTAGCTACCATGTTCCATCGACTACAACCAGCACACTAAAACTACATAGGGGGCTCTAGCTAAAAAATTGTGGAGAAAGATCAACGTAGAACATATAACTGCAGTTCTCCCAAGCAGAACGGTGGATCAGTACCCGGTTCTATATGAAGTTGATGCTGCTGCAGCTTCATCAATGGTCCAAATGGAATCAGTCATGCCGAACCTCCGTACTGCCACTGTCCTGTATATGAAGAGTTTCTCGATTGGGAAACTTTCTGGTCTCGTGTCCGGATGACTCTAACCCTTGGCAACTTCTGAGCTAGCAGCAAACACGCACCATAACTTGCTGAACAAGAAGACATCCAAACATACCGCATCGTCTCCAGCCCTGCAGCAATGACCAACAGCTTTGCCGCCGAAGGAGCAGTCTCTGATCTCCAAGGAGAGGCCTCGATATATGAAGAGCATCTCTAGAATCTCAGCATGGGCCCTGATGTTATATAACACACGATCTGTAAGGAGGCCAGAAAGGGAAAGTTGTCGCAATAACTTGCAGTGATGGACGATGGCCCCAAAATCAGCATCGGGCGGTCCAAGGATTAGGTAATCAGGAGATTGAGGCTTGACTAAACACACACAAAATCGGATCATGTTAGGACGGTTCCTTGTAATAGTAACTAAGGCAGCATTTGTCATTTTGCGGCAGAAGTATAGAACTGAGTGGAGCTTAGGGAAGCCCGCGGAGATAGCTACAAGGCCTCGCTCTGTCAAGGATACATTTGGTTCTTGCGCATAAGGAAATGCCCTAAGGTTGTCCTTACAATAGGTGCAATATCCTCAAGACCGATTTCGTCATCATAACTATGCACCTGCAGTCACATTCATATGCAAACTAAGATTAATACTTTTTTCACCTGTAAGGACAAAAGTACTAGAAAAAGAGTAATCTACAAAGAAAATATATTCTCTACATTTCTATTTATGCGTGTTACTTCCTTTTTAGCCTGTTAAAAAAAGAGCACATCTTTCTGTATTTAGTATGATTTTAACTCCAACATTGTCATTATACATTTAATGATACTCCTATGTAGGAATGGTATGGAAGGTCTAAGACCAGCAATTTTCTCTTGGAAATTTTTGCTTTTGCGACTAGACAACATGTTCATGAAGGTAGATGATTAATAACCATGATAAATTCTTCCATTTTATCACAAACACAGATATTGTATCTAGTCTCGAAAGTATCAAAAACGTATAAATCTATACAAAAGAAAAATCAAGCTAGAACTTACCCTCATCCGCTGCAACTTGTAAGACTGCCTGATCGTCTTACCAAGATCTGGGATTCGAATGGTAGCATGGCTTAAAACAAAAGATGTGTGGCTGTGGTGGACATGACATATAAGTGCAAAAATATGCTGGTACTGCATCCCAAAAGCATAATGCACATTTATCTGAACTCCATCAGGATCAGCCTGTATGCCAGGAAAGTAGGCCCCAGTAACAAAATTCAACCTACTGGATAACATGGTGAAATAATAGAGAAGAACCTGTTCTGGTGGTGCTCAAGACTTTCTTAGAACGGGATATTATTCGGGACAAGAATTGTAAGCTTGTCTTCTCCCGTCATCTCTTCAACATCTTGTGCGATCAATTTTTCAGATTGGAAGTAAATAAAACGATAAAAGAAACAGTGAAGAAGGTAATAACCAACAAAAACTCATATGATAGATTCACTTTCATGGTTGATCAAAGAGGAAATACTAGTTACAAAAACACTACAAGATAAAAAATCAAGAAATACTAGTACAACACCAAGCTCTTGACGCTAAGTGTAGCGCAACAAAGGTAAGAGGAGAAATTGAAAAGGCAATAAATAGAAAATGTTATCCAATCCATCTCCCCTTGACATGGAGGGAATTACACCCGATGACCTTAAAAAAAGGTGGCCTTGAAACTTTTAACCTCCAATTGCTCAAAGGACAAACCTTTCGAGGTGAAAGTCAAAACTTGTTGAACTTGAAGTTTTGCACATGGGACAAGTGTGGTGAAAAGTTCAAGACCATCCACTTCCACATCCATTCTTGTAAATCACCCCTAACATGTGACCGACTCTAGATTAAGCCCAAATGATCCAAAACTCATCAAAGTAAACTTGAAATAGAAAGCTATACAGGTAAGATCTCAAGATTTGACTGAAAATGTTCCTATTCATCCAAATCATAAGTTCTCCAACATCATAACGCCTATCATTTCAAAATATTGATGAAATAAATATAAGGCTTTCCAACCGTTCTTTGTTGTTGCTCCAATACCGACAAACAAATATATGAACCTGCAACATAACAAATAGGTCCATAAGTTTTCCGAAGAACAAAAGCAGAGAGAGAGTAATTAGCTATGGGTTCGGACGAAACCAATAGCATTTGCTTAGACCACATACTACTTGTGTCGGGAATTTCATTAAACATGTATGAATATTTAAGTGTGAGTCCAGTAACTAAGACAAGCTATTGGGTTCGGTGACAAATTCAAAACCCATAAACTTCAAATCCTATTGCAAGAGACCATTCAAATCCAACCAACTAAACATTGATGCATGAAATTCGAACTTGGAGAAACAGCGGAACACCAAATATGAGTCATCCCTCTTCCAAGCAGTAAAAGAAAGAATAATTTTGTCATTCTATGAACTTTATAAATCACGTAATCAACTTCAGAGAATTCAAACCAGCTCAAAACTAAAGACATGTTATGAAGAAAGGGCAGTAGTCTCTGTTCAGAATACAATGTGGTAAAACCAATCAGGTGAAAACCATATATATATATATATATATATTTGATATGGTAACAACTAGTTTTCTATTCCAGAACAATCAAACCTGCCACAAATGTTACAGGTTTCCATAGTTACAATTGTAGGCGAGTAACAAGAAGATCTTCAACCCTATAGCAAAAACTTATAATGAGCCTAAAACATCCATAACTGATTCTAGATCTTCCATGTACTCCTGTTTACACCAAAAATGAAATAAAACCATGCAATTCATCTTCACCTTCTGTATGTTGTTGCACTTGTTTTGGAAGCATCTGAGATTTCTTTCTTTCCACACGGACCACCAAATGCAGGTATGATTTTCCATCTTTCTTTGTGGCCAGATATACTAGCATAGCTGCTCCAAATTTTCAGTGTTTGTACTATCCTCTTTGGCATCACCCAGTGAAGTCCCTTCATGTTGATGAAGATTTTCCACAAATAACTAGTGATCCTACAATGTAGGAAGAGATGTGCGACTGTTTTATCCACTTCTTCGCATAGGAAGCATGTTGGATTTGGATTAAAACCTCTTTTCATTAGATTTTCCTTGGTAAGCACTGCCTGTTTAGTCAATAACCAAGTAAAACATGAAACTTTAAGGTGGATTTTTACTTTCCAAATTAGTTTCCAGGGCCAACTACCAACTTGATTGCTAAAAGTATTAAACTTCATGTATGCCTCCCGAGTATTGAATCTGCCTTGATTGTGATTCTGCCATACCAAACTGTCTTGTGAAGTGGTTGTTCCTTTGAATTGCTCCAGTGTTCTAAAGAACTCTACTAACCTTTGAATCTCCCAATCATTTAGTGGTCTTCTGAAGCTCAAATTCCATCTCTGGCTTGACCATACCTTTGTGACAGTGGCATTTTCCTGCTGGTTGAGGATGTAAATGTCAGGAAATAAATCTTTTAAAGTGCCTTGCTCCAGCCATCTATCATCCCAGAAGAAAACCTTCATGCCATTTTCCATCTTCATACCGCAGTTTTCTCTTAGTTTTGGCCATAAATTCCTGATAGCTCTCCAAAGGCCAACTCCGTAAGTGCTAGTGACCAACTTGGTAGTCCAGTGACCATCCATTTCATATTTCAGCTTGATTATGTCCTTCCATAAAGCTTGCTCTCCGGATGCAAATCTCCAAAGCCATTTCATCATAAGACATTGGATTTGGGTTTTCAAATTCCTTATCCCTAGTCCCCCACAAAGAAATAGGAAGGGATGGTTCTTTCATTCCATTGATAGAAGTCTAACAAGAAAAAGACTCTCTCTATTACTTTGAGAAGAGAATTGTTGGTTTGACCGACGAACTGCGTGGGAAAATAGACCTTCTTTCTTTGATTTGAAGCAAGATTTTTGGAAAGTAACAATTCTATTCAGTTTGCTTTCGGAAAACTTGCTGGTCGCGGATTAGTTCGTTTTGCGCCGCCAACGGCCCTATTTCCTTCCCAGAGAAAGTTCCTTCTTAGAGCATCGAGTCTTTGAATAACACCATTAGGAATAGGGAAAAGAGACATTATGTAAGTAGGCATGGAATCCAAAACACTGTTAAAAAGTGTAAGTTTTACCCCCAAAGAGAGGTATTGGATTTTCCACTTCACAAGTCTTCTTTCACATTTTTCCACTACCCCGTTCCATATATCTATTGACCTACTTTTGGCTTCCAGTGGCATGCCCAAGTATATAGTTGGTAGTTCACCAATTCTGCCCCGAGGGTCCTAGCCAATGAAGGTAGGCCGGTCACTTCATTAACGGGATACAAGAAGCTTTTATTCCAATTAATGTGTAGTCCTGAAATTGCCTCAAAGAGAACAAAAATGGTCCGGAGCATCATAAGCTGCTCTCTATTAGCATCACAGAAAATTAGTGTATCATCGGCATATTGCAAGTGAGTGATCTCTATGTCAATCCCCAATCGATTTGCAACTTTGACACCTTTCATCCAGGATTTTTCTTGGGCAATTTTTAGCATATCATTCAATCCCTCCATTGCAATGATGAATAAGAAAGGGGACAAAGGGTCTTCTTGTCTTAAGCCTCTCTGTGAAGAGAAAAAACCAGTAGGAGAACCATTAATTAAAATATAAAATTTCACAGTGCTAGTATAAAATTTCTCCCATCCATCTGCCACCAAAACCCCTTTTTGATAGGGTCTCCAGTAGGAAATTCCAATTAAGATGGTCATAAGATTTTTGTATATCCAGCTTTTCTTGAGTCCACACATTCATTTGCCATAAGAATGACATCCATTATTTGTTTTCCTTTGATGAAAGCTAGCTGTTGAGTATCCACCAACTTGTGCATCACTTTTTTTAGTCTTTCTGTTAGCATCTTAGAGATGATTTTATACAAACTACCAATTAAGCTGATGGGTCTAAAATCCGTTAACTCCTTTGCACCCATTTTTTGGGGGATCAAAGCCACATAGGTAGAGTTGAAGATTTTTTCAAAAACACATCTCTCATGGACATTTTGAATTGCAGCAACTACCTGCTCACTTACTACCTCCTAACAGTGAACATAAAATGCCATGGTGTATCCATCAGGCCAGGAGCTTTGTCTCCAGCACAAAGTTTCACACTTTCCCAAATCTCCTGACTACTAAAGTCTTCTTGCAGCAGTATCTCTTCCACAGAGATTCTATTGCCTTCCTTGAAACCACCAGAAGGTCTCCATACCTTAGTCTCTAAATATAATTTCTAATAAAAGTCAACAATTTCCCTTTTTATAGTTTCGGGATTTCTACTAGCTTCTCCACCCACATTTAGCTCTTCTATGTTACTATATCTTCTGGGTGAGTTAGCAGGTGGAAGAGAACTTGGTGTTGTTGTCTCCCTGTTTTAACCAGTTAAACCTTGATCTTTGCCTCCATGCTATCCCCTCATGCTTGGCTATGTTTTCAAACTCAATTAGGAGTCCAGCTTTCACATGGATCTCTTCTTCACTAAGAGGTCTTTGGTCTTCTTTTTCTTCTAATTCTACAAGATGGATGAGGATACTCTGTTTTTGCATTGCTAGATTTCCTTGGATGGTTTTGCTCCACTCTCTCAATTTATCTTTTAGAGCTTTCAACTTGAAGGCTAGGATGTAGTCTGGCCTTCCTTCACACACAAATGATTTCCACCATTCTTTGATTCTATCCAAAAAACCCATTGTATGCAACCACCAATTCTCGAATTAGAAATACGACCTTACCAGTTCCCAGTTCCCACTATGAAGCATTATAGGTGTGTGATCAGAAGTAACCTTGTGAAGGATTGACTGTTTGATGTTTCTGAACCCCTCGTCCCACTCATTAGATACTAGAAAGCTATCTAACCTTGCTGCTATGTCGTGTCTATCCCCTTTCCTCCAAGTATAGTTTCCCCCTACAAGATGAGGGTCCAACAAATTCATATCCTCAATAAAGTCGGAAAAATCAGTCATTGCCCTCGTGATTCTAAAGCAATTCTTCTTTTCCGAAGGAAATCTAACCGTGTTGAAATCTCCACAGACTACCCAAGGGCCAGTAAAAAGTCCTCTAGCTGCTCCAATTTCCCACCACACTTCTTCTCTTTCTACTCTGTTATTAGGTGCATAGACTCCAGAGAGAAACCAAGTAAAATCTCGATTCATTCCAGTGAACTTACAGGATATAGAAGACGCTCCCACACTACTTACTTCTCCTTTCCATGTTTTCCCAGCCCACAGAATTAATATGCCTCCTCTGGTTCCATTAGCTTCAAATTTACCTCTTCTGTCAAAAAGTCCGCAATGTCCGTTACTTGGATAATCTTCCCAGTTCTATGACTTTCCTGATGTAATCAAATTCAAGAAAGTTAATGAGAGAGAGGAGGGGACAAAGAAATTACAAAGAGCATTTGGTTGTAATACATTACATATGTCTAACTATGACCAACTATTTATGTCGGCGTCCAATAAATCATCTTGCAAAACTAGACAGCAGAAAAAAGAGATTTAAAACTTTCCGGCCAACACGTATCTGTATTGTCAGCTGAAAAATCATAGACATCAGATATATATATATACCCTATCATATTTGAACAAGTTCTATTTAATTTCATGAAAGTTACAAATATTCATACTATAGGGGTTGAGTTAGAAAGATTTTCCAAAATATTTTCTATGTTACAGGCAGCTGTTATTGAATCTCAAAGTGATGGAAAATAATAGTACATAAAAGGAAACTAAACTTATAATATAGACACATAAAGGGATCTCATATTATTACTCATATTAAGAGTGCATTGACATGATGTCAAGATAAATAAGAGTAGAAAAACAACCAAAGTGTCAAAAGTGATATTCCTCCTCTGAAGCCTGCCCGGAAAGCTCAAGTGGTGTTCTAATTGCCATTTTTCAACTTCTGCAACTGCATTGTATGCCATTGCTCATGCAGGGACAAAAGAAAATGGTATAATAACCAAATAAACCAACTGAAAGATATATTCACTTCTTATTTTTGGAGTGAAGCTCTGGTATCATGTTAACGACGGAAGGATTCTCCCTTGCAATGTTTATCAAAAGTCGAGTTGTAGTTGCATCAAACAAGAAGCCCCTTCCACCCATTTCCTTCATGAAAGATGCCATTTCACTAATTTTATTGCACCTGAGAAATCCTTGCACAATAACATTGTAAGTTTCATTGCTTAGAGGACAACCATTGTCTTCCATTTTTCTTAGAATACCTTTAACTTCATCAAACAACCCTTCAAGACAAAACCCATTTATCATTACAGTGTATGTTCTCACATCCGGAAGCAATTCAATGGAAGAAAGCTTCTCAAAAATAGCATGAGCTTCGTCGAGTTTACTATTTTTGCACAATCCATTAATGACAACACTGTAAAACACAAATGTTTTTTCTATTTGGGAGGGTTACTCAGAAACATGAACATTTTGATGTTCCTGAAGATAACTAAATAGCACTGAAAATGATATTACTACACTTATAATTTGTACACATAGGGGAACTCACCATTATTCCTTTTTTTAAAAGATCATTATTGGTCACCATTTTTTCTCATATTAAGAGTGCAATAACATTTGAATTGTAAGAAAAAGAAGAATGATAAAAAAGAGTAATCAAAATTGATGTACCTCCTCAATACGGCTGCCTAGAAAGCTCAAGCAATGCTCTATTTGTCATCACCTTTTGCAATTGCATTGGATGCCATATCTTTTGTAGGGATGAAAGGAAATTGTATCACAGTGATAGCATAGCCCAATAAACCAACCAAAACAAATATTCAATAGTTATTTTTCGAGTGAAGCTCTGGTATCATGTCAAGGACAGAAGGATTCTCCCTTACTACGTTTAGCAAAAATCCAGCTGTACTTGCATCAAAAGAGAAGCCCCTATCAGCCATTTCCTTCATAAAAGTTCTCATTTCACTAAATTTGCTCCACTTGAGAAATCCTTGCACAAACACATTGTAAGTGACATTGTTTGGCAAACAACGATTCTTCTCCATTTTTCTTAGCATACTTTTAGCTTCATCTAACAATCCTTGTATACAAAATCCAGTTATCATTGTATTGTATGTTCTCACATCCGGAGGCAATCCAATCAAAGAAAGATTCTCAAAAACAGACTGAGCTTCATCCAGTTTACCATTTTTGCACAATCCATTAATGACAACATTGTAAAGTTCAATATCAGTATCTTCTCTATTTATTTTCAACTTATTAAAGAGTGACATAGCCTCTTCAACAAGTCCATACCTAAAATAAACTTCAACAAGTCCATACCTAAAATAACCTTTGAGCAATGTACGATGAGTGGATGAATTAGGTACAGGCCCCCTAGATAGCATCTCGGCATAAACTCGTTTTGCATCGCCAATTCTTCCAACAACAAACAGACCTTGCAAGATAGTATTGTAGGTAACAGTATTAGGTTTTGATCCCCTTTGAGAAATTTCACCAAGCAATTGCATGGCCTTGGCCACTTTCTTTTTCTTACCGTATCCATTTATTAGTACGTTATAGCTAATAATGTCAGGTTCAATGCACTTATCTATCATTATATCAAAAATTCTCCTTGCTCTATCCACTTGACCACGCAAACAATATCCATCCATTATCGCATTGTAGGTGATTATATCAGGCTCTACACCCTTTCCGACCCTGCATTTCATTCCTTCCTCGGCATCTTCCACTTTCCCTTCTTTGCATAGTCCATCTATTAGTATGTTGAAGGTATTGACATTTGGATAAATATTAAGATTCACCATCTCAGAGAACAAAGTCTTAAACTTTTCCCACAGACCAAGTTTACACAAACCATCAATTAATGAATTATATGTGACTCTGTCTGGAGGAATGTTTTTCTGCTTCATCTCATTCAGCAGGTTGATAGCAGCATCTAAGTTTCTATCTTTACAAAGGGCATCTATGACAATGTTGTACTTAAATGTGTCGGGCTTAGTGCTCCCTTGTTCCATTAAATGAAGCAAACTTAAAGTCTTCTCAGTATGTCCCCTTTTGCTGAGTCCATTCATGACGGTTCCATACATGACTTCATTCGGCTCAAGGATCTTCTCTCTCACCAATTTTTTGAACAAGACAACTGCATCTGTGACTTTATTTTCAGCAAATAATTCCCTTAGAGTGGTAAAGGTGACAACATTCAGTGGAATGCCACTCTTCAAGTGAATGGGTAACAGCGAAAATGCACAATCAACACGATGCATCAAGCAATAATTATTAATCAAAATATTCAACATGAATTCATTAATTGGGATACCTAATATCCGCATTTCTCGAAAAAGAGAAACGACTGAAGGAAGAGGACTCATTCATTCGATGGAAGAGACTAACAGCATCATCTAAGCACTTTACCTCATTCTCAACATTGATGGTTACCCCAACTTTACCCTTTACTGAAGAATAACATCTAATTGCGGAAGAAGAGAGGGAATACAATTGTTGTATTTACCTGGTAAAGGCCCAAAATAATACATATTTTTTCAATTGATGCACTAATAGTCCTTTTTTTTAAAAAGTGGTGCATTTTTAGTCATCACCCCAACACTGTTAATTTTTTTTAACATCAGCCAATTACCTTTCTATCACACTATTTTTTTTCCTCCAAAAAAAACCTCACCTACAAAATGTTGCTGACAAGGGCTTGAATCAATTTGAGCCTTGAGATTTTCTGTGTCACTAGTCACTATGATTTTTATTTAGTCATAAGGGCATAAGTTCTTGGGGTTCTCATGAGTTCATGGACTGAATGCACAATCAATGAGGGAGGAAAAAATATATTCCCATAAACACAAGAACTCCGAGATCAGCCTCTTCATCAACAGCTGGCCGACAAGGACGAACCAAGTATATTTGGGTTGCACACCATAAGTAGTATAAGGAAGCAATTACCAACATCAGCGTGACAGAGTTGATAACTCAGAGCTTGAGCAGTTTCAGTGGATAGGGAAGCAATTACCAACATCTGACAGAGTTGATAACTCGGAACTTGAGCAGTTTCAGTGGCTTCACGCTGCAAGATAGTTGCGACCCAAAAATGACACGTTAACGACAGAGCAAGCAACTGAAACGAAAGTAAAATATCATTGACTAATCCATCAGTAAAACCTACTTTTATGATGATGTTCCTATCCCAGAATCTCTTCAAGTGGAACGTTTCACAAATGTGACATTTAATCACCTCAAAGAAGTTAAATCGGAAGGTTTTGTAGTCTAAGGCTGAGTTGCAGCGTATAAAGCTTCTCTTAGCCAAAATCTTCGATGTTGATGAAAATTCTAACCAACCTCTACTAACCTACTGAAGGATCTGGCATCACCTAACATAGAAGTTGACGTCATCTTTTATCTTCATGAATCTTATCAGACCATGAAATTAATAGATTGAAACAATTGTTGATGCAGTGATACAGAGAAGTCTGAATTGTTAATGCAGCATCGATGCCTCAAGACTTATTTGATGTGTTTTTGCATTGATTTCCCTTGCCTAATGGTGATCGTGTTTACTTGATATGAACATGAGGAGGCTTCTGTTAAAAAAATTCACAGTTAGGGTGTTAAGCTGAAAGGCAAATTCTACAGGGTGGTAGTCCGTCCGGCCTTGTTGTATGGAGCGGAGTGTTGGCCAGTTAAGAACTCCCACATCCAAAAAATGAAGGTGGCAGAAATGCGGATGTTGCGCTGGATGTGTGGGCTAACTAGAGGGGATAGAGTGCGGAATGAGACTATCCGGGAGAAGGTTGGTGTGACTCTAGTGGAGTGCAAGATGCGGGAAGCCCGATTGAGATGGCTCAGACACGTGAAGAGGAGGGGCATGGATGCCCCGGTTCGTAGGTGTGGGAGGCTAGCGTTGGATGGTTTTAGGCGGGGTAGGGGTAGGCCGAAGAAGTACTGGGGTGAGGTGATTAGGCGGGACATGGAGCAGTTACAGCTCACCGAGGACATGACCCTAGATAGGAAGGTTTGGAGGACGCGAATTAGGGCAGAAGACTAGGGCCGATTTGGGTTGCTAGTGTAGAGAATTACTTGGTGGGGATTTTATTCTTGTTATGATTCCGTGTTCCATGTTTTATTACGAATCTGTGTGCTTTCCTCTGTTTTCTAATACTTATGGGTGCCGTATTTATGTTATGTTATGTAATCTAGTTCTGTGCTCTACTATGAGTTTGTGTGGTATCTCGTGACTTGAGCCGGGGGTCTATCGGAAATAGCCTTTCTACTTCTTTAAAGGTAGAGGTATGGACTGCGTACATCTTACCCCCAGACCCCACTAGGTGGGAATACACTGGGTTTGTTGTTGTTTTTAAACAAAAAGGACTATTAGTGCACCAATTAAGACAATATGTATTATTTTGTGTCTAAAGTAAAGATAATGGATGATTTTGGGCCTTTACTCTATTTACGCAAAGAAAATCCCCTCATCTCTAAAATTGAACTTGGGTGCCCTAACTTTGTGTTAATAAATAAAGTTGTGGAGAACTTTTGTGCTAGTTGAGAGTGAGACTAAGGCGTTATTTGGGCATCAATATTATTTAATTTTTTTTTTAAGTTAAATTTCAAAAAATGGGGGCATTTGTGCATAAATATTATTTATTTATTTTTTTAAGTTCAAATAATGTGTTTGGCGTAAAATTTTGATAAAATAAATTATTTTCACCTTTTTAACTTCAAATTAATCATAAAATTTAAAAATAAAATATATACACATATCTGAATCTTGCTTTCTAAGGTTAGTCAATAGAGAAAAAATATTATAAAAATGAGAGATGTTATTTGTGTATAATCCACGAGTCTTTTATCAAATCAAGAAGTAAATTTGGAGTGATCGAAACAACAACATCAACTTCGAATCAATACACTTTCATAATAGGCTACACAATTGAGTGTCAACCTTCTCTCATTCAACCTTATCTTTTTCATCAACGTCATTAGCCTGTTTAATCAAATGATCCTGAACAAAGGAAGATCAAGATAATTAGTTCGCACTATCTATCAAGGGTTCAGTGGTGATGGAGTAGTTTAGGTGGCTGAAAATCACAAGTTTATTAAAATATATGAACTAATGGACATAATGTATCCGAATATAAAAAAAATTGGCAATTGCAGAATTCTGGAAGTAAAAAGTTACTGAAAGTCAAATTTTAAAAAATCTGCAATCACAAGAATCTGAAAGCAAAATGTTTACTGAAATTTGAATCTGAAAAAAATCTGCAATCATAGGAATCTTGAGCAAATAATTGACTGCAAATTGAAAGAAAATGAACTGGAGAGTTTTGTCTACAAGAATCTAGAAAAAAATTTAGATCTGTCTATTGAAATCTGACAGCTTCGATCGATGCGTGAAATGACTAGTGATGACGAAGTTGTCTGGATTTTGCTCGCGTCGTTGGTCCAAGTCTCAGAATGGTGTTGGTTTGATCACAACACCTCCAAAAATAGAGATCTGCTTGAACAATCAAGAAAAATAGTTTAAAAAAAAAAAGTTTGAATATTAAACTATTTTTTTTGTTGTAGAAATATTTTGGTATAATTGATCAAACCATGTTGCAAAAGAAATTTTTTTTTAGAAAAATCGGACTTAGACTTAATGGTCTATTAGATTATGCAAGAACAATTAGAAAATGCCAAAGTTTATAAGGCCAGAAATGTGGCAAGATTTTCTTCACTATTAGAATAACAAATAGAATAACAAAGAATACCAAAAATTGCAGAAAAAAAGAAGTTAAACCAAAGCATCAGGATGACTCTCCACAGAATGCAGGAGCTATCGTTAGATTGTTATTGATGATAAAATGGTACGTAAATTTTATCAATTTAAATGTTTATTTCTATTTTAATTTTTTGCTTTGGAAGATTTATAATTTTATCATGTACAGAAAAAAAATTGGGTAGGAACGTAACACAACATGAGTTATTCATGGAGACCCACATAAAAAAAAAAAACTCAACGAATGAAGATGTGTAGGTTAAACCACATGCAAAAGCTACCCATGTAAGAACTACATTCGTACTTATAACTTTTTTTTAGTGAAGTTGATATTATTTAAATATGAATAGTTTAGTGTCTTTTTATTATTTTTTATTTACTTTAAATATAGAACAAAGATAAGCTAAAAATTAATGATTATGTAGTACTCAGTCTCCTAAAAGTTAGCGAACCCAATGCCTCAAGATATAGAGGAGGAGTACTTACCACAATGTGCGGGTTCTCTGATTAGAAATGTAGCCTATGGCTACTCAAGAAAATGCTTAACAGAGAATATTAGGTCTTTCCATTATGGATCCTCCTCTACCCGCTACTTAAGAAAATGCTTAACGGAGAATTTTAGGTCTTCCCATTGTGGATCCTCCTCTACCTCACTAGTTAGTAGAGAAATCGTTATTTTGTTACAAAATATGATTTCTCGTCTCTTTAAAGAACTTGTTGCAGCGACTGAAAGCGAGGAGAAAGAAGACAAAAGTGTTGCGCAAATGAAAATAATACAAGAGCATTAATAATTTTCTTCAGTTTTCATGAATTCTTCCTTTTAAAGATGCCCTTTGGACTATGAGGCCCAGGTCCACTTGAGGATTACACTGCAGAGAAAGAAGAAGAGGAAGAAGAAGAGAAAGAGGAGGAGGATGGGGACGAGGATGATGAGGATAGGTTGTAGCTTACTATTTTATATGTTTTGGTGGTTTGTAGTTTATTTTTGATTCGTAAATTTTGATGTATGAACGCTTTGATTTTGATGTTTGAATGGTTTATATCTGAACTGGTGGGCTATAATAGTTGTATATAGAAGGTTGATTTTAAAAATGCAGTATATATGTTGCCCTTTTTTTTAAAACAAAATTATCAAAAATTTCAACCACCTATGATCGACGTGTATATATATATATATATATATATATATATATATATATATATATATATATATGAGCGATATACTTATAACTCATTTGCAGGAGTTTGCAAAAAAATCTTTGTTTTATCAAAAGAAGAGTATTTTTGAGCTAGAACAAGAAATCTGGCATCTAGAGTTCAAACTAGAATACAATTTGTTTAAATGAATAACAAAGACATCTTAGAAAAGATTTTAGAAAAACTGGATGATCTTTTAGATATACAAAAACATGTATATATATAGACGTAGTATAGGCAGCTTTATCAGTTTTTAATCCTTTTTGTGAAATTTCACCAAGTAATTACGTAGTCCATCTATCAATATGATGAAGGTGAGCTCATCTGGATAAATGCTAAGATCCATCATTTCACAGAACAACGTCTTAATTTTTTTCCACTGATCAAACATACGTAAATCATAAATTATTGAACTATATCTGACTATGTAGGAGGAATTCCGTTATGTTAATGTAAAAAGTGGTGTCCCCTAATTACACATGCAAGGTTAAGGGGGAAAGAATAAAGACTCAACACTTTTACTCATTTAATTTTTACTTTTATTTATTCGGAATTAGCTATTCGAGATTAGTTATCATATTCGTAAGTTGAAATAAAAATAACATTATAATCACACAGAATAACCAACTCTAAGATAAATTATTATATATTTTATTCCAACTAATTAAGAAATAAGCTTATCTTAAAATTAATTTTAAAATATTTTATCTTTTATTCTTTCTACCAAAGAAACTCTTAAGTTTGAGTTTTAACCTTGCTTACCATTCATTTAATTAAAAATTGAAATCACTAATAGATGGACAAAATTAATCAAGTGAAAAGTCACTTGACATTTTTAAATAAGGAGGGTGTAGAAGAAAACGAAATAATGGTTAGTTGAGGTATGAAAATCATAAAAAAAATGATGATTTAGATGTATTTTTTATTATTAACTCATAAATAAATTGTGAAAGTTAATGTAAGTTCTTTTGAGAGAAAATGATTTTATTTCATAAATTCATACTTCAATTATCCATTGTTCTATTTACCTACCTAAACTATCACTCATTATATTAAAACACACCTCAATTCTAAGTTACCTATACGCGTCTGTTGTCGACCGAAAACTGAAATAAAAATTTGACAACTCAACATTGAGGTGTGTTGTAATATGAATGACAGTTCGGTAAGTAAATAAAACAATGAACAATTTAGATTTGAAACTCAAAAAATTGATATTTTAGATGGGTTTTTTATCATTCCTCCCGTTCATATTAAGTGATACTAGTATTAGTACTCACACGATCCACAGATATATCTTTTCATGGCAGGGATATTAAATAAAATCTAACTCGTTCAATTCACACAAAATATATACGTAGACCAACAATTTTTGCTACTTCTATGATATTATATATCCATATATTTCTTAGAAAATACAAATGTATGAATGGTCATTTATGGACTTTGATTGATTTATTTTTATATGGATAATGTCAATATAACTCTCTTGCTAGCACAATTTGCAAAATAACAAACTAGACTAGAGTTATATGAAACTTCTAATTTCTAACTACTCCCACCATTTAAAAAAGAATGACCTAATTTGACTTAGCACGAAGTTTAAGAAAATAAATAAGACTTTTGAAACTTGTGGTCCTAAATCAAAGTTATGTCAAATGTACCAAAACGTCCTTTAATTTTGTGGTCTTAAACATGTCATGTGAAAAATTTGAATTAAAAGTATTGACAAAAGAAGAAAAAGGTCATTCTTTTTGGAACAGACTAAAAAGAAGAAAAAGGTTATTCTTTTTAAAATGGAGGGAATATAAAATATAAAGAACATATTCCATTTCATGATAGCTTTAGCATAAATTGTCAATCAGAAATTTTCCATGTAGAGTTGTAAAGCATTTTCCATCTGTTTGTTTTCTCATATTAAAGACTTCTAGTGGATACGTGCCCACACTAGCTGAGTGTTGCTTTTCTCTTAAACGCGCGACTTCATAGAGCTTCCTTACCACTATCAAGAAGGGCTTCCGCTGACGAATCCAAATCATGAGGAAAGAAAACCCTGAAAACATTCATGGTCACGCGAATGAGCTCAAATTTTCATGAGTGAATCAAGATCATTACAACAGCAAACCTAGTGTAATATAATGCCACAAGTGGGGTCTGGGGAGGGGTAGAGTGCACACAGACCTTACCCATACCTTGAGAAAGTAGAGAGGATGTATCCAATAGACTCTCGGCTTAAAGAACGATAAAAAAGAGGAAGTACCAACAAGCAGAAACCATAACACTAAAATAAGATAACCAAGGCTAAAGGAATATGTAATAGAAATCTAAAAATGAAGAAAAACAAGAATAATACTAATACTTAGAAAAAGGAAAAGAAATATGTCCAACTACCATACTAACCCTCTTAACATAATTCTTGACCTCCACATCCTCCTATCAAGGGTCATGTGCTCATGAGCTGAAGTTGCATCATATCGTGCCTAATCACCTCACCCCAATACTTCTGAATAGAGAACATATGTAAAATAAATTGCCTAATCACCTCATATCCAAGTTTTGTCTTACAACAACAACAACATACCCAGTGTATTCCCACAAAATGGGGTCCGGAGAGGGTAAAGTGTACAGTCCATACCACTACCTCAGATGAAGTAGAGAGGTTGTTACCGATAGACCCTCGGCTCATGACAAATAACAGTGTACCAAACAGAGAACATAAAAAAGTTGTCTTAGGAAATGAAAATTAATCCTCATTTTCCCAATTGTTTAGCATGTCTGTCTTTCTATACAAAAAAATCATCTACTTTCTTGCAGATCGAGAATAAAGATGGGAAAAAGAGAACGTTATAATCACCTGCACGTATTGTGGTCCAGTGTCTTGCCCAGTTGGTCTATGTCAGCGATACCCTTAGTGCCTGCAACAACTCCAAGCACTTGCCTGGGAAGGAGGGAGTTGATATTTTTCAAGAAATCAAGATCAAACTCGAGATAGGGAGAATCATATGCAGCAAGAAGTAATACTATATTGCCGAGGCATAAGTTGTGGAAAAACCACAACAGAAAGAATATTACTCACTCCGTTTCAATTTGTTTGCCTGGTTTTGACTAGTCACGTAGGTTAAGAAAATAAAGAAAACTTATGAATCCATAGATCTTAAATTAAAGAGATGTACAATTTACCAAAATGTCTTTTAATCTTGTGGCCTTAAACATGCCATGTAGAGGATTGAAATTACAGATCTGTCAGAAAAGGAAGGGACATTCTTTTTGAAACGAACCAAAAAGGAAAGTAAGACAAACAAATTAAAATGTAGGTAGTACAGTATAAGAAAAACAAATTAAAACGTAGGTAGTACAGCATATAATTCCTTTAGGCCTTCATTCAGAAGCAAATAGAAAGAACAAGTATCCAGAACAAAGTAAAAAGGGAATAAGCTGGTACTTTGCTTTTGTTCATGGGATGAAAAAGGGAAAGGAAAAAAAATTACCAAAGAATAACATCAGTCTCTAACCCTAAGTTTAAACTCAAAACCTACAAGTCCCAACCACATTTTACTGTTGAAGCAAACAATACTTATTCTAGTAACTGGTTAAAAAAGGCCCGATGGTAGTGGAAGCATTTATGTTGACAGATCATAAATAGAAAGACAAATTTCAAGAAAGCTCAAATATCCCAGACGAATAGACAACTTCTTTCACAAGATTAACACTTTCCACACATAATCTTGGATTCTCTCTTCTTTTTTTTTCGGACCGTGGCACTCGCCAATTTAAAGTTCCGTGGAATGTGTCGTAAGGACGGTTGTTCTAGCTCCTCTGCTTCCATCCACATTTCGATATTCTCTTTTTCCAGCTTTACTTAGAATGAGTTTGTCCAATTTTACATCCTTGCCCAACTCTAAAATTACTTTTCTTAATCAACATAAGTATTGAAAGTAAACCTTTAAGATACAAAAGTGTATTTAGTGGATAAACGAAGGAGAAACTAATACTGAACACTAGTATCCTATAACGAATATCAAATTGTGAATTATATGTAAGTTGTAGCTTTCATTTTCAATCAACTTCGATCTCAGAAACACAGTGATAAAAAATGGAAGAACAATCATATAACTAGCAATAAGAATTTTATGACACCGAACTAAGCAAGGCTCATTGCGACCTTTGACCAGGCATTCTTGATCATGCTTATCCTTTTTCTTTGAAGGCCACGAGGATTTCACATACCTTATCCCAGCATGCGTATTCTTGATATCACAGTATGGTGAATCCGTTTCAATCATCATTAATTCAACAGGTATACCTTTTACAACTTCAAGGTTCTCAACCGTCTTGAGAGAGCAACCATTTACGCCTAATAAGTAGTTCAAACAGACAGACATAAAGAGATATGAGTAAATCAGGGTCTAGCAATCTCAGGTATCTGATGGAAAACACATGAATATGGCAACTTCTAAATTAAAAAAACAGAATACTATGGACTGGAAATTTCACCTACAAAAACATTACTAAATGAAAGAAGTTTATCACAGTCTTCAGAACTTCCAGTGAAAGAGTACGCACAACCAGCAGCAAACCTGTTCAACACAACTGGTACATGAAAACGCCATATATAAAACTGCAACGATGAATGCTAATCATTAATTAAATTTGAACCATGATAACATTGCTTAAATTCTCCTAATCAAACAAAACAAGACTAAGGTACTGCCTCAACTCCATAAGGCAATTATCAGTCAAACAGCCTTTGAAGTTTACTTCAGTATTCTTGCAATAGCATATCTCGGCATAAGCTAGCTCCATAAAATTTTCTGACATGAGGAGGTAAGGGTGTCTAAATTCACTTTTCTCTGAACACAAATAGGTGGGAGCCTTCTAGCATTGGGGCCCCGCTTCATCCCAAAAGCAGTGAGTGAGATATGGGAGTCAGACATAGTTGTGAAATCATGAGATACTGGAGGTTGATTACTTTATTTATTTATTTATTTATTTTCATAACCGTGGTGTCTGGGCCAGCTTGCGCGCATCTCGACTAAATCTACGGGATACCTGTCACCTCCCACCAGCAACAGGTACCGGGTAACTCTGTCCACCAAGGCTAGAACAGATGAAAAAAATCACCTAGTGTTTTGTCTCTATTGGGAATTGAACCTGAGACCTCATGGTGCTCATCCATCACTTTATTTATTCCTTCCCCTTTTAAACTGGCTTATGGAAAAACTAAGAATCAAACTATAAGATCTTAGGTTAATTAACCTGATCTTTCTAAAACTAAAGCCAAGCCATCTTGTGCTATCTCCAACATGTACAAAAAATTTACCGATCCTCATTTCATTTAGAATGTCGCAAGAATCCTGAGCAGCTGCTCGCATGTGAAGAAACATTGGCAGCTTCGTTGTATATGCTAACTCAAACTGCTTTTCAAAGTACCTATATTTCAAAATAGTGAAAGAGAAAGCAAAACCACCATCAGCAAAGTGGAAACAAGGCAAACCTACTGAATTATAGTCACCAAAAGGTGCACCTAGGCTACAAGTTAAAGAAGTAATTCCTTCAGAGAAAATCAGTAAATGCCACCAGAAAGAGGGTTAGGGCATTCGGGGAGGGGTGGGAGGATTGAGCAAGTTTTCACGACACAGCTCCGCCACTTGCTTTTGCGTGGGATGTGTGTGAGAGAGAGGGAGTTGTAAATTGTGAAGGAAGAATTCATAGGGTTGAGTGATTTGAAGGAAATACATACTTCTTTTGAATATCAGATGGGCAAAAGTGAAGTCTATCATAGTCCAATCCACATTCGCCAATCGCAACCACCTTATTTGAAATGAATTTTATCATCAGCAAAGCAAGTAAATAAAGATAAAACTATAATTATCTTTAGGCACCTAGGCGATATAGTCACAATTAAAATAGCTCCAAACTTGCTAGCCAATACATAAAAGATTCATGTAGAAGTTTATATTCACATTCACGAGAGAAAAGGAATGAAACACATGATGGGTGACTTGAGCTATATCATCAAAATGCATTACAAATGTGCATTTTATGAACAAATCTTTGTCATTAAAAACTACTTACAGCCTCCGGTGTTTGTTCGACATGTTCCCTAATACATGTTAGGAAGTTAGCCCAGAAAGTTGACCTCCAAATGTGCTAGTCTAATTAAGAGCTTGTCTAATTCTTAAAATCTTCCAAGTTCTTTTTGCGGCAAAACCTTTTTTCTACTGTGATTCGCATGAAACCTCAAAGCAGTTAAAGGACAAGCTTAAATTGCTCAAAAGTTCTTTAAAAAGGGCAAATGATTCAGTATTATTTTGGTTATACTAGTGTCATTATAGGAACAAATCCTTATCGAAAAAGTTTGGAGCAATTGAAACACAAGACCAGTTAACTCAGGAGCTTGAACTGCTCAGGGTTCACATGTTAAGAAGTATAATATTAAAGCTTGTCAAAATATGCTAATTGAACAGGGCATTTACTAAGAAGGTGTAAGTTCAATGACTCCATAACCTTATATACAGAAAACTATACGTACTTTTCCTTTTTCTTTTCCCTCTTTAGCCAATGTCAAAAGATCCTGCAAATGCTTTTCCGGATCCCCACTGTCTTCAAATTCCTGATTGAGCACAGAAGAAGAAAATGACAAAGCATCCAACATATATGAACAGGTAGATATTTTCAGTAGGTTATTACAAAACATTAAGAGTGAAGCCCACATTGCATCATGTTGGGTGCACACCCACAGTACAGAAAAGTCTTGCTGCAAAAAGAGTTACTTCTCATGGTTAGACATGCCAATATATTTGAGAAGCCAGCTCGCTGGAAAACAACTTCATTATTCAGAGTAAATTAGCTAATTAAGGACATATGCTAACCATCTGTTTCAGCAATGGTGAGAGCTTCCTTTGATTCTTCAAGAGAGCCACCAGTCACCTGGAAGAAAAAACTAACCAAATTATAATCTTCACAAGAATAAGAGAAAGGCAAGTTCGTAGAATGGTTGTAAGTAAGACCATAATAAATGTTATATGGAAGTGATTTTTTTTTTTTTAAGAATTATTACAGTTACAGTTACAGCTCACCGAGGACATGACCCTAGATAGGAAGGTATGGAAGATGCGAATTACGGCAGAGGATTAGGGCCAGTTCGGGTCGCTAGTGTAGGGAATAAATTGGTGGGGGTGTATTCCTGTTATGATTCCGTATTCAATGTTCCGTGTTCCGTGTTCCATGTTTATTACGAATATGTGTGCTTTCCTCCGCTGTATATTCCTGCATTCCTGCTTTACTCTGTTTTATATTCCTTATGGGTGCCGTATCTATGTTATGTCATCTGCTTCTGTGCTGTACTATGTGTTTGTGTGATATCTCGTGACTTGAGCCGGGGGTCTTTCGGAAACAGCCTTTCTACTTCATCAGAGGTAGAGGTATGGACTGCGTACATCTTACCCCCCCCAGACCCCACTAAGTGGGAATACACTGGGTTTGTTGTTGTTGTTGTTGTTGTTGAGTGAATGTTGAGCCTCAGAGTTCCAACATATCCACAAGATGAGTGTTGAGAAAAATAAAAATATTGATATCGATACGCGATCATGCAAGATTAGAATGATGACGTTATGTATAACAGTAGAAGGTATAGGTAGAACACATTGAGGATAAAATGAGAAAAGGTCACTTGAGATAGTTTAATCTTGTCCTATGTCAGCCTACCTGAGAGACCTACAATAGAATATTCCTTCTTTTAGTACACTTTTAAGTGGTGACTCATTTGGGTTTCAACACATCAGAATTGTTAGTCAAATCCAGTAAATAATACATAGACAGACACTCAATCTTGGACTCAGCTAGTGAGTTAACACTCCAACTTTGAGTATGCACATCTCAACACCTAACCTCGTTTCCACTGTGTCAATTGAACACTCCAACTTACAAAATAATCATCTGGACACCTTCAAAATCTATGTGCCATGTCCGCATTGGAGATATCCACGAGACACAATGAAAAGGAGTTGGAGTGTTTGGTTGCCAACTGAGACCAAGTTGAGGCGCTCAGATTTGTACTCTCAACTCGTCTCCACTATGTCGGTTACAAAAATGGAATAATGCCACTTGGCCAGAAGAACAAGAAACGACCCACATACTAAATAATACTACTAGGCCCTACCTCTAACCCCTTAGTTCTATCATATTTAGGAGTCCCGGTAGTTAGGTTAATTTACCTTGTATAACAATTTGGGGAGAATACCCCATATGCATGCGGTATCCCAAAACAAGAGAGAAGAAAGTCTATGTGAGATGATTCTCAACAAAAGATGCCCAATTTAGGTGCATAGGGTTCCAACCAGAGTTTGGTATTTTGAATCTTTAACATTATAGGAACAAGACGTTGCATAGCAAAAAGAAATGAGATGTAACATAGCATACAGATTGAACGAGAAAACAAATGAAAACTACTAGTACATATAGCCTGACTCCTGAAGAGAGCGGAAAATTAGGAAGCAAGCAAGATCTGCAAGGGTGGCCGAGCTCATCCCACAGGGCTTGCTTAGTGTGTTTTACTTTTCTTGTGTGGTTTGCGGGCTATTGGACTGGACTGGGGTACCTTATGGGCACCTAAAGGATTTTGTCGTGGATTCCCTTGTCAACAAAAAAAATCACAAAGCAAGAACGTGGACGCACAGGCACAACACAAGTTTAGCCATGCCATATACAGGGAAGAGATGGTAGCTGGTCTATAATGTAAACTGGATAATAATGCTAGCACTTTTCTACCATCAAGGTGTCAAAACCTAAGAGCAAGAAATGATCTATTGGAGTCTGCATACAATCATTTTGAAAAAGATAATGACAATTTTGAGGTGCTAAACTTGGAGCTTTCATTTTTTACTAGACTCTGCACAGTTGCAGCAAATAGTACAGTTACACAAGATCGGACCACCAAAGTAGAAACTAGGAAAAAGATTTCAAAGTCAACAAGGAAACTGCAAAACTACTATAAATGTACATAATTAAAGTGCCAAGCCCAACACTAGCCAGCAGGAAATAAAGTTAGATATTTGAAAAGATAATAACGACAAAAGGTTACCTGCAGAAGGATGTATTTGTAACCAAAGCTTGCTGTAACATCTCAAGACATGTAGTTGTACATAAAGTCTGATGCTAGAGACACCTGCGCGGAAGAAAAGGGTTTAAGAAAAGCAAGTCACAAAAACATTTGTTAAGATACTAATAAATCTTAAAACCTTTTCAGAAATTCTCTGAACATAACTCACTGCAACCATTCCAGCACTAGCAATTTGCCCTGCAGCAACCTGCAGATAAACTTAACAAACACTCAATAGCGTCAAAACATTAAAAACGAAAAACCTAGAAAGATGAAAGACACCTATGAAAAACACAACTACAAGTAGTTAATGCTGGTGAAATCGGCATAAGAAAATATAATAGATCTGTTCTCTTTGGGAGGGTTTATACTCAGAAACATGAATATTTTGATGTTCCTCTTCGACAATATCAATGGAATTACTAGGGCCCATTTGGCCATGAGAATTTTTTCACTTTTCTGGAAAAAAAATTCATTATATGCCAAATACAACTCCAAGTTGATGTTTGGGCATGAGAATTTCAAATACAACTTGGAGTTGTACTTGGAAAAGTGAAAAACAAGAAAAAGTTGTTTTCACTTTGTTCCATCTTCCTTCTCTCACAAAAATTCAAGAACAACTCCAATTATTCTTATGGACAAATACAACTCCAACTCCAAGTTCAACTCCAGGTTCAAAAATTTTAGTTTTCATGGCCAAACGCCCACTAAGACAAAACGATATAACATAAAACACTTTTGCATCTGGAAGATCTGCAATTCCTACAATTGAGGAAGGAGAATAATGACAATGGTCTTGACGTTATAGCTTCTGAAAAAACTATGCTCGGAAATTACAACAAAAGCTATTCATACAATATTGACCCTCAATCAAGACAGCTTTAATACGAACCACAAGGAATCCATGATTGACCAATAGGTGTGATGTCAAATTTCCAAGATACCCAAGATCAGACCGCCAAATTAGAAACTAGGAAAAAAGATTTCAAGGCCAACAGGAAACTGCAGAAATTACTGCAAATGCACATAAGTAAAGTGCCAAGCCCAACATTAGCCAGTAGGAAATCAAGTTAGATTTCAAAAAAAAAAAAAAATTACAACAAAAGGTTACCTGCTGAAGGATGTAATCATAACCAAAGCTTGTTGTAACATCTCTAGACATGTAGACTCTAGTTGTACATAAAGTCTGATGCTAGAGACACCGGCATGGAAGAAAAGAGTTTAAGAAAAGCACATCACAAATGCAGTTGTTAAGATACTGCATTTCTAAGAAAAAGAAGAATGGCCAAAAAAACGCAAATCAAAATTGATGTACCTTCTCAATAAGGATGACTAGAAAGCTCAAGCAATGCTCTATTTGTCATCACCTTTTGCAATTGCATTGGGTGTAATTTCTTTTGCAGGGATGAAAGGAAATCGTATCACAGCGATAGCATAGCCAAATAAACCAACCAAAACAAATATTCAGTACTTATTTTTTGAGTGAAGCTCTGGTATCATGTCAAGGACAGAAGGATTCTCCCTTACAACGTTTACCAAAAGTCCAGTTGTACTTGCATCAAAAGAGAAGCCCCTATCAGCCATTTCCTTCATACAAGTTTTCATTTCATTAAATTTGCTCCACCTGAGAAATCCTTGCGCAAACACATTGTAAGCGGCATTGTCTGGCAAACAACTATTCTTCTCCATTTTTCTTCTAATAAAGAATTGTGATCTTCTCCTAAATAGAAACTAAATCACTAAACTAATCTTCTAAATCACTAAACTGATCTTCCATATCTCAGTTATCAATCAGTTATCGATCAGGAATACATTCTCCATTATGCCCCCCTCAAGTTAGGTGTGACGAGACAACACCTAACTTGGGTAGCATCTGCTGGAAGGCTAGCTTAGACAATGGTTTGGTGAGTGGATCTGCAACTTGATCAGTGGAGTGGATGTGTGATACTCGGACTAGGCCATTCCGAACTTGATTGCGAACAAAGTGAAGATCGACCTCGAGGTGCTTCATTTTTGTATGATGTACCCGTTTTCAGCAATGTATGTGACCCCTAGTGGAGGATCGGGAGACAGTAGGTTGCTTACGAGAACACCAGCAGATAGGAGTCATACCTAGAAAAACAATGTAGCCAGAGATTGAACGGCGATCATTAATATCACCCGCCCAATCAGCGTCAGCATAGGCATAAAGATCAGTGGACTGATATGGAGAAATATGAATACCATTCTGGGATATTTCTTTGAGGTACCGAAGGATGCGTTTAACGGCCTTCCAATGAACCACGGAGGGAGAGTTGTTGAACTGAGTAGGCTTGTTTACCAAATATGTGATATCCGGTCTGGTAAAGGAAAGGTACTAAAGTTTACCCATTACACTCCTATACGCTTTTCCATCAGTTTTAGGGGCTCCATCATCTACCAGTAGTGCCTCAGATGTACTCATTTAGGACTGAATGCCTTTGCAGTCCTGCATCTGAGTGTCATGCAACACCTCTTGAATATACTTATATGGGCTAAGAAATAAACTGTTGGCATCCTTGTTTACCTCAATGCCCAAGAAATAGTGCAGTAAAATCTTTTGGAAAGAGAAGAAATGACTTCTTGAAGGAGTGATTCATTGCTTCCCGTGAGTATGATGTCGTCCACATACATCAGTATATATATAGTTACTCCAAATTTATGCAGAACTAACAAAGAATTATCAGATTCAGACATACGAAATCCCATTTTGATCAGTGAGTGCATCATACCAGGCTTTAGGAGCTTGTCCCAGTCCGTAGATAGCCTTTTGGGGATGACAAACATAGTCTGGATGTGCCGAACTTTCATACCCGGGTGGTTGGGTCATATAGACATCTTCCTGAAGCTTCTCTTGAAGAAAAGCATTGTTGAAATCTATTTGATGTAAGGGCCAACTTTTTTGTGCAGTGATGGTGAGGATGGTCCAAATTATGGTTGGTTAACCAATGGACTGTATGTTTTATGAAAATCAACCCCAGGTATTTGGGTGAACCCTTTTTCAACCAAACGTGCTTTGTACCTATCAGTGGAGCCATCAAGCTTTGTTTTGATTCGGAACAACCATTTGCAGGGAACAACATTTCTGGTGTAGTCCGGTGGAACCAACTCCCAAGTCTGATTTTTTATTAGTGCATCATACTAAGCCTGCATAGCATCTCTCCAATATGATAATTTTTGTGCTTGTTTGTAGATTACAAGTAAAATAGTGGGTACAGACTGGGTTATTTGGGCAATGTAGTCAACAGTTTTTCGTCGCTTGACAATGTTATTTTGCGATCTTGTTACTATACAATTTTGCTCTATTTGTGGAACTTGAACTATGGGTTCAGTGGGTGGAGTCAAGTCAAGAGAAAAACTACTCGCACCTCTGTTAGCATGGAGGGATCATGATGGCTTTGGGCGACGCTGATAAACATGAGTAATTGTTGGTCCGCGATGTAGATTGTGAGGATGCACAGAGAGGGTAAAGGGTTGGCTTTGAAATGTGAAGTGGGATGGTTGGGTATCAATAACAGGGGATAGGAAAGTAGTTTGAGGATTACCTAATTCCGGAGTGGTGAAATGATTTGACTCTGGGTTATTTCCCTGCGCAGCGCGAACTGAGCAGGTATCTTGGTGTGCACCTGTCCTGAATGGAATAGTGGGAAGAAGCAAGGTGAGATCTGGATTAATAGCGGTGGAACTAATTTCCACATCTGGATTTTGATGTTGTAAAGTGGTTTCCTAATTTAAATATGAAAAACTTTGTTTCAAGTGAGAAAAAATATTATCAAATGGAAAAATTTCTTCTAAAAATTTTACATCCTGTGAGAGAAAAACTTTAGAGCTGGTGGGGTCAAAACATTGATGGCAATGATGAGTGATGGAGAAATCAAGATAAACACAAGGTTTGGAATATGGTTCTAATTTATTTTGGGTGTATGGTCGTAACCATGGGTAGCATAGACATCCAAATGTACGGAGAGATTCATATCCAAGTGTTTTGTTGAAAAGAACTTCAAATGGGGACTTGTTATCAAGAGTGGCAGTGGGCAGGCGATTAATGAGAAAGGCAGCATGATGGCAGGCAAATGTCCAAAAATTGGAGGGAAAACTTGCTTGATGAAGCAACTTTTTGACAGTCTCAATAAGGTGTCGATGACGTCTTTCAGCCAAGGCAACCCTTTGAGGAGTATGGGGGGAGAGACAAGGTGTTGTATTCCATTAGAATTAAAGTATGGTTTCATGACTTTATATTCTCTGCCTCCATCAATGTAAAGTGTGAGGATTTTGTGACCAAAATATTTTTCAAGCATAGGATGTAAGCTTTGAAAGTGTTTTTGCACTTTATGTTTGTTTTTCATTGTGTACAACTAAATGTATTTGGTGTACTGATCAACAAATAGACAATAGTAGCGCTTTTTTATCAATAAAGAGAACAGGGGATGGACCCCATAAATCACTGTAAATTATTTCTAATGGATGTTTGTTGAACAAAGTGTTTGAATAAAATGGAAATCTATGAGCTTTATTGCAGGAACAAGAATTACAATAAGTAAACTTTTCTTTTGAAGAATATGAAAGACAGGAACTGTTTAAAATAGAAAGCAAAATTCGAGAGTGGGGATGGCCCAATCTTTGATGCCAGAGATGTAAGGAAGGTCCAGAAATGGCAATGTTGATGTTTGGTCGAGTCAGGGACGGCCATTTATAGAGACTTATTTTATCCGAGCCACATAGAAGAGGAGCTCCCGTAGTCAGATCCTTTACAAGAAAAGTAAAAGAAAAAAATTCTATGGAGGTTAGATTTTCTGAAATGAGTTTGCGTTTGATAGCTGGAGCACACAAAATACTAGAGAGTTTGAAGGCAGTATTTGATGCAGTTAAGTAAGTATTACCAGTTTGATTAATCGGAATCACATTACCATTGCCCATTGTCACTGCGTCCAGACCTTTGAATTCTTGAACATTGTGGAGTGAGTTGGTATCCGAGGTGATGTGGTAAGAATCACTTAAGTCAAGAATCCAGGGGTCACTCGGTGTTGAGTGCCCGGCAAAATTTTCTTTTGCTTTAAAATGGTTATGGGATCGAGAGCGACAAACATTTGTTGTATACCTAAATTTATCACAAAGTTGGCAATGACCTCGTGATGAATGGTGGGGAAGTTACGCCACTGAGAATTATCCATTGGATTACGCCACTAAGAATTATCTGTTGGATACTGAGAATGAGTGTTTTGATTAGGCTGCCTGTATTGGGGACACCAGTTATTGTTGTTGGATGGGCGCCTATTGTTGCGTGGGGCTGATGGAGCTGCTTGTTGAGCAACAACTTCTGATCTGGGTAGAAGTCTTCTTGAGGTCCTAATGTTTGAGGAAAAGTTCATGATCAAGAAGCTTGTCAAAAAGTTCTTCATAGCTAATAGGAGAGTCCCTTGCCCGTATGGCTGCAGAGATCTCGCTGAATTCTGACCCGAGTCCACTAAGTATTTTCACCACTAGTTCTTCATTATTGACGGGTGAACCTGCAGTGGTAGTTCATTATAGAGAGCGGATCTCTCGCATATATTCAGCAATGGATTTATTATCCTTACTGACTCGATTGAGATGGTGCCGAAGGCTTAAGACGTGGGTTTGCGATTTGTTTGCAAAGGAAGTGTGAAGTTGATCCCACGCTGCTTTGGTATTGATAGTAGAAGCTACCGTGGGTGCGATTGTGTCATCTACAGAGGCCATGAGAGCATTTTGGATTAATTTATCCTAACGAAACCAATCCTTATACGCAGGGTTGGCTGTCTCAAGGCCGTTCGTTGTTATTGTTTGAGCAGGGGACAACATGGTGCCATAAAGATGACCATAGAGGTCATGGCCATGAAGCAACATGGCAATCTGGGCTTTCCAGATGGTAAAATTAGTGCTGCCAGTCAGTTTAATGGGCAGCTGGGATGATGGATTGAATTGAATCAAGTATTTGAGGACAGGGGCTGCGTCGGCATTAATGATGGGGGTAGAAGAGGCCATCAGTGCAAAGAGAAGAAGAAAAAATGGATCTTGGACTCTTTTAACAGTATTTTGGCTCTGATACCGTATAAATGTAGAGAATGAAGATGAATTTGTATTGATTTCATTGATATGTATGTGTATATATACAAGAGAACACAAAACAAATAAGGAAAGTATCAACTAATAAAGAATTGTGATCTTCTCCTAAATAGAAACTAAATCACTAAACTGATTTTCTAAATCACTAAACTGATCTTCCATATCTCAGTTATCAATCAGTTATCAATCAGGAATACATGCTCCATTAATCTACACCTTTTTCTATCATGTGCCTCATTACTTCCTCGGCATCTTTGACTTTCTCTTCTTTGCATAGTCTATTTATTAGTGTGCTGAAGGTATGCACATTTGGATAAATATTAAGATTCACCATCTCAGAGAACAAAGTCATAACCTTTGCCCACTGACCAAGTTTACACAAACCATCCATTAATGACTTATATGTGACTCTATCTGGAGGAATGTTTTTCTGCTTCATCTCATTCATAATGTTGATAGCAGCATCTAGGTTTCTATCTTTACAAAGGGCATCTATGGCAATGTTATACTTAAATGTATCGGGCTTAGTGTTTCCTTGTTCCATAAATGAAGCAAACTTAAAGTCTTCTTAGTATGTCCCTTTTTGCTGAGTCCATTCATGACGGTTCCATACATGACTTCATTCGGCTCACAAATCTTCTCCCTCACCAATTTTTTGAACAAGACAACTACATCTGTGACTTTATTTTTAGCAAATAATCCCCTTATAAGATGGGTAAAGGTGACAACATTAAATGGAATGCCACTTTTCAAGTAAATGGGTAACAACAAAAATGTACAATCAACACGATGCATCAAACAATAATTGTTAATCAAATTACTCAAGATGAATTCATTAATTGGAATATCCTATTTCCGCATTTCTCGGAAAAGAGAAATGACAGCATAGTAATGCTTAGTCTTGTTAGAGCTACACAGCTCAAGATCACCATCAAAATGCAACTCCAAAACCTAGCTATCATAAACGGAAAAGGGAAAGAGAAACAATGGATAATGTCTTCTTACATTTCCCAAAAACTGAACTGTCTAGAAGGACCTTGTCCTTTTATATTTACACATTAATGAAATTGAAAAATACAATTGGGCCTCCGGTTTCTAACTGCTATTGGGCTTGGGTATTAGTGAGTGGGCCTTCATTAACACCCCCCCCCCTCAAACTGGAGGGTGTGCACGCCCAGATTGGATAGGAAATGATGATGAAGAGGGCCACTGAGAGACTTGGTCATGCTATCAGTAACCTGATTAGCAGAATGAACATGATGTAAGGATATAAGCCCAGCAGCAAGATAATCACAAAAATAGTGACAATCGATCTCAATGTACTTCGTCCGTTCATGGAAAATAGGGTTCTTGGCAATATGAAGAGCAGCCTAGCTGTCACAGTAAATAGGAATAGGAGAAGAAATATGAAGACCCAAATCAGCAAACAAACATATAAGCCAAACAACCTCAGCAACCACGTTGTGTAATGCTCAATATTCAGCCTCAGCTAAAGAAAGGGCAATGGTGGACCGTTTTTTACTTTTCCAAGAGATGGCACACCCACCAAAAAACACATAATAAACAGTGACAGACATCCACGAAAGAGGACAAGCAACCCAGTCAGAGCTAGTGAAAGAAAAAATAGAGAAAGTGGGGGAAGCTGGGAAAAAAATGCCTTGATCTGGGGCGTTAAGCAAATACCGGAGAACATGGATCCCAGCTTTTATTTGAGCTATACAAGGGAACTGCAGGAATTGACTTAGATGTTGTACAACAAAAGAAACATCAGGTTTGGTGAGTTGTAAAAAATTGAGTTTGCCAACCAGTCTTCTGTACACAGAAGGATCAGGTAAAAGATCACCCAGCTTCACTGAGGGTTCCAAAGGGGAAGCACAAGAGTGAAGTGGGAGTAGTAGAAATCATCAAACAGGTCAGAAGTTTATTTATGTTGATGCATAAGATAACCATCATCATGAGAAATGATTTCTATCCCCAGAAAATAGTAAACGCGGCCTAAGTATTTAATCTTGAATTGATGATCAAGGAAAGACTTTAGACTGGTCATTTCATCAAGATTTGACCCAGCCAATAGAATATAATCAACATAAACCACTAGAATAACCAAAGAAGCATCAACAGATTTAGTGAAAAGATAATAATCATTTTTGCTAGCAATGTAGCCTCTTGATAATAAGGCTTCAGACAGCTTTGAGAACCACTGTCTGGATGCCTGTTTGAGGCCATATAAATATTTCCTGAGTTTGCAAGCCAAAGGAGTTGCACAAGAAGAAAAGGAAGAAGCAACAAGGCCAGGGAGAACTTTTATGTATACATCTTCATGGAGATCACCATGAAGGAAAGCATTATTGACATCCAACTGGAAAACAGTCCAGTGATGCTTAGCAGCAAGAGATAAGAGACATTTGACAGTGGTAAGTTTGACCACAGGAGAGAAAGTCTCATGATAATCAATTCCTTCCTTCTGAGTATCACCCCTTATAACAAGCCTAGCTTTATACCTCTCAACAGTACCATCAGACCTTTGCTTGATCTTGTACACCCATTTACAAGGAATAGTCTTCTTGTTAGAAGGTGGAGGAACAATATCCCAAGTATGATTTTCCTCAAGAGCCTTAAATTCTTATAGTATGGCCTCTTTCCAAGTAGGACTAGAAGTAACCTGCTGGTAAAAAAGAGGTTCATACATGTGTATATCAGCACTAGATACCTTGGAGGGAATTGGCAGAGGAGAGGGAATAATAGAGAAGCAGACACAGTCCTGAAGGTGAACAGGAGGACGAGTTAATCTAGAACTCTTCCTAAGTGGAGGGTGAGAATAAAAAGAAGGAGTACGAGTAGAAATAGGTATAGGAGAGGGAGGAAAATCAGCAAAATCAAGAGGTGGAGAAAAAGGATAAGAAGGGGAAGAAGTGGGGTAAGGGAATATATGTTCATGAAAGTGAACATCTCTGGAGTAAAAAATAGAAAAAGTTGAAATATTTAGAAGCTTATAACCTTTCTTACCAAAAGGATAACCTAAAAATAAGCTAGTAATAGACCTAGGTTTGAGTTTATCTCTAAGAGGAGCAGGGGTGGCTGCATAAACATGACATCCAAAACTTCTCAAATGATCACAAGATGGAGGGTATCCATGAGGTTTTTCAGAATAAGAGACATGATTTAAAGGTACAGCAGAGAATCTGTTGATCAAATATGTAGCAGTTAAAACACAGTCACCCCAGTATTTCAAGGGGAGTTTGGACTGAAATATTAATGCTCTGGACACTTCTAAGAGGTGTTTGTGTTTCCTTTCCACAACTCCATTCTGTTGAGTATGTGGAATAGTGGTCTGGTGAAGAATACCATGAGTAGAATTTTTTTTTTTGTAAATCAAAATTGTTTCCCAATCCAAAAGCATTATCAGATCTGAAAACTTTAATTGTATGATTGTATTGCACTTGGACCATAGATACAAAAGCCTTTATAACACAAGAAGCATTGGATTTAGTTGATAAAAGATGTGCCTAGGTCAATCTAGTAAAATCATCTACTAAAGTTAGAAAATATCTGAAACCATTATAGGTTTGAGTATGATAGGGACCCCAAACATCAATATGAACCAGTTGAAAGGGAACAGATGAATGAGAAGAAATAGGGATAAAAGTTAATCTATGTTGTCTAGCCTTGGGGAATATATCACAAAGCAAATGTTGTTTAGGAGAAATTTTCCCATTTAAACAAGCAATAGACTTCATATTGTTATAAGGAATATGACCAAGTCTTTGATGCCATAACAAATCATTAGTGTTATTGCCATGTGAAGGAGGAATACAGCTAGTTGAATTAGTAAAACTACAGGATACAGAAGGGATTATAAGATCAGAAGGAGCAAAATAGTACAGCCATGTGCAGCTTTACCAATTTCTAATTGCTTCTTTAGAGAAGGTCCCTATAAAATATAGTTATATTTGGTTAAAATAGTTGTACATTCAAGTTGGGAAAGGAGCTTATGGATGGAAACGAGCTTAAGATGAAAAGAGGGGACTAAGAGAATATTATGTAAAATCATGTCTGATCTGAGTGTTAAAGACCCAGTGGACACAACCTTAACTTTGTAACCATTTGGAAGACTAATTAAAATGGGTAAATCTAAAGGAATGAGATTATGAAGAAGATTCTTTTGAGGTTTCATATGATTTGTAGCTCCAGATTCAAGTATTCAAAGATTTAGTCCTAGATTTAACACTACACTAGCATGAAATGCAGTAGATAGTACAGCAGGGTGATTAAACACACCTGCAAAATGGGCAAACTCCTCAACAGGGTGATGAGACCCTTGATGTGAGGAAGAAGATTTATTATCATTGGTACTGGGACTGTGAAGATGTTGGAGATGTTGGTAATGTTGAAAATGTTCCTTTGTTAATCTATAACCATCATCATCAATCTTCACAGAGGATATAGAAAGATCAGCAGGAGAGGTGTCAGTTTGGGCAAAAGACACAGACCTTCTCCCTTTTGTGAATTTAAAATCAGCAGGATATCCATGGATCTTATAGCATTTGTCAATAAGATGACCAGTCTTCTTAAAGTATTTGCAGAAAATAAGAGAAGCAAGAGATGGACCAAATTTAAAAGAGGAAGGCCATGTTTATTTTCTGCTAACAGGAATAGTTCTTCTAGCTTCACATGGCACAGATAATGAAGGATTTATCTGTGAATCAAATTGGAATCTTTGGCTATAGCCTCTTCCTAAAGAAGTGTTCTGAGACACTGAATTAAAAGCAACTGAATCATTTGAATAGCCAGGAATGGGAGGGGAAGTCTAATTTTTCTTCTCAACATGTTGTAGCATAGCATAAGAACTATTGAGGGAAAGTAGTGTGGGCATCATTAGGAGATTACTCTCGCAAAGGGAGTACTCATCGTTTAAGCCACTGAGAAACTAAAATAGTTGTTGTTGTTCCATAAACTTCCCTAAAGCCCCACAAGTACACACTGGACCCACATAATAAATACTCAACTCATCCCAAAGAGTACGAAGTTTAGTGAAATAGGATGAGATATTAGAAGAACCTGGTACAGTAGAGTTAATTTCTTTCTGTATCTGAATATATTTAGTACCATTAGACTGACCAAAATGTTCATTTATGTCATACGAAATGTCTTTTGCTGAATCAAAACAAATAACACTAGTTGCCAGCTCAGTGGATAAAGAATTCGCAATCCATGCTATAACCATATTGTTGCACCTCTCATAAAAGGGAAAGTATGGGGAATTTAGTGCAAGTTTGGATACTAACCCAATAACTAAACCCAATTTGTTCTTAACTGATAAAGCAGTCATCATGTTTTTTGCCATACAATAAAATCAGACCCGTCAAATAACGGAGTCACCAAATGTGTACCAGGATTATCAGAGGGATACAAGTATAGAGGATGAGTTGGAGAGACAGAAAACCCATCAAAACTAGAAGGAACAACCACATTTTCTGTAGGCACAACCATACTAACCAACCTTCATTAACAAAGTAACACCTAGTGACTCGAAACCTATAATGCCCCACACTTTTCTAAGCTAGAAAGCGAACCGTTGTTCGTTCATGTGAAACCCCTAATTCTGTAAGCCATATTAGGGCACATGAATTACCAAGAGTACCCTAGTTATAATAGATCTTATTATGTGTTAAGTGTGGTTATATGAGTCACTTAAGGTAGTACAAGCTAAGACTTTCAAAATTCATCAAGTTTTAGTGTTTGAATTCACAAGGGTCATCTTTGAATGAGAATAACTTGATAAATATGTGGTATTTATGCATATTTATACCTACCAAATTACATATAATCGAATTATTTTTCCAACAATACCAATTTCATCAAAATCTGATACCCGAGCAAGGAGTAATGGCTTTGCGAAGTAGAGTGTGTCGCCTAACCAATCGCACAGGGCTACTGGAATAGGTGTGTGATAAGAAATATGGTGCATACCTAAATGTGTGCGATAATCAATGCGGCACATACTTAAATGTGTGCAATAAGCAATGCGACGTATACGTAAATGTATGCGACAAGCAATGCGGTACACACTTGGTGTTTCAGGTAGTAAAAACACTTCGTTTTGAGTTATTTTTAGGGTAATTAAGTCTTTTGGCACTCCTTACACACCCCCAAACTTAACCTTATGAATTTAATAGAATCTAAACATATCATAACCCTATTATCAATCTAAGTTCATCATCCAAAAGAACTAAAGGAGAAAAATAACTAGGGTTGCACAATCAACATTGAGGGTCCAATCTTTCAACGAATCCGTTACCATAAAGGTGTGTGGGGTTTTCAACAAGAACATCCTTTCGTTCTTGTGCCCAAAAATTTATATTATTTTATGAAGATACATGATTTTACTTGTTTAATTATGAATTTGAGATGGAAACTATTATCCTATATTCTTGTTCAAGAAACTATGATATTTTTGTGATTTCTTAAAGATAAATTCCTTAAATTTTGATGTTAATATCATGTTTCAATTTGAATTTCTAGATTTTCATATGAGTTATACTTGTTTGCTATACAAAGTATGAATCTTGAAATGTTTTGCTCAAGTGTTGATATATGGGATTTAAACCGTCTTTGTGATTATGATCTTTGGTGAAGTAATGTGTTATACACACCTTGATATTTGAATGATTTGACCTTTTGGTCTTGAAAGAGTTATTTTTGAACTCGAATGAGAAAAGAAATCCACATGTTGATTTATTATGAAAAAGGGATAGCATGATAGCTCTCGATATGAATTATTGAATTGCGCTGTTGTGGATTTTCTTTTGAAATGATCTGAGCTCAGTTCAGGAGTAGTATTTAGCACCGAGTGGGAGGTACAGCTGTGATTGGTACTTTCTAGAACTACGTGCCCCCGTAGGATGTGAGCCTAAGGCTGATTGATATAATGATCACTAGTGAACAAAAGATTAAGGTTCTACTCTGATGGCAAGGATAAGACAGCTCTCCCTAATGTGGGTTGGACGTTGAACTCCATGTAGCTTACATAGTTTATGTCGGTTGTAAGAGACTCCCAGTACGTGTGTGTATTCTTCTGATTGAGATGAAAAATGTAATAGTTTGAAAGTGTGAGTTGAGAAAGTTATCCTATCTGAAGAATTTGATGGATATTTCTATATCTTAAAGAGAATTGTTATGAAAGCTACTCGTTTTGATGACTTTAAAATGATCATGAAAATGATTGGGATTTACTATGATGACTCACATGTTTTGAGCTATGTGAGTCTCTTATTATAGCATGCATATTTTTCTATGAATATTTGTGATACAGGACTTTCATGAAAACTTGCATACACCCTCATATACTCGATCTATATTCCATGGTACTGACCTATGTATTCGACGTGGGCTACATTTTCCCTATAATGTAGGTTCAGGTGCTCATTCCCAGGCTTAACATGATTCTCTGAGCACATTGGTCCATATTTTCTACAGTGGTGAGTCCTCATGGTTCAAGGACTGGTTATTTTAGATTTCACTCTTTATTTTGAGTTATCATTTTATTCCCTGATGTTAGGGTCAGTTGGGGTCTGTCCCAATGGCTCAATTTTATACAGTTTAGTAGAGGCTTGTCAGACTAGATGGTTAGATTGATCAGTCTTGTGGAGAGGTCGTATTTTGTTACTTTCTGCATCTCTTTCATTTTGAATTATGATATTATGGAGAATATCTTGATGTTTGATTATAGTAATCCTGTGGATGAGTGTTGAATGGTATGAAAATGGCTCAAAGGGTTAGCTTGGGGCTACTTATAGCCTTAAGCTCCGTGTAACGCTTCGGGACCCATTTTTGGGGCGTTACAAACTTGGTATCAAAGCCTAATGTTATTGGAGCCCTAGGGAGTCTGGCAAGCCACGTTAAGTAGAGTCTTAATCATCGGTGTGTAGCGCACCACATCTATGAGCAAGAGGCTATGAGACATTTTAGGAAAAAGTGTTATTTCTTTCTTTCAGAAGTCCATCGTGCTTACAGTTGTTTTCTTTTAGATGTTAATTCGTGCTCTTCTATTTCAGAATATGCCTCCACTCCAAGCTAGAAGAAATAATGATGATCTGCAACCCCAACCTACTGACCCATTAAATGAAAATGTGTCCCATGCTGAATTTTAGGCAGCCTTTCAGGTACTGGCCCAAGCTGTCACTGTGAATGTTCAGGCCAATCTGGCCCCTTCTCCACAGCAGTAGGGAGGTGAATCAGCTGCTATGAGGATTCATGACTTTATACGGATGAATCCGCTGGAATTTTATGGGTCCAAGCTAGATGTGGATCCACAGTTGTACTTGGAGGAGGTACAAAAGATTACTCAGGTGATGCATGTCCCTGAAGAGCATAGTGTGGAGTTGGAAACATATCATTGAAAGACCTTGCTTATGATTTGTTAGTTGCTTGGAGGAAGGGTAGAGGTAAGGGTGCTGCCCTTACATTTTGGCAGGAGTTCCAGGATGCATTCCTGGATAAGTTTTTCCCTTTAGAGATGAGAGAGGCAAAGCTAGAGAAGTTCATGAACTTGCAACAGGGCTCTATGACTGTTAAAGACTACTTTCTGAAGTTCAATCAGTTAGCCAAATATGCTCCTGACTTAGTAGCTGATAATCGGGACAGTATAAGTAAATTTGTGATAGGAGTGTCTAGCTATGTTGTTAAGGAGTGTAGGTATGCTATGTTAAATAGTGAGATAAATCTTTCCAGGCTGATGACTCATGCCCAATAGATTGAAGCAGACAAGATCAAAGAGAGGGATAGAATAAGAGAAAATAAAAGTGCTAGGTCCGAGCAGTACAGACAGGGTCAGACTAGATCGCAGGGAGGGAATCGCCCTCAGTTTTAGAACCATTCATCTACACCAGCACCATCATAAGCTAGTGCTCCCATACCTAGGGGTAGGCAGGAGCAAGGTAGCAGGTCATATGCAGCTAGGTCCCAGTACAGTTTTGGCAGTAAGCTAAATTATCCTCCGTGTCCTAAGTATGGTAGGACCTACCCGGGTGAGTATTGAGGTGAGAAGAAAGGTTATTTCGGGTGTGGTGACTTGGGTCACAAACTTAGGGAGTGCCCACATGCTAGGCAAGGGTGTTGTGATAATCGCCCTCAGACTCAGACTCAGACTACTAGTGCTCTAGTTCAGGTGACTCACCCAGCCCCAACTCAGGGCACCTCTTCTAGCACTGCTTGCGGTCAGCGCTAGAATAGGTTCTATGCTTTGCCATCTCGCCAGGAGCAGAAAGACTCTTCCGATGTTGTTACTGGTATGTTCCGTATACTTCAGTTTGATGTCTATGTTTTGATGGACCCTGGGTCCAGTTTTTTATATGTTACACCTCTAGTTGCTGTGAATTTTGAAATGAGTCCTCAAAATATTCCTGAGCCTATCTTAGTTTCTACCCCAATGGGTGATTCGATTGTTGTCCAAAAAGTGTCCTGTTACAGTCCTTCATAGAGTCATATTGGCTGATCTGATTGAGTTAGACATGGTGGATTTTGATGTTATTCTGGGTATGAAATGTCTTCATTCTTGTTATGCCTCTATATATTGTCGTACCTGAGTGGTCAAGTTTTAGTTTCCTGATGAACCTGTGTTTGAGTGGTTTGGGAGTTCTGTATCTCCCAAGAGCCATTTTATCTCATATATTAAAGCTAGAAAACTTATTTCCAAGGGGTCAATTTATCATCTGGTTAGAGTCAAGGACACTAAGTCTAAGACTCCAACTCTTCAGTCAATTAGCATAGTCAATGAGTTTTCTGATATCTTGCCAAAAGATCTCCCAGGGATACCTCCTGATAGAGAGATAGAGTTCAGGATCGATCTTCTTCCTAATACTCAACCCATTTCTATTCCTCCTTACCGTATGGCACCTGCAGAACTTAAGGAGTTAAAGAGCAACTCAAAGATCTGTTAGATAAGGGTTTCATAAGGCCCAGTGTTTCTCCTTGGGGTGCTCCAGTGTTATTTGTGAGAAAGAAAGATGGTTCCCTGCATATGTGTATTGACTATCGCCAGTTGAATAAAGTCACTGTCAAAAATAAGTATCCTCTTCCTAGAATAGACGATTTGTTTGACCAATTGCAAGGTGCAAGCTACTTCTCAAAGATAGACCTTCGATCCGGCTATCATCAACTCAAAATTAGGGAGTGTGACACCTCGAAAGCAGCTTTCCAAACTCGCTATGGTCATTTTGAGTTTCTTGTTATGTCCTTTGGGTTAACTAATGCCCCAGCAGTTTTCATAGACCTCATGAATCGAGTGTTCAGACCATATCTTGACATGTTTGTTATCGTATTTATAGATGATATTTTGGTGTACTCCCGTCGTGAGAATGAACATGCAGATCATCTCTGAATTGTCTTGCAAACTCTTAAAAACCATTAAATATTTTCCAAATTCAGCAAGTGTTAGTTTTGGTTGAGGTCGGTTGCTTTTCTGGGTCATATCATTTCTTTCGAGCGTATTAGAGTTGATCCCCAAAAGACAAAAGTTGTTAGAAACTGGCCTAGACCTATCTCTCCGAATGATATCCAAAGTTTCTTGGGTCTAGCTAGCTATTACCATCATTTTGTTAAAGGTTTCTCCTCTATAGCATCTCCTATAACCCGATTGACCCAAAATAAAGTGAAGTTCTTGTAGTCCGATTCTTGTGAGAAGAGTTTTCAGGAGTTGAAGATTCGACTTACTTCAGCCTCTGTTTTGACTTTGCCTGATGGGGTTGAGGGTTTTGTAGTATATTACGATGCTTCTAGAGTTGGTTTAGGCTGTGTATTGATGCAGAAGGGTAAGGTGATAGCTTATGTTTCTAAACAGTTGAAACCCCATGAGAAGAATTACCCCACCCATGATCTTGAGTTAGCTGCTGTTGTGTTTGCTCTAAAAATCTGGAGACACTACTTGTATGGTGTTCACATTAATATTTTCATTGATCATAAGAGTTTGCAATATGTATTTACCCAGAGAGAGTTGAACCTTAGGCAGAGAAGGTGGTTAGAGCTGTTAAAAGATTATGATATGAGTGTGTTGTACCATTCGAGTAAGGCTAATATAGTGGAAGATGCCCTAAGCAGCGTGTCTATGGGTAGTGTTTCGCTTATTGAAGAGGGTAAGAAAGAGTTGGCTCGTGATGTGCACCATTTGGCTAGACTGAGGGTTAGGTTATTTGACTCTGTTGAAGGTAGTATAGGGGTGCAGAGTAGTTCCGAATCCTTCTTGATTTCGGAAGTAAAAGAGAAGCAAAACTTAGATGCTAGTTTTGTCAGGCTGAAAGAATCAGTCAAGGACCAAAGGTGGAGGTTTTCTCCCAAGAGGGAGATGGTGTGTTGAGATTGCAGGATAGATTATGTGTTTCGAATGTCGATGATATGAGATAGGGAATTATGGCTGAAGCGCATGGCGCACGATATTCTATTTATCCTGGTGCCACCAAGATGTACCGCGACTTGCGGGAAATCTATTAGTGGAGTGGCATGAAGAAGGATATAGCAACATGTGTGGCTAAGTATGCGACGTGCCAACAGGTTAAGGTAGAACACCAAAGACCTGGTGGTATGATACAGGAGTTCGGTATTCCTACTTGGAAGTGGGAAGAGATAAACATGGATTTTGTGACTGGTTTACCTCCTTCCCGACACCATCATGATTTCATTTGGGTTGTTATGGATAGATTGACTAAGTTTGTGCACTTATTGCCTATGCATACTTCTTATACTGCTGAGGATTACGCTAGATTGTACATTTCGGAATTAGTCAGATTGCATAGAGTTCCCTTGTCCATCATTTTAGATAAGGGTACTCAGTTCACTTCGCAGTTTTGGAGAGATTTTCAGAAGGGTCTTGGTACCCAACTGCATTTGAGTTCTGCTTTCCATTCGCAAATAGATGGTCAGGCTGAGAGGACCATCCATACCTTAGAGGATATGTTGAGAGCGTGTGCTCTTGACTTTAAGGGGAGTTGGGATGAGCATTTACCGTTGATAGAGTTTGCTTACAATAACAGTTTTCACTCTAGCATTGGCATGGCTCCATTTGAGGCTTTATATGAGAGGAAATGTAGGTCACCCATAGGTTGGTTTGAAGTGGGTGAAGCTACCGTGAGTGGTCCTGATTCGGTCTTTGAGGCTATGGAAAAATTCAAAGTGATTAGAGTAAGATTGAAAACCGCACAAAGTCGTCAGAAGTCGTATGCTGATGTGAGAAAAAGAGATCTTGAATTTAAAGTTGGTGACTTGGTGTATTTAAAGATTTCACCCATGAAGGGAGTGAAAAGATTCGGGAAGAAGGGGAAACTTAGTCCCCGTTATGTTGGCCCCTACAGCGTTCTTAGCCGTGTTGGTAAGGTAGCGTATAAGGTTGAGTTGCCTTCAGAGTTATCTTCCGTTCACTCTGTCTTCCATGTCTCCCTGCTTAGGAAACACGTTGGTGATAGTGTTGTTGTAGATCCTTCAGAAAACCCTGATGTGCAAGATAGTCTTTCTTTTGAGGAAGTTCCTGTTGAGATTTCAGATCACCAAGTCCGAAGACTAAGGAACAAAGAAGTTCCCTTGGTCAAGGTGTTGTGGTGAAACCAATCTATTGAAGGTGCAACTTGGGAAATCGAGACGGATATGCAATCCAAGTATCCGCACCTGTTTTCTGCAAGCCCTGTCGAAGGTACCATTCTACTCTAAATCATTCATTTTCTATGCAGAATTGCAGTAGTTCAGCAGTTATTTTATAGTATTCAGCTATGATTTCATGAGTCATACACTCCTTGTTGTGTCCGAAATGTAGATTGAAGTAGAGTCAAGATTAGCAAGTTACTTCAGCTGTGTACCCTTCATTTTCTCTTTACTCTTAGTATACCCAGCGTCATTCGAGAATGAATGTCCCCAAGGGGGAGATATTGTAATGCCCCGCACTTTCCTAAGCTAGAAAGCGAACCGTTGTTCGTACATGTGAAACCCCCAATTCTGTAAGCCATATTTGGGCACATGAATTACCAAGAGTGCCCTAGTTATAAGAGAGCTTATGATGTGTTAAGTGTGGTTTTATGAGTCACTTAAGGTAGTACAAGCTAAGAGTTTTGAAATCCATCAAGTTTTAGTGTTTGAATTCTCAAGGGTCATATTTGAATGAGCATAACTTGATAAATATGTGGATTTCTGCTATTTCTACCTACCAATTGATAGAGAATCGAATTAGCTTTCCAACGATACCAATTTCATCAAAATCCGACACCCGAGCAAGAAGTTATGGCTTTGCGAAGTAGAGTGCGTCGCCTAACCAATCGCACGTAAATGATGTGATAAGCAATACGGTGCACACTTGGTGTTTCAGGTAGTAAAAACACTCCGTTTTGAGTTATTTTGAGGGCAATTAAGTCTTTTGGCACTCCTTACACACCCCTAAACTTAACCTTACGAATTTAATAGAATCTAAACATATCATAACCCTATTATCAATCTAAGTTCATCATCCAAGAGCACTAAAGGAGAAAAATAACTAGGGTTGCGCAATCAACATTGAGGGTCCAATCTTTCAACAAATCTGTTACCATAAATGTATGTGGGGTTTTCAGCAAGAACATTCTTTCGTTCTTGTGCCCAAAAATTTGTATTATTTTACGAAGATACATGATTTTACTTGTTTAATTATGAATTTGAGATGGAAACTATTATCCTATATTCTTGTTCAAGAAACTATGATATTTTTGTGATGTCTTAAAGATAAACTCCTTGAGTTTTGATGTTAATATCATGTTTCAAGTTGTATTTCCAGATTTTCATATGAGTTATACTTGTTTTCTATACAAAGTATAAATCTTGAAATGTTTTGCTCAAGTGTTGATATATCGGATTTAAACCCTCTTTGAGATTATGATCTTTGGTGAAGTAATGTGTTATACACACCTTGATATTTGAATGATTTGATCTATTGGTATTGAAAGAGTTATTTTTGAACTCGAATGAGAAAAGAAATCCACATGTTGATTTATTATGAAAAAAGGGTAGCATGATGGCTCCCGATATGAATTGTTGAATTGCGTTGTTGTGGATTTTTTTTTGAAATGATCTGAGCTCAGTCAAGGAGTAGTCTTTAGCACCGAGTGGGAGGTATAGCTGTGATTGGTACTTCCATAGAACTATGTGCCCCCGTAGGATGTGAGCCTAAGGCTGATTGATATAGTGATCACTAGTGAACAAAAGATTAAGGTCCTACTCCGATGGCAAGGATAGGACAGCTCTCCCCAACGTGGGTTGGATGTTGGACTCCATGTAGCTCACATGGTTTATGTCAGTTGTAAGAGACTCCCAGTGCGTGTGTGTATTCTTCTGATTGAGATGGAAAATGTAATAGTTTGAAAGTGTGAGTTGAGAAAGTTATCGTTTCTGAAGAATTTGATGGATATTTCTATATCTTAAAGAGAATTGTTATGAAAGCTACTCGTTTTGATGACTTGAAAATGAACATGAAAGTGATTGGGATTTACTATGATGACTCACATATTTCCACCCGATGTGTTTTACTGTATAGTGATTATGATGATTTTATTTCGAGTTATGTGAGTCTCTTATTACAGCATGCATATTTTCCTATGAATATTTGTGATATAGGACTTTTATGAAAACTTGCATACACCCCCATATACTCGGTCCATACTCCATGGTACTGACCCATGTATTCGTACATGGGCTACATTTTCCCTATAATGTAGGTTCAGGTGCTCATTCCCAGGCTTGACGTGATTCTCCGAGCACATTGGTCTACATTTTCTGCAGTGGTGAGTCCTCATGGTTCGAGGTCTGGTTATTTCAAATTTCACTCTTTATTTTGAGTTATCATTTTATTCCCTGATGTTAGGGTCAGTTGGGGTCTATCCCAATGGATCAGTGTTATACAATTTAGTAGAGGCTTGTCAGACTAGTTGGTTAGATTGATCAGTCTTGTGGAGAGGTCGTATTTTGTTACTTTCCGCATCTCTTTCATTTTGAATTATGATATTATGGAGAATATCTTGATATTTGATTATAGTAATCCTGTGGATGAGTGTTGAATGGTATGAAAATGACTCAAAGGGTTAGCTTGGGGCTACTTGTAGCCTTAAGCACCGTGTGACGCTTCAGGACCCGTTTTCGGGGCGTTACAAAACCCTAATCAAAACTAGATGAAACAAGGATTTACAGCATATCTAGGAGCACACAAGCTATATCTCAGAAAAATTACATCATCGATAGAGACACATAACTAGGGTTTCATCAAAAACAGAAATATACATCATCGATATAGTCACAGTCTAGGGTTTTCGGCCAAATTCCAAAATAGGTTCAAATCTTATGAAGCAATAGTCAAAAAATTCATGAAAGAGAAACAATTACCGCCCTTCTTCGCAACCTGAAGAAGCAAGGCCTTGAAAATACCGATTTCAAAGGGAAAATCCCCAAAACGATGATAGCGATGACTTTTCACCTAACCCGGAAAGCTTCAAGGGTAATATCGGAAGGTAGACAGACTCGTAAGGATCACGGATCTGTGCTCTGATACCATGTTAGAGCTACATAGCTCGAGATATCCATCAAAATACAACACCAAAACCTAGCTATCATACATGGAAAAGGGAAAGAGAAACAATGGAAAATATCTTTTTACATTTCCCAAAAACTGAACCGTCTAGAAGGACCCTTGTCCTTTTATATTTACACATTAATGAAATTGAAAAATACTATTGGGCCTCCGATTTCTAACTGCTATTGGGCTTGGGTATTAGTGAGTGGGCCTCCGTTAACAAGTCTTAAGCAATTGACAGAAGACAGGAAGAGAAGGAAAAGGCTTCATTCTGACCATTCGGTGGAATTGAGTAACAGCGTCATCTAAACACTTAACCTCATTCTCAAAATTGAGGTGTATTCCAAATTTACCCTTCACTGAAAAAGATGTTGAACAAGAGTGGGAAGAGCGTAAGGGAATAATAGCATTGTATTTGCACACTGAAATATTCCTCGAGATTGGTGGATGCTTAATTTTCTTCACTATTGTCGTAAGTATAATAGAATTCAACATTTGTGTGTGTGTGTGTATATATATGTTCTTTGTTTTCATTCAAAATCATTCTTTGGCATTAAAATTTTCGCTCAGACAAGAATTAGTTGGATCAAAATCGAAGCTTTGTGATCAATATTATATTTTTTACATAGTTTACAGGTCATAGATGAATGTCGGTCAACCTTGAAGAATTTCTTATTTAAATATTAGGTTTAATTGTATTATTTTGCTATCTTTATTATCTTATTATTTTATTTTAATTTACAGATGTTAGATGAATGTGGGTCGACTTTGAAAATTTTAGGTAAATGTTAGATTTAATTGTATTATCGTAATATCTTTATTAATTTATTATTTTGTGGTAGTTTACAATTCGCCGATAAATCTCGATCGGCTTTGAGAAATTTTTGTGTGTAAAATTTAAATTTAATTGTATTATTTTGATATCTATTTTATCGTATTATTTTGTTGCAGTTTATAGGTGATAGATAAATATTGGTCGGCTTTGAGGAATTTTTCGACCTAGAGGTTAGGTTTTGTTGTATTATGTTGGTCGGCTTTGAGGAATTTTTGTATGTAAAGATTAAGTTTCGTTGTATTATTTTGATATCTCTATTATCGTATTATTTTGTTATTGTCTACAAGTGGTAGATGAGTTCGTACGACTTTGAAAAATTTAATAAATAAATATTTTTGGTAAAGATCAATTTTAATAAATAAATCTCCATCTTTACATACTCAAAAGATATTAAATTTAATTATTATATTTATTTTTTATTTAAATAAATATCCTATTTAGTGTGATGTTTGAACTCATTAAAGTGAGGTACACACGCAAGACGTGTACACCTAAACTAGTTTAAAATTAAAAGGCTAGATATGCTATTTCATGTCTATAATATAAAATTATGAGATAAAATCAGTGTTTTCTTGAAATAAAATTTCAATTTTTTCAAAAAGCATGATTTAGTTCAATTTAGTAAAGAAAAAATTATCTCATCATTTATTTTTTGCATCCAGTTATTTTTTAATTACAACACCTCGAATGTTTTTGGCTACGTTTCCCCTCATTGCGAGTCCCGAAATGTTTTTTAAAACACCATATGAGAGTGAAGACTAATAAATACTCAATTAGGGCTCGAGTGGTTAGCAACAAGTTATCCCAAACTAATTATTTTGATATTAGTTATTTCAAAACCAATACGAAATAAAAATAATATATTAATTTCAAAAAATGAATACTTTATCCGTCACAAAATAGTTGGCATGTTTAGGATTGTTATTTCAAATTTAATGTAGGATAACAATAACACTACAATTTAAAATAATTATTGTTAGATAATCATTCCATGATTTTATCAAACTAATTATCAAATAAACCCATCTTAAAATTAATCTTGTAATTAATTGTCCCTTATGCCTCGAAAACATGAATGTCGTAAAATTTGAACTTCTAAAAAGAAAAAGAAACTCCACTAAAAGGGAATATCGTTGTATTTATGCAGAGAAAATCCCCTCATCTTTTTGATTGCCATTGAAAGAAATTTCTACAATTGAATTTCGGTGCCCTAATTTCTATAAATAAAATTGTTATAAGTGAGTTACAACTTACACCACTTTCGTGGAGAACTTTTGTGTTAGCTGAGAGTGAGACTAACACACTGTTTGGTGATGGTTTTTCATCATATGATTACTAGGAAAATTATGTTTGTTTTGATTGTTTCAGGATGATATATATAATTTCATGATTTGATAACCATCAAAATTCTCATTTTATGTAAGCATCGATTTGGTGGTGGTATCACGTGGTTTGTTTAGTTTTTTCAATTATGCACTTATTTAATATTATATATGTTATAAATATACCATATATAGTGAATGTCTACTTTATCATATATAGTGAATACCTATTTTACCATATATTGTGTATGTCTATTTATGGAAAAGTTACAAACTCCAAGGTTAGTTTTCTCCTATAAATAAAGGGATTTTGCTTCATTGTAATTCATCCCTCAAGAGAAATAACAATTACTCGCTTTATTCTCTCTACTGTTCTTCTTTGTTCTTTATTATTTTATAACACGCTATTAGCACGAGACTCTGCCAAACAAGGTGAGATTATAAATTTGAAGAATTTCAAGGTTAGTAATTCTTTATGTTATCTTTCTTTTGCTACTACTAATATAATTATTATTGGATTTGAGAAAAAATAATTGATTTGGAACCATTTATATTTTAAATTTATTCCTCAAGAACAATATTATCAAAAAGGATGATAGTATGTTGGGTTCAAGTCCATCGATTCATGCCTAAGACGCCTTTATATGGATAAGTGTTGAGTTTGAATCTCAATACACCATATTGATGATATTATGATGACTAAGGCAAAATAATAGCTGTTTAATAAAAGGTCATAAAACATATCTCATTAATATGCTCTATTCCATGAAGTGAATATGGTAGCATAAATCTGAAAGTTGGCAACTTGCTTTATTGTTGATAGAAGACAAGTGACTAAATGCACGAATATAAGCGTGGAGAGAAAATATGATAATAATCATCAAAAGTGATAATATTTTCACACACTTATTATGATTATAAGATATGCTAGAGAAAAATTCTCTACATCATATGTATGCCTCAATTTGCTCCTGAAGTAGCAATATGATGAAAGAGGTTATAAGATATATAAGCTATCATAATTTGATAGGCTTAAGACACGATTATAAGCACAGATCCATTCCCTGGGGTCAATATATGATAATATTTAGTGAAGCTTATTAATATAAACATGTACTTGATTGTGATGGTATGACAACTCACCTCTGAAAAAGGCTGAATAGTTGAGATGAGTTATTTAGAAATCTACTTCTGAAGTAGTAAATCTAAAATTTACTAAAGCAAAAACACATATCATGGTAAACTTGGAGTTTACTAGATTAAAAGTTCATAAGTTGACATGAACGATTGCGATATTCCGAAGATGTGCATACTGAGTATTGAACATATATTGAAGAATTATAAAATTCTTCATGAACTTTAATGTTACTTGTTCTCATGATAAGTTGGTTGGATCAACTAATTTTGGGATTGGATCCCTCAAAATCTGAAAAGAATAAAAGGTGAATAAGGGCCCGTTCACCTATCATGTGATATATTGAAAAGATGCATCAATAAGATGATCACATGTACATTTATGGTCAACCTACATTTGACATTCATAAAGTTACTTGTTCAATATAAATTGAGCATAATTTCAGATTGTGTAATCAAGATAATTCATCTTGATGATGATGGTTTAGCATTGAATGTCTTCCATAAATAGTTGAACCATTACTAATGAGAACAAAATTTCATGTATTGGTATGAAATATGATTTATTGCATACAATAGCATTTGTATGCATTAGACCAATCCCTCTTAATTGGTTCAAGATCAGGAACCAACTATTTCATCTAATAATTTTGATGTGCAGTATACGATTAATGAATATACCAAGATGCACAAAGATGAAATCCTCAAAGAAAATGGAGGATGTATGTTAGTTTCCTAACATAAGGGGGATGTTATAAGAAGCTATGAAATATGTTAGGAAATATCATAAGATCCTCATTGATCCTCATTCATAAGATAATTCAAGTCATGTGCTGAAAGCATCTCATATTTAAGCTGCAAGTGCTCCTATTTTGTTTCCGTAAATGGCAAAGTCTATGCATGCATGAAACATGGTAGACTAATTGGTTCTAAATGAAAAAAGGAGCAAATAATCATAATAAGAAGGCAATGTGATCTTGAAAAGACTACGACATAACACTTCATGAAATCTTATAAGAGGTTCAGGTACGTGAAATTAATAAAGTGATGAGATCTCAAAATGTTATGTTGCATTGTGAACCGATACAAAATAAGAAATCGTTGACGATATATTTTATACAATATTGGCGCAATATTGTACAAGATTATTAGGATCTGAATTCTACGTTAGTTTAAGCATGCTGACGTAGAAATATTTATCAAGTGACCCAAAAAGAAACATTTTGGTAAGCGTAAAACTTATTTAATTTGTAGTTTAGACACTTGAAGATGTCACACTTGAAATGTTGGATATTGTTACTTGACAAACATCCATATGAAAATCCCTAAAGGATTCAAAATTCCTTAAGCATATAAAGCTTCTGGAAAACTTTTTATTATCCTCATAATATATAATTTGATGATTTGAGTATCATTGAAACTCTTGGAGAGTTTTCAAAAGCAATAGAGTATTTGCTTAAATGAGAAACATGCAAAAATTGAATAAGGATCCATTCTGACTCAAGAAAAGAATGAGGAACTCCTTGGTTATGAAGTACCATATCTTAGTTCAATTGATGCACTAATGTATCTTGCAAATACTACAAAGCCTGATATAACTTTTTTTTAGCTAATTTGTTAGCAAGTTTGTTGTCCCGATCTTATTGGTCATGCTTATTTTGGGTACTTATATGACCTACATAAAGCTCGATTTCAAATAGGCTATGTGTTAATATGTGGTGGTACTGCAATAGCTTGGATATATACAAAGCAGTCTATCATAGCAACTTCATCGAATCATGCTGAGATAATAGCTATTCCTGAAACAAGTTGAGAATATGTATGGTTGAGGTCCATGATACATCTCATTCAAGAAAAATATGGTGTGAAATATGATAATCTACCCACAATTTTATATGGAGATAATGCATCATGCATAGCACATCTTAATGGAGGATTCATAAAAGGAGATAGAATGAAGCACAATTTATCAAAGCTTTTCTACATACATGAGCTACAAAAGAATGGCAATATCAACGTGCAACAGATTCGTTCAAGTGAAAATGTGGCTGATTTATTCACCAAGTCTTCTCCAATTACAACTTTTAAGAAGATGGTGCACAAGAATGCAAAGGTTCAAGGATGTTTTCATTAGGGGGAGTTAATACGCGTTGTACTCTTTTTTCCTTACGAGGTTTTGTCCCACTGGGTTTTCCTTGTAAGGTTTTTAATGAGGCAGCTTATATGCATATTGTTAGAGATGTGTACTCTTTTTTCTTCACTAGATTTTTTTTCCACTGAGTTTTTTCTGGTAAGGTTTTAACGAGACACATTATGTATCAATTAGACATTCATGGGGGAGTGTTATAAATATACCATATGTAGTGAATGTCTACTTTACCATATATAGTGAATACCTACTTTACCATATATTGTGTATGTCTATTTATTGAAAAGTTACAAACTCCAAAGTTAGTTTTTCCCAATAAATAAAGGGGTTTTGCTTCATTGTAATTCATCCCTCAAGAGAAATAACAATTACTCTCTCTTCTCTCTCTATTCTTCTTCTTATTTGCTTTGCATTTCATAACAATATAGTCTGATTTTATCATTCATCTTTCATGAATTAACTCAACTTCCTACCCCAACCGTCATCCCACCAACCACTCTCCTCCCCCCCCCCCCCCAAAAAAAAATATATATTTTTAAAATTTCCTTTTAAAAATTTTTTAAATATATTTCTTGCTCCACCCCATAATTTTTTTAAAATTTAATTTTTAAAAAAAATTTCAAACTTTTTATTATACCACCCTCACCCACCCTCCCAACCCTCCCAACCCTCCCCCCACCACTTGCTAGCCCTTCTCCCCGTACCAATTTTTTTATTTCTTAAAAAGTTACAAAAAAAAAATCCTACCAGTCCCCCCACAAAAAAAAATTATTTTAATTTATTCTAAAAAAATAATATATTTGTTACCCCACCCCCTATACTCGACCCCCACTCCACTACCTCACCCTAAAATATTTTTTTTTGAATCATATTTTTTTCATACCCCACCCCCTTATCATAATCGTTCTCATTATTTTGTGTTAAATATTTTCCGATTTACGTAACGAACACAAGAAAATAAGTAAGAAATATTTTTTTTTTGTATTCAATACTGAACACACCCGTAGCATACACAAAAGATGCATTCAGCTTTGAACTAGTCATTGGTAGTCACATTTCATAACACCAAAAGAAAATAAAATTTGCTAAAATAAAAAATGAATCCGATTACATTTATTCTGATCAAATCTTGTATTGATTTTCTTAAAATTTATATGAACTTAACAACTTAACATATTTACATGACAGAAATTGTAACAAATTAGAAAGAAGAAAATTAGTGTATTAAAAATTATTGATATATTTAACATTTATAAAAATTAAGGTCGTTTTAGTAATCTTACTAATTATGATACAGTACCATACCGTCAAATCAAATAATAAAACTATTTTTAAAAAATAGTGAATGATACATTCCATCCAAACATTGTATTATTCTATACTGTATAGTACAATATCGGTCACAATTCGAACCGTGGGATCATCCCAAACCAATGAAGGCCTGAGACGACCCCTTAGCAGTTTATCATAAGCATAGCCATAATTATAATTGCGAAAATGAAATCAAAACATAAGAGAGTTTTATGAGTAACAAAATGAAGTTTAAAACCCAAATCCAAATCTAGGAACCATAAACCAATATTGCCTACAAGCCTTTATCCATAAAACGTTCACAAAGTCGGGACATAACCCGATTATGCCAGAAAGAAAGAAATAAAGTGCTAAAACCAAAACGTGCTAAAATAAACTGGGCCTTCCAAAAAAATAAGGGAGGACTCACTACTGTAATACCCCGTAAGATCCTAGCCCAATTCAACTCACAATTGCATGTTAAAGGGGTCCAAAACTTAGAAATTTCACCAAGTGTTGGGACTTAGTCATTTTCAATGCCCCTAAACTTTAATGATTTTATTTTTGACCTTTACAACCTCAAAACATCAATTTTTAAGTTGATTCATGATCGGGGTTGTTCAAGGTTTGTCTCCGGTGAGTTTCAAAATTTTCAGACGAGCGTAGGAGCGTATTTGGAGAAGCAAAACAATGAGGGCACGGGGATATACCCATGGCACGGGGCTTATCCTGTTGGACTGTAGCCCACGGTGCGAGGCTTATCCCACCACTCTGGAGCCCGTGACGTGGGGCTTAGCCCATGGAGCCCCCGCCCTTTTTTGTTCAACTTTTGTTCCTAGTCTTTTAAGGGCATTTGGGTAAATTACCCTTACCTAAACTCCATAACACAAAATTTAGGTCCCTAAGGAGAATTATTTGCCCTTTTATTCATAAAATCTCTCAAGAAAACTATTTTCCACCTCAAGAACAAACCTTAACCCTTACTTAAGTAATCAAGGAAGTCAAGCTTCAAACCTCAAGAAATTCCTAAGAATCTTCATGAAATCATCTAGTGAGGTATGTGTGACGTTCAACCATGGGTTCCTTTCACCCATGGAGACCAAGAATCTCTTTTTGGTTTTAAATTATGAATTTTCATGTTTATGTTCAAATATCTCCATGAATTTCATATTAATTCAATTACGGGTTATGTTTATAAATGTTTTTCAAGTGGGATGAGCCATTACATGTTTTAAATGTTGTAATCTTCACGTTAAATCCCTAAGTTATGATTTTAGTCTTGTAATCATATTATTCTCGCATGCTTTACCCATTCTCATGCTTAAGTTCATGACTCTCATGTGTTTTATGAAATGCCTAAGTGTTGGATTTTGAGCAATGATTCCCTACTATGGTTTTAAAGCTTTTATATGGCATTATTGTTAATTTCATTTAGTGCTGGTGGGTTATGAACACATGATACCTATGTGATTTACATGAATTCAGCTTTTCAAGTACTCAGACAATTAATCCATGAATCTTATATGTATACTTACACGTTTATAATTATGATGAGCACTATCAGTTATTTAATAATGTTCAGTCTATCCTAGTATCAGTATCAGTTCAGTTGGGAGTAGGATTTAGCATCGAGCACACTAAGGAATGAGGGCTCACCTGACAGTAGAGGGTGTGACCCTTAGTAGTAATCCCCAAGTTCTAGAATTACATAACCAGCATAGGTTAGAGATGTATACCTGCCAGTTGAGGGTTGACAAAGTATTTACATTCCAGTTGAGGGTGACATATATATCATTAGATCACCTTCCAGTTGAGGGTGACTCATTAGTTCTTCGAGACACCAGTCTAGTAGATCCACACATCTAATGTTAGTACCTGTGGCACGGTACTGACACCCTTCCAATTGGGGTTACAGGTTGGACCCCGATTAGCTCAGATTGGGGTATGTCGGTTAGATGATACCTCACACAATATCAGTACAATATTCATTATATATTTAGTTCAAGTTTTCTTGACCAAAGCATACATATTTCAGTCTTTCAGTTTACAGATTATTTCATAAATATGCTTATGCTTGGTCTTGCATTCTCAGATATTACAATTTTCATGAATTCATTCTCTGTTATCTCATGTTGTTCAGTTAGTCCTTAACTCATCTGCCCAGTACCCCACAGTTTCAGTCCAGTTATTCAGACTAAGTACAGTTCAGTTTTACATGATCAGTATTCATATATCCGCTACTCAGCATACTGATGATAGTTATCCCTTACTTAAATTTTAGTTGTCGGTCACACAGACATTAGTTATTCAATTGATCAGATCTACTTAGTACATGTTATGATGGTTTTGTATGTTTATTTACTCATGCTCAGTATATTTGTATATTCATACCCTTGAGTTAAGTCAGTTTCCACCATATAGTTTCAGACCAAGTATTCATACGTCATCCTCAGTACAACTTTTACAACATATTCAGCCATACAAGAGAATTGCATACAACATTTATGTTTCTATCGCCACCTAGCTTGCAGAATTATTTTCAGCTCATGATTTATGAATTTTCTATGATTTACAGTTTTCACATATCGTCATGTTTCAAATGTATATTTCAGCGAATAACTTATATCCTCAATTTTAAAGCATGCTTGAAATATTTTTATGATTTAGTGCATGTCTCCATATACTCAGTACATTCCAATGTACTGATCACATATATGTGTTTGTGGCTACATCCTTTAAAATTTACATACCATATGTAGCTCTTTCACTAGGGTCAGACAGTTTGAGCTTTCATCTAGCAGGTGGTAAGTTCTCCTATTTCGAGAACTCCAGACAGTTGTAGATCATGTACTAGATTTTTAATTTTCCATATGTATTGATTAGTGGTAGTTGGAGGCATGTCCCAGCTATCTATAGTCAGTATAGTAAAGACTTCATAGATGTCAGTCAGAGCCAGTCATGAAATTTCTTTCTTCAGTTTTATCATGATGTAAATTGTGTCAGCATTAACTTTATTTAGAATTTTCACGATTATGCTTCCTCTCAGCAAATTTTTTTATAAATATATTAAATCGGTTTCTCAAGAAGTATGCAAGTTCATTGGTTATCTTGGGATCACTTGTAGTTCCAAGCACCGTATTATGACTAGGGGTAGTCTCGGGTCGTGAAAACCACTTCAACAATTGTGCAATAGAGATATCGAGCCACCTAATGTTGTACAAGGTCACAAAAAAACCCTTCAAATCTACATCATGAAATAATGTAGCGTCCAAAAACGGTCAGTACGACGTGTATTGGTATGCAATCCAAGGAGAGGGATAAAATACATCATTTACCAAAAACAATCATAAAGCATATGTTCAATAATCATAACTGTAATAGGATGCCAGAGTAAGGGAAAGGGATATGCTACATGCTCAATTAAAACTTAATCCTAACTACTTAACTTTTATCGTTATCTCTTTACTCACAGACTATATGAGTCTAGAACTCCCCAACCGGTAGGGCTCTAGTACATGTTGGCCTCACATAATGAGGGTTAGGCAAGAGTCAACAATAGACTGAGTCACCATACATATTGTCCTCATGTTAAGAAGTATCCTTATTTTGAGGATACTATCTGGTCATCAATTTAAAGTAAGACATTCTATGCCAGCAATCACAGGTTTCGGTTATGAGGACTTACGCCTTCATGGTAAAGCTATGCAATTTCCTTCAGAGCCTAATTAAGATATTTTCATGGAGTCGTTCATTAGACATATTCATATTGATATCACCGTACCAAGACTTGCAAGCTATTCATATCATATTAAGAAAATATTATCATAAAACACTAACGTCTTCTTAATACCATCATTCAAAATCATAGTCATATGCATCATTAAATTGCATAAGAATCTCAAAGCAAATCATGAAATTTAACTCTTTTACTATTTCAAAAGGATGGGGTATCATCTTGTTTCATCATCTTAATGCAAAGATTTTTCAAAGGATTTGAAATTCATAACTTCAATCATTCCTAATGTTCAATATTCACAAATTCATATAATTAAATGCATTATTTC
>NC_061116.1:5417659-5540796 GCF_002878395.1 Capsicum annuum
AAGCATAACCCTCAATTGATGGGTGCAAATAAACGAAATTTGGAGCTAAATCAAGCCCTAAGCTAAATTGGGGTTTTGGGTCAAGAACAATGAAATTCACCAATAAAGTGATGAAATCTTACCTTAATCCAGATGATAATCATGATAAAAGATGTTTACCAAGCTCCCTAGACTCACACAAGACTCAATTTCGAGTTATCATACTCATTTAGGGTTTTAGATTCTCAAATGTTAAAGAAAAATCCCCAAAATCGCGACCTTGGGGTCTATTTATAGACCCCCTCGGCGAAGAGACGCGGTACCCTGTGACAGCAAAGTCAAAAACTTATTTTTAACCCTCAGAACTCATACGGAACACAAAATATATGATACAATAGTGAAATTTGAGTGTAAACCATAATTCAAATCCATTGGAATCATCAAAACTTCCATAAAAGGTCGTTTACGACAAAAGTGAGGCCCACATATACAGTTTTGATTTTATGACTTTCCGACTAATAGGTCGAAATGAGTTTGGGTGCATTGGGACCTGAACCAAAGGTCTACCTAGACTAAAATCTATATTTCGTATATGTTGGCGCAGTCAAAATTTTCATCCAAGACCGTTTCACTAATTTTTTGATCGGTGACCATTGGAACCAACGAAGACTTCCAAACAGGGAATTGACTCTAAAAACCAAACAAACAACCCGATAATCGAACCCTCAGTCCCAGCAAGTCATAAATGACTTGAGGCAACTATGGAGAAGCTCAAACGGTGAAGATAAGCATAAATATGGAAAATGACTTAAAGGGTCATTACACACAAATACTTTGACACTTTTACGATCACAAGTTTCACGTTTATGTTTGTATATTGACATACGACATTCAAATCTCATTAACTATTATAAATAAAAGTATTCAAAATTAGAAAAGAGCATGAATGTAAGACAAACATCAGTAGCCTTTTTCTCGTAAAGTTACGAAATAACTTATGTGCACTATTTTTTTTTTGAATTAGATATTCATAGTGCCTACGTGAACCTTTAGAGTGTTGATTCACTGATGTTCCACGTATGGTCACATAGGCACAAAGGTTGCCAAAAGTACGATTTTAATTAGTCCAGGAGATAATAGGACCCTCCTAAAGTTCGGGTATGTCTCAACAATTTTGTGTATAGTTCAGGATAGAAACAAAGCATTTTCTCAAAAATTTATAAAGGTAAGTTGGTGCTACTGCCGTTAAGGTCTAAAAAGCAAAAGCATTAATCACTTGTCTGCCACAAAGTCCAAAAGGTTACACTTATAGGATTGATAATTAGGTTTAGGTTAATTTAATTAGAAAGCTAATCACAATTTCTCACAAAAAAACAAACCCTTTTTCATTTCATTTTTATTTGCCACTATTTCTTATTTCTCCATCAAGATATAATATTAACAAGCTAAGATATTAACATGCAACGCCATTCTGTGAGATCAATTACTCCATCTTTTGTGAGATTTCTTAAGAAATGAAATTTGACTTCAATATGTTTGCTTCGCCTATGCTGTATAACATTTTCGGAGAGCTTTATTGCTGAACTGCTGTCACGATAAATGGTAGTAGAGCCAGTCCACTTGAAATGAATTTCTTCAAGAACCTTGCGCAACCAAATTGCTTCACAGGCACATGCTGTTGCTACAAATTCAGCTTCTGTAGTTGATAAAGTCACAATTGGTTGCTTTCATGAAGACGATGAAATAGCTCCTGACCCCATCATAAAGACATGACCAGACGTACCCTTCCGATCAACCAAATCTCCAGCATAATCACTGTCAGTAAAGCCAACCAAGTCTATTTTTCTCCTTTCGCGTAGAACAGACCATAATTAGTAGTTCTTGCAAATAGCCAAAAATTCTCTTTGTGGCCAGAAGATGCATCTCTTTGGGACTTTCCATGTATCTGCTAATAAGACTTACAAAATGCATAATACCCTCTATTCGTTTGAGTACTGGAATTTGCAAGCCAGTTCAGACCAATATCATGCTGTAATGTAATGTAACTGTATAAATGCATTTCTAAAGTGATTTGCCAAAGGTTGAAAAGGGACATATAAACTATTGTGGCAGAAAATCAATCTGCATTCGGACATCCTCAGACATTATAACAGACAAACTACACCAAGATGCTTAATGAAAATCGACCTGAAAAAGGTCTATGATGACACTGTGAGCTGGGAATTTATGGAGGCGGCGCTAGTGGGGTATGGGTTTCTAACCAGTTTCATCCATTTGATTATGACATGTGTCACCTCTCCCATGATCACAGTCAAAATTAATGAAGAACGGCATGGTTTTTTTTGCTGGGGAAAGGGAACTTAGACGAGGTGATCCCAGGTCCCCCCTCCTTTTCGTGCTTGTTATGGAGTATCTTTCTGAGAACATTGAAGTGTATGGGAGAATTGTCTGACTTTCAATATCACACTTTGTGCAAGAAACTAAAACTCACACACTTGATCTTTGCGGAGAATCTTCTGTAAAGGAAACATTGATTCTGTTGCTAGAGTGATGGAGGCACTGACACATTTTAGTGATGTCACAGGTTTGCAAGCCAAAATGGATAAATCCAATCTGTTCTTGGCAGGAGTAGATGACAAGATCAAAGAGCAACTAATTATGAAGACGGGGTTTGTATTAGGTACCCTCCCTATGATATATTTTGGCCTACCGTTGTCTTCAAAGGGTTGGAGATAACAGTTAAATATTCCGGTAGAAGATGACACCTGCTGCTTGTATGATAAATCAGTGGAGGAGACTCATATCCATCTGTTTTCTACTTGTGAATGGACAGTGAGATTTCGAACAGAAGCGCAACAATAGTCTGGCACCTTTATCCCCATTGGAACTGTCAAACATATCCTGAATATTCTTAGGAGGAAGCACTGGCAACAATTTCACAAAAACATATAGCTGCATTGTCTAGAGCAATGACATACCAGGTTTGGCGAGCAAGAAATTGTTTTATGTTTGTTAATGGTAATTTACGTTGGTTACCGAAAAAAAAAACTCTTCTCTGACTTGAAACCAAACAATCTCTAATTGTAATATCTTGAGTTACAATCTGTTGTTGCCCATTCAGGTATTGCTACTGTACTATTGACAATCTGAAACAAAAAGGATTTTTTTTTTGCGATTAACAGTGGTGTCCATGCCATCTTGCGCATAGGTCTATAAACTAGGGTGTATATTGAAATAAAGCAGCTAAATGATTAATGACGACTAAATTCTCTGAATAATTTGCTGGTCAGCCATGAAGAGAATAACTTAATGTTGCATAATTATCCAGCTTACGCACTTGGAATGGATATGACAGCAGGTGCTAGAGATGTTTTCTTTAGCTTTTGGAGGGGACAGCGATCTAGAGACTGCCCCTTTGGCGATGAGGCTATGCCTGGCTACTGCTGCAAAGCTGGAGACAAAGTTTTGAAGCACGTAAGCTGCTAGCTCAGTAGTTGAGGGATCATCTGGATACGAGACCAGAAAGTTGCCCCGTTGAGAAGCTTTACGTATACAGGACAGTGTCAGGGATAGAGGCGAACCCAGGATTTGAAGTTTGTGGGTGCACCAGTGTTGTCAAAGGCGCGCATAAGCCTTGAAGTAAGACTCAAAATGTGTTGAGCACTCGTCTAAGACTCAAAATGTGTTGAGCACTCGTCTCGCTTAATGTGCAGCTTAGGTTCTAATTTCTAATACATATTTTTCCTAGACGAAGGCTAAACAATTGATATTTCACTTTATAAAAAAAAAAAAAAAATTGTTCATATATTTCTCATTCATACTTATATTATTAGTCTTGGACTAGACATATATTTATATGTTTTCCTCCTTTTATGTCTTTTTTGTTAAATCTCACACTTAATTTGTACTTTGTGATTAAACACAATAGACCTTGAAGCTATTTTACGCTTATTGCTTTTGATAATATTGTGGTGCACCAATTTTATCTTAAGACGTTAGAAAAACTTTGAGTGTCGATTAAGGGATATTATCATATTCAATTGGTCGCCACAGACATGAACAATAATGTAAAAATAATTATATCGAACGAATATGAGTTCTAAGATAATAACTTTACTTTCTTGTAATATAAAGTTTACTTTTATAACCATCAATTGTTGTAGGTTAGTGGTGAAGGGATGTTCACCATAGGGATTGGTTGTGAGTTCGAATCCCCATTTCATGGATTTTTGTTACAACTTTGGTAATAAGCCTCCAAATCTGAAGTTTACTTTTATCAAATTTTAGCAATCAGTTGTGGTATGTCAATGGTGAAGGAGAGTTCACCTTAGGTACTGATCACTCGTTCGAATTCTCATTTCATCAAGTTTTGTTAATAAGCCTTTAAATCTGAAGAATTGGAAATAAAAAAGAAAATGTTGGGCGGTTCCCGAGAATCAACCCTTGGTCGCGTGGGTGAAAGTGCGGGCATCAACCAGCACACCAAGGTGCACTATCTATCAACTATGGTGCACTATAGTATATATTCCAATTTATCAAGGTATATACACACAAGTTTTTTCGACGTTAACGGGTGCACGTGCACCCCCAACCCCACCGCTACACGTAGGTCCGCCTCTGGTCAGGGAGGAGGTTCGACACTCTGGTTTTGTTTGGATAATTGCTGAAGATGCATCATTGACGCCATATAGCAACGGGAATGGCTCTCTGGCTTCTTCTTGGAAAAGACTTCAGGTATTAGTTCTATGCTAATCTTTCTCCTTGTGTGGTTACAGTGCTGGTTATGGCGGGGTTGAAGCTCGTGAGCCATTGATTTTACCCTTAGTTGAGCGATTTCACAGCAATTAGTCACCAATAATGAGTTCAAACTCTTCATGCTGTGCTGTATCACTAAGGACTACTATGTATTTTTTGGGTGGGAAGAGACACGTTCAACTGTGTATCCTATTTTGAATCATTATATGTCTGTTTAATTTTATGTAGTGAATTGTTCTTCTTATGAAATGGTATTGTAATATACTTTGGGTCATGAATTGTTCAACTTTAATTGTAATTCTCTTTGAAGATTTATGTGAACCTTTCATTTATTTGAGTACTGGAATTCCACTTGTTCAACTTCTAGAAGGTATTTTAGTCTTCTACTATGAGTCAGGTTGATAAACAAACACTTATTATCGGTCAAGTTGGTCGAATGTTTGAGGAGAGAGCGTCTTGGGTGTTTATACGCGGTCCACAACCATTTCACTGAATGATCTAGCTTAAGACCTAATGTCTTTCTAGTAGCTGCAACCCTCCGAATCCTTACTAGTGCTATAGCTCATTCGCCCTTAGTTATGTAAAGGAATTGGTAGTTTGATAAATGGATAGTCCCTGATCGTTGACTCAGTACGATAATTATTCCCCAAGCCCTCAAAAGGAGTGTGTGGGTCAGTTTTATTTCAGGGGAGGGTGGATTAATGAATGACTGCCTTAGCTCTATCGACAGAGTTTCCTGAAGAAAGGAAAGCCGCCTCCAATCGAGCTTTCTTATGCTTATGACTAGTATTCTCGGGGATACCTATAAAAAGGAGTCTATTGGGGGAGATCCGGCAACCAGAAAGACTTATTGGATTGGTTATTCGCCCTCGGAACAAGAAGTTATAGTCCGGAAGGGATAATCTCAACTACTCGACGCTCATCCGATGCATCCATTATGGTTATCTCATATACCCCTTTGTCTTTTCATATGATTTTGCTTACTATACCTGGTGCTGTAGCATTAGAAACTGTATTCTTACTCTTGCTGTTGTTGGGATAAATCTGACTCTTTTCCTGTTCCTGCCTACGTATAGAGGATATTTTGAGAAGTGCACATCCTTCTTAGTAGCTGGATCTGGGGAAAGAATAGGGAAGCTTATTTCACTACATTTTTTACCAGTGACAGGCAAGAATTTTTATTTTTTTGGGGGGGGAGGGGGGGAGGGTGATAGCTATGAAAAGACAAATTGTCAATCTTTTCTTTCATCTCAAGAGAGATACGATCGGGAGGAGCTAATTCAAACCCCTCCGGTAAAATAAGAGCAAACCCCCACGTTCAACACCCATGAACCAATGTATCTGTATCACTTTTCTGCTAAAAATGTCTATTAAGTTAAAAGTAACGAAAGCAGCGATAGAAATAGTACTTTGGTGTACAACATTAATGATCACAATACCACATGAAAATTATCCTTACAAAATTTCATTCATGCATGTAATTGTTTTTATTGGTATATCGAGAGTTCCTCCACGCATTATTTGACATAAAACGAATATCGGATTCCTCTTGGATGATTTAAGCAGATGCCAGGGTGATATATCTGCACTACTCTAACCACTTGAATAACTCAAAGCGATAGATTCTTCATCTCCATCGGAACCTTCCTGCATTAAACTTTGTGATGCAATCCCTCTAAGGTGATAGTTTCCATGAAGTGTATTTGAGTAAAAGTTGCTTCATTTCCAATTGAGTAGCAGCTAGGTAACAGATTTCTCTTCGCTAAACTCATCAATCATATATTTAATGGACTTAAAGGTGCCACTAGCAGAAAAGAAGCCACGGTTAGAAACCAAAATCGGAGAAGAATAAACTAGGACGATTTAACCTAGAACCTCCATGGCCCCAGAAAGATTCAAATGGCATCAAATTGTGAGAAAAAACAATGGAGGCCTTGAGGATTCTTGACAAAGGAACAGGAGAAGCATGTTCATCAGTGAAAGAGGCCGATAGCCATGCTGGGCCTGTCGAAGATATTCAACTTGCAATCTACCAATGAAAGAGGTAATAGTCAATTACATAGTGCAATATCGATAAACTTCTTTTTCTTAGAAACAGGAGGAAAATAGGCACCAATTTTTCCTAAAAGCTTGAGATGGCATATCCTTAGGAACAACACTTACTATTGCAGCATGGTCAGCAGCACCTATTTGAACATCTTGATCATTAGAAACAACAGTCTATCAACTCCAAATGCTTATCGGTGGCTGATTCTTGGTGACGTAAATTCACCACATTGCATCACAATTCAAACTCTTTGCACTACGAATATCTCACTTCTTCTTGAATTGGACTTTCTCGGTAACTTTATTACCTGCAGAGGTTTCACATTGTTTGTGATGATGATATTTCTTGAAAGATATACAAAAACTGAGATATTGGATGACTTGCATATGGTATAGAGGTTGCCAATTTCATCTATGTTTCAAAGAGAGACTTACAGTTGAAGTCGCTGGCATTCTGTAGCAGCAAACTCACAGTTCTAGGCATAGCAGCGGCACGCCAACTAGGAGGTGTGAACTGAGCATGTCGGAAGAGCTCGGGGAAGCAGGGAAGGGTTCTGCTTATTGAAAAGGACAGAATGAAAGAAACTTCTATTATTTATGCTTCAGATTTTGAACTTTTGAATAACAACTCATTGAACATATGTATAACGTTTAACATGGATGACTATTGTATGACGTACCGATGAGTTGTTTGTTTCCTCCTTTATTTCTCCTTCATTTTCTTCATTCTACCAGAGTAACTTCTCCAACCCTTCCTTCCAAATTCTCAGGATCTGATGTATAAAACATGCGTAAAATGTCATTTCCGAGTTATTCATCAAGGTCAAACATCAAATGATGTTTACCAAACATTATCCCAAAATGTTATACACATTACCGTCATAAGTCTTCTGAAAAAATTGTGAAAATTATCTGCACACTTGAGCATATATCATAACAAATGCTTGCCATTTTAGTTTGTTTTTTTTTACCTATTACCGAAAGCTTATTGTGATGAATCGGGATCACATCATCGACACATTTTTACTTGAATTTCACAAAAAGTTCAATTGAGAATTCATCAAACATATTGTAAACAACACGCGTAAATTTTGGTTCTAAGCAGCAAAATAATAGAGGAGAACCTGTCTTAGATAATGGGATATTATTCGGGCCAAGGATCTGAAGCTTGTCTTCTCCCGTCATATCTTCAACACATTGTTTAATCTCCATAGCAGAATCTTCAAGTTGAGGACTCTCTACAAGTTTGATGATTTTCAATGAACAAATATCGCCAAAACTTGATGGAATATCATCAAGTTTATGACATCCCTGCAGTACTAATTTCTCAAGCACGGGAAAGGATTCCACTTCAAACTCCCACTTAGCGAGAGTCATTCCTTTCAAATCCAAATATTTGAGATTCTCAAAGGTGTCTTCCTCCCCCATGTTCCATTCTTCCTCTTGGATGAGTGTTCTCCTAAGGTACAACTCTTTAAGGTTGGGCAGTCTCGCTATTGTTGATAGAGAATCGAATGTCAGAGGAAAGTCAAACAACGACAATGTATTCAAATTGGAAGGGAAGTGAAAATCCCACGACCAATTTGTCGTTACAGAGGGCGTACTGTCATTTGTGTTTGAACTTTCAAATTCTACTCTAAGGAAATCTAGTTCAGTTAGGAAATCCAATTTCGGGAACCAATATCCCTCTGTTGAATAATCCCATGATTCCTTGAGACTAAATTCAAGACCTTGAATATTGGGGAACCTTTTGAAAATATCCTCTGTCAAGTCGATCATGCCATAGGAAGATTCCAACTCTCTCAGCCATGAGTTGAAACTGAGGCAAAACATATTGAACAATCACGTGCTCAATGCAACCATTCACTATCAACCCGTGGAAATCTTTCATGTTGACAGACACATTCTGAAGAATCTCATCCTGAGTCTCTAATGGAAAAATCTGTTCAGCACGATACTTGCATCGATGATGGAGATTCTGGAGCAGGAAGTTCAACTGCTCGTCAGTCATCATGGTACTTGATGTAGAATGATGACACAAGCTGATAAAATCATTGATATTATCCATGAGGCTAGGAAGAACATGATCCATTGTGTATTTACACCCAACGTTACTGTCAACATCATCCAAAATTGGTCGAAGCAAATTCTCAACCCATTGTCTTGCAGCACTCATTATATCTTCAAACTCTTCCAAATCAGAATAAGAAATCTGGATGTACGTACAAATAAATGCAAGCACCGATTTCAGCTCTTCAATTTGATCCGCTATGTCGACAGCATTTTGGTCTTCTTCATTCTTTAACCTCTCCATGAAATCCAGAACGTTGACAGCGTCCTTGCAAAGAGCAGAAAATGATACCTGCCAAACAAATAGTTAGTAAAAACATTTTTGTTTTCTAGGAATGAATATTTTCTTAAGGGTGTACCCAAAATGAAACAACAATTATTTAGGAACGGAGCGAGTATGACTTACCACAAAGTTGTTTTTTCTTTCTCCTTCATTTTCCATGACTGTAGGTGTCTTTGAAGTTCTCTTCCTTTCAAATTCTGAGGGTCTGATATATTAAAAGTTTATCAGGAGAATAAAATTACATAGCAATAGAAATCCTGGAAGAAGATAGAGAAAAATGCGATAATCATCATAGAGTTTTACGAACTAGAAGAAAATGAAGTATGCTGTGAAAATCATCGGTTTTTAACAAATCAAAACTGCTTAGAAGGATCTTTAAGAGATAATTTCAATAAAATCAAAAGAAACATCTTTCTGTTATATTGAGTTGTAATGAAAAAATGAAATACCTGGTATAAGATAGACAAGTAAGCTATTTATTATACAAGTGTTATGGATTATATTAAAACATTGTGGACATCTTTTAACATTGAAAATTTCTACTACAACAATGAGAACCCGTTGGTGATGTCTTGGAGTAACTATTAAAGTTGTTGTTAGGAGGTCACGGAGCAGCATCTTCAAAAAATACATGGTAAAACTACGTACGATAAATTCTGAACTTGTGATTGTTAAATTTAACTAATAACTATTATAAGATGACTTAGACTTGTGCTGAGTTATATATATACTATTAACCTAATGACTATAATGGGATCGTGTCACGACCACGAATTTTGAAGCTAGGACTGACATCTAACAATCCACAACCTGCTAGGCAAACCATTGCATTCATTCACCAAAGTCAAATTAAAGTCTGAATTCTCATTCATCCCACCACATCCCGAGACCACTCATTAGGATTCCTTCATCATAGTCATACCTTTTGACATATTTCTGTGGGACAGGTTTGTTAAGATAGTCAGATACCAATGTCAAGATATTTGTCAAAGTCTATCAATTGTTAGATTGTGTTAGATACACATAGTCACATATTGTAGGTACACAGTCACATATTGTAGGTAAAAAGCAGGATATCAGGGATCTGATCCTGACCTTTTTGCACCTAGCTTTGTGTATATATTCTAGGTGTAATCTATCGTTTTGTAATGAGCTGAAATACAGCTACATCTGTAATATGGTATCAAAGCCTCCTGCTGTCTTTGTAGAGGCTCAAGTTGCCTTTTCCAGTGACTATTTTGATAGATTTCCCATAACTATTCCAGCTTCTTCCTTTACTAGCAGCACTTCCTGCAGGTTTTCCAAGCCATGTCAAACTGTCATTCTGAGTTTGTGAGGTCCAATCGTTCATTCTAATCTTACCCATCACTCATATAATTTTCAGCAAAATCAGTCATCTTCATCGACTGTTTCTTCCTTTTTCTGGCGAAGCTCTTGTTCAGTTAAGATCTGAAATAGTTCTTCCAGATCTTTAGTCATCAAGAGGAACTTTGTTCTTCTATTTCCTTTGTTTCAAGTTCTGTTCACCCAAAAAAAAAAAATCTTTTTTTTGTAACTCATGTTCTTGGAATTTCAGTTAGTTGTTGAAGCCATAATGTCAGAGAAAGGTGAATCTCTAACTAATGTCTCAGAGAAAACTGAATCTTCAGGTGATTTCAAATCCATGTTTTCCTCTATTTCAAGTTGTCCTGTTATAACTACCATGAAATTGGAAGGTAGTAAAAATTACACACCATGGTCTTCATCTGTCGAGATGTGGTTTATGGGACAAGGATATGAGGATCATTTAGTTAAAAATACTAGTGATATTGTTGCTAGTGAAACGACTAAGTGGACTCGAATTGATGCTCAATTATGCAATCTCTTATGGAACTCTTTGGATCCTAAATTACTCAATCTATTTCAATCTTGTAAAACTTGCTATAAAGTTTGGACTAAAGCTAAGACTTTGTATGCGAATGACATACAACGTATATACAAGGTTGTCTCAGACTTGGTCCAACTTCAGCAGAATAATCAAGATATGGAGAGTTATTTAGGACAAATCGATACCTTGAAAGATCAATTTGACTCTCTCATGCCACTTTCTGAAAGTGTCACCACGCTGGAGCAACAAGGAGATAAGTTCTTTATGGTTCTAGCACTAAAAGGACTTCAATCTGATTTGAGCCCTATAAGGGATCAAATCTTGGCAAGTTCATCAGTTCCTTCCTTAATCGACGTTTCAGCTCAATTACTGCGTATTGGTTTAGAAACAACCGATACCAATAACGTTGAGACATCTGTATTAGCTATGAAAAATGTGAAAAATGAGAACTCACAGGAACAAAATGTCCAGAAAAGGGGAAACATTAGAAACTCTAGACCCTATTGCAACTATTGCAACAAGCTAGGCCATACTCGACAAACTTGTTGGAAATTGCATGGTCGACCACAACGTACTAACAATCGTAGTACAGCTCACGTGGCTCAGATCCGTAAAGATACAGAGGGTCAACTGTGTAATTCTATTACTTTATCTGGAGCAGATTATAATGATTACCTGCAATATCAAGCGGCTACACAACAATCACCTTTAGCTGGCACCCCACAAACGGGTAATTCCTTTGCTTGTCTAACCAAGTCAAAATCCTTATCATCTACCTTTGAGAGTGTTTGGATGTATTTGCTTTGTCCATGATCAAAGTACTAGAAATGACAAACTCCAACCAAAATCAATAAGTGTGTCTTTCTAGGATACTCTCGGCACCAAAAAGGTTACAAATGCTATGATCCAAAAACAAATAATTATTTTATTAGTGCAGATGTGACATTTTTTGAAACATCTCCCTATTTTACACCAAGCACTACTAGCAGAAGTTTAATTCCTCAAGTTTTGCCAGTTCCTATACTTCCTCTACAACAAGTCACTATTTCAGAAAACCCTCAAACCACTCCTTCCTTCAAGTATACACTTGACATGCTCGTCCTCTTAACAATGATAATTATAGCACTACTCCGAGTCCTGATACATTGGCCACTTCATCAACTAGATATTAAGAATGCATTTTTACATGGTGAACTTGCTGAGGAATTTTATATGGAGCAACCTCCTGGATTTGTTGCTCAGGGGGGCTCAGACTTAGTTTACCGTCTCAAACGTTCTCTATATGGCCTCAAGCAATCTCCAAGGGCATGGTTTGGCAGATTTAGTTCTGTCGTCCAACAATTTGGCATGTCTCAAAGTAAAGCAGACCACTCTGTTTTTTATCAACATAATGGTCCAGAAAAGAACATTTATCTGGTCGTTTATGTTGACGACATTGTCATAACTGGAAATGATCCAGAAGGAATATCAACGCTAAAGCAATATTTGTTCAATGACTTTCAAACCAAAGATTTGGGAAGTTAAAGTATTTTTTGGGAATTGAGGTAGCACAATCCAAGACAAGTATTGCTATCTCACAAAGAAAATATGCTTTGGACATATTAGAAGAGACATGCATGTTAAATTGCAAACCCATTGACACTCCTACGGATCCAAACATCAAACTCATCCCTGGACAGGGGGAGCCACTGAAAGATCCCGGTAGATATAGAAGATTGGTCGGTAAACTGAATTATCTCACTATCACACGCCCGGATATTTCATTTGTAGTAAGCGTGGTTATTAAGTTTCTCTAAGCTCCATGTAAAGATCGTTGGGATGCAGTAATTCGCATTCTCCGATACGTCAAAAGTGCTCCAGGACAAGGATTGATATATAAAAACAAAGGTCACAGAAACATTGTTGGATATTCTGATGCGGATTGGGCAGGTTCTCCAACAGATAGACGCTTTACGTCTGGGTATTGCGTCATGATTGGAGGTAATTTAATTTCTTGGAAAAGTAAAGAGCAAGATATTGTTGCCAGATCTAGTGCGGAAGCTGAATATCGAGCTATGGCCCTTGTTACATGCGAGCTTATTTAGCTAAAACAACCTCTCCAAGAGAAAATGCGTTGAATTCAAACAGATGAAGCTTATATGTGACAATCAGGCCGCCCAACATATTGCCTCAAATTCAGTTTTCATGAAAGAACGAAAATATAGAAGTGAACTGTCATTTGACTAAGCATAAGATTGAGTCTGGATGCATTGTCACCAGCTTCGTCGGTTCAAATGACCAAGTGGCAGATATTTTGACTAAGTCCCTTAGAGGAGCTCGGATTTGATACATTTGTGGCAAGCTCGGTGCACATGACATGTATGCTCCAGCTTGAGGGGGAATGTTAAGATAGTCAGATACCAGTGTCAAGATATTTGTCAAAGTATATGGAACACCCCGTAAAATCCATACGGGTGTTAGCTTGTAGTAGTATGCTCAAAGAGTTTAAAAGACTAGAAATTTTTCTAAGTGTCAAAGAGACTTAGTCTCATTTTTATCTCTCAATCTTCGGGAATTTTATTTTTCGACCTTCCCGACCTCCGTTCCTTGATTTTTTTTGTTGATACGCGATGGGGCAAGACAAGAGTACGTCTCGGGTGAGTTTTTTAATTTTTAGACAAGCTTAAGGGCATGTTTGGTATGCCAAACCAGTAGCTTGGGGCAATTAGCCCGCGTCGCCCAGGTTACTCCCCCGGACTAGCCAAGGTGCCGCCCAGGGTAGTCCCCCGGGATAGGCAGGACGCCGTTCTGGGTACTCCCCCGGGCTAGGCAGGGCGCCACCCTAGGAAGTCCGGTTGGGCTTATTAAGGGTGTTTTGGGTATTTTCAATCCCCCAATAATCTTAAACACGGGATTTAATCCCAAATACACCAAATACATTCACTTCTATCAAATTATCTCAAGAACACTTCTTAGGGTTTCAACCCAAAGATCAATATATCTCAAGATTTAACCGTAGCTTTTCAATAATTCTTCAAGATTCGGAATCCCCATTGCGAGGGATACAAGATGCACCCACTAATCGTACGTATAGCATCCCAAAAGCTAGAGTTCATTCAAAAGCTTCTAATTTAAGGTACGCGGAGTTTTCCTAAAATCTTATGGGCGTAGAAATCATGATTTTAAGAAAGGGGTTTCGGATTTATGAATACATTCATGTTTTAGAAATCTTGACGGTATTGTTTTGGTCTTATGACCTTCCCCCAAATAGATTTGAAATTATTTATATATGTAAGCATGTGTTTTAAGGTTGATGATTGAATTAAGAGCATGATTCATGAAAAATCCCTCTCTTGTGATGATTTTCATTTAATTATGATATACTATGAAATTGTTTGAATGCATCTTGAAAAGCATGTTATGAAATGTCTTAAATTGTGCTATGATAGGATTACGACTTGGATTTTAAAAGAAAGGGTAGTTGTGTTGATAAATGTTGAAAATATTCATATAATGAAAGAGTGCATGATTTTGCCAGAAACACATGACCACCATATGTTTGAAGGATTCTTGCATAGTTTTTGACTGATGTTTCGGAACATGAAATCTCTTATACTATTTGAAATGTTGGGTGGTCTGAATTGTGTTTTAATGAAAAGATTATGCTTAATGCATTATGGCTCAGAATTACGACTTGCAAGTCTTGGTATGACGATACCAAATCCGACAATGCCATAACAGACTTAGAATAATACAAAAATCAGACTTTATCATGATTTAGACTTCAGAATGACTCATATTCAGAACAGGCTAAAATTGGGCATAAAGAGAGCTTAGATGGTTCCCCGAAGAAGGCATGAGTTCAGGCAGCTCATTACCCAAAATCGTGATTTGCCGATCCGGGTATATTATTATATGCTGGCCTAGTGCCCTGTGGCGTATCAGACTTAGACACTCCAACCCTTGCAGCACACTCGGGTTGGGGGCTTCCCCGCTGAGTCAATGGCAGATTTCATATAGCCCGTGGAATATCAGACTTGTAGGGGAGCGCCACCTAACTCAGAATTAATACGAAGATCAGAAACTGCATTGTCAAGAATGATTTATGATTTTTCAGAAAAGTGCCCATGTGTTTTGAAAACTATTTTATGTATAATGTTTTGACAAATTGCTCTTCATTATTTTATTTATATAAAAGCTTTATTTTGAATTACTTTGCGTACCAGTACAACTATATTGACCCCCCTACCTTCCATGTTCTGAGGCACAGTCTAGGGGTCCTGATAACAAGCAGGAGTGTAGAGTCCCATTGGTGAGCCTTCTATATTTCAAAAGGCCTATTTATTTTCAGACATTTATCATTAGCTATGGTTTTGATCTACTGGGGGCCTTGTCCCAATTTTCAGATAGTTGTTGTTGATTGTGTAGTAGAGATTTCGCAAACGGTGTTCAGACGTTGTTAGTTGGTATTGGATGTCATTCTCCACTATTGAACTTATTTCAAACTTATGACCATGATTCCGTTTCATTGTATATTTTCGTTTTTCCTTAATTGTATATGAATGGTGTATATGATTACAAGTTAGAAGGTCTCTCAGGCCTTCATAGTTTGGGATGTCCGTCATGGACAGGGCCCCGGTTCGGGTCGTGACAAACTTGGTATCAAAGCACGGTTCATGGTCATAGAGTGTCTGCGAAATCACGTCGGGTAGAGTCTTGTTTATGGGTGTGTAGCGCGCCACACTTATAAGTAGGAGGCTACTAGGCGTTTAGGAATGTTTCTCTTTCTTCATGTTCTAGTTCGTGCTATGGAGTCAGAATGTTCCTTTTTCATACTCTAATTCATCTTATGGTGTTGCCCATACGAAAGTAATATTATCCCAATTCTTTCCTTACTTTGATGTGCTCAAATATGTTTTATTGTTGAGGTGAATCAAGTGCAGAAGTTTAGAGTTTAAATAGTATGGTACTCTCTGATTAAGCCATATAAGATTTTAAAATTGTGCAAGGACTTGAGAAGAGTCCGTTAGTGCTTCAGAGTGTATTGATTCTAGTGTGAACTTTGGTTCTGACGAAATCGTGCTTGTCAGCCTGCGGTATTAAGGGTATTCAGTGCTTTTCAAAAAAAAAATTATGTTGCAGATGTCATGCCTAAAAGGGGAATGATGTGTAGCAGACTTGTTGGAACTGTATTTCCACCCGAGTAGTAGAATAAGTTAAAGTGTCGGTGTCATAACCTATTGGTAGTGAGATTAGACCAAGAAGCTGATGTTATGAAGTCACAAAGTTAGGAGTCAGAATAAGGGTGACTTCTATGTAGATAAATATTTTAGTCGAATAGCCGATATTTGAGGATGATTTACCCCTTTATAGTGATAGACTAATGTGGTATCTAGTAGCATGTGTGGATTGTATGGTGGTCTGTGGGGAAAGTGTTTGACTCAGATTTTTATTTATACAGAGTAATATGTGTATTCTTAGATGATTGATTATTATGTGTCAAGTTTCTATATCTTGTAATCTTGATATCATTGTGTTGTTGAAAACAAAAAGTCTAGTGAAGCCGTGTGGGGATCTTTCGATTCACTAGCATAGTTGCTTGGTTATTCGTTTTATTTTCTTGTTCAAAACACAAAAAAATCAAAGTCTCGTGAGTCATGTGAGGCCTATTTCGATTCACTAGCAACTTGTTGTTCAACTTATTGTTCTTATGTTGGTTGAATATAGGTATAGCCGAATAATTTTGTATGAGATTGAGTTGGTAATGAAGTGATACGTCCTTGTGTGTTATTTTAGTAGAAGGTAAAGGAGTTATTAATCAAGGTGAATTGTTGTTTGCTTGAAGTATGAAAATGGCTAGATTAGCCAGTAAGTTAGGATTATAGACTCATGGTTGTTTGTGGAAATTGAAAATAGTCTAAATGTACGCTTGGGTAGGTAAGTGTGATGTGAAAAATCCATATAAGTAGATAACATTGTATGGGGTTATAATATAAGATTAAGGTTGACCATGTCTATTATGTGACTTTACCCCCCCCCCCCCGACCCACTTTTCGTTGGTAGTTGTAAATTAGTACTACTTGTGAGAAGGTATGTAGTACATTTTTGAGGTATTTGGATAGAATGTCCCAATTTGATGGACTAGTATATTATGTTGCATTCTTCATTGGTGGTAGATGATTGATGTTAGACAATAGGCTTGAATTTAATGTAGAATGTGGATGTAAGAATAGTGGCTAAAGATTAATGATGTATGTTTTGTGAGAATTGTGTGTAAGGTTGGGTTGTAAACCATGTTTAGCACTAGACATTAAGTTTGAACAGTTGATGGCCATGAAGGTAGATGTGATGGTTTCTTGGTTAAGATACTAGTTTTATGGAAGCGATCTAATAGGCTTGAACAGTGCATGTAAGAGCTTAAGTTTATTTGATTCGTAATGAAGTATGATGTTGTATGTATGAGGTAGAAGTATGCCCAAGGTGATATGAGGTTGCGGGATTTTTTTCTAAGGCTATTACATGTTGTGTGTGGCTAGTGGTACCATTGAGTTGCTAGGTGGAGAAAGACAAGTTAGATGGTAAAAGGTGTTCCAAGTGGCCAAGTTAAAGAGTTTTTGACTTATAGGGTTGAGCCTTTTGATAGGATCTTGATCCTCATGGTAGAGAGATATAAGTTTGGGGTCGCAATATTGGTAGGCTATGACGGAAGAAGTATGGTTCATCAAAGACTTGGTGATATCCATGTTAAGTGTTAGAATCTAAGTTTGAGTTTTGAAGGTTGAACTAATAGAAATAAGGATAGAAACACCAGAGGGTGTGCACTTCAACTACAGGGATATTCATGAAGATTCGAAGTTAGTAAGTGTTCAAGTATTATATGATGACTATTGGGGTTATAGAAAGATAGAGTGTATCTCAGAAAGTAGTATGAGCAGTTGGTTTTCCACTTTCAAGTGGTCATTCGAGTTGAGTTCTATGATATACGTGTATTGTCGTTTCCAGACCCCAGAGTGCAGTAAGCGTAGTTCAGTTTAGAGTTTAGTAAGGGATCTCCCAAACTTAATATGATGGCTTAAGGCTAAGTGAGAGATGATAGAACAAGTAACTAAGTCCGTCTCTCAGATTCTAGTAGAAATGCCTGTATGATATAGAGCATCAGAAAGTGAGGGTGAGGCTCAACCCATTTCTGTTTCTATATTTTTCAATTATCCCAATACCTACTCATGCATTAAGTTTCAGTTCCATGATCATAGTTCACGTTCATGCATATGATAGAGGATCAGGTGCTTTTCCAGTCCCTTAATGAGGGGTTTTAGTTCTTTTAATAGTCGAAATCACAGTCCATAAGTTATGAACTCCAAAAATTGAGGTCATGCAGCTCATGACTCATGTACTCACATTGTATAATGTGCTCAGTTTCCATAACTCATGCTACACGCCAAATGATTGGCGAGATTCTTCTTATAGCCAGGTATGCCCCTAATTTAGATCACTTTGATAAATCCATGATGTTGATTCGTTGTTCCTCAGGCCTCAGTTAAGTGTCAAATTTCGTATAGTATCCTTCCATGCTTTAAGGTCTTATGTTCTAACCTTTTTGTGACTCCTCCTTATGTAATGATTATGGTGATGAGTGAATGTTTCTTATTGATGAAAGATCATTATATGCTTGTTTTAGACAAGGCCATAAGTATGAAGTAAGATTTGGGGCCAAGTCTTTGATACATGTGATGGTTAGTGGAAAAATTTTTGTGTGTATATTCTTGGGGTAGAGCGTGTGAGCTGTATTGATAGTGATTTAGAGAATATATATGAAGTATGTCTTTATGGGTGTTTGCCGTGAAGTTCATATGTGGTTATAAAGATGGGCTTGAATGTCAGGTTGAGATTTAAGTGGAGGAACGCAATGTCCGCTAGTGAATCCAAAGTAAGATATCAGAGTTAGTCATTGAAGTGGTAAGGCACGATATGCGTAGGGTGTGAACTTTAAAAAGATATAGAAGGTTGAATCATATGGTTTGGACTAGTATCGTAGTGTGGCATGTTGTATTTTGTGATTTAGAGTTAGGCTTGATCGCGGTAAAAGGATTTAAGCTACTTTAGACATTAGTAGAAAGATTTATCAATGCCCATATGAGGATCACAATTTGAATCAACGAGTATGGTATCTAAGAAGAATAGTACAGTTGAGGAGTATTCGAGAAGTTTGTTAAGCTTGGAAGTAAGAAGTTGCATCGCCTAAGGCCTAGAAATTCTATCCTATTTTATGAGCTATATGTCCTTATTTCATGTTATATAGTAGTGTCATTGTGGTGATTCCTTAGTTGGATGTCTTGTGTAACTCATGCCCAAGATTCTTTGCTCCCTAATGCTACTAGAACTTCTTTAGAAAGAGTGTTGAAGAGATACTCCATTTAAGTATAAGTGTTCGGTATAATTCAGTCTGTAATTCAGTTTAACAGTCAGGCAGACAAGTTAATGTGGTTTTCTACCTTTTCCCCCCAGTCCTACTATCCGAGGTCTCATGCGTACGACCATCCCAAGAGATAATCTATTCCATCCATGTAAATTGCGAATTCAGTTCAATCAGAGCATCATGTTTCAGATTCAACTATTTAGTCATGACTCAGTTCATAAGAGTTCAGAGCATAATCTCAAATTTTCCCAAGTATTTTAGCTCAAACAGTGTAATACCTTTGTACAATCTAAATCTTGTTGACTCATGATTCGTACTAACATAAGTTATCACTTCCAAATCCAATGTGTTTGATTTGAGCATAAACACTTTGGGGGAAAGCCTAAACTCGCAGCATGAATCAGCTCCTTAAAACAAGTAAGGTCAAGTAAGCTCAGAATTCAGTTTCATGATAGAAGTTTAAATGTTTCAGATCAATTATATCCTTTCTTAGAAGACACATCATGTCTGAGTTATTCCATATCTTTAATCTTCAATGTTCCTACCCATTATTCGAGGACGAATGATCCCAAAGGGGAGATAATGTAACACCCCGTAAAATCCATGCGGGTGTTAGATTCTAGTAGTATGCTCAAAGAGTTGAAAAGACTTGAAATTTTTCTAAGTGTCAAAGAGACTTAGTCTCATTTTTATCTCTCAATCTTCGGAAATTTTATTTTTGACCTTTCCAACCTCCGTTCCTTGATTTTTTTGTTGATACGCAATGGGGCAAGACAAGAGTACGTCTCGGGTGAGTTTCGAAATTTTTAGACGAGCTTAAGGGCATGTTTGGTATGCCAAACCAGTAGCTCGGGGCAATTAGCCCACGTCGCCCAGGTTACTCCGCCGGACTAGCCAAGGCGCTGCCCAAGGTAGTCCCCCGGGATAGACAGGACGCCGCCCTAGGTACTCCCCCGGGCTAGGCAGGGCGCCGCCCTAAGAAGTCCGGCTGGGCTTATTTTGTTCAGTTTTTCCCCGAATCATTAAGTGTGTTTTGGGTATTTTCAATCCCCCAATCATCTTAAACACGGGATTTAATCCCAAATACACCAAAATACATTCACTTCTATCAAATTATCTCAAGAACACTCCTTAGGGTTTCAACCCAAAGATCAATATATCTCAAGATTTAACTGTAGTTTTTCAATAATTTTTCAAGATTCGGAATTCCCATTGCGAGGGCTACAAGATGCACCCACCAATCGTACATATAGCATCCCAAAAGCTAGAGTTCATTCAAAAGCTTCTAATTTAAGGTACGCGGAGTTTTCCTAAAATCTTATGGGCGTAGAAATCATGATTTTAAGAAAGGGGTTTCGGATTTATGAATACATTCATGTTTTAGAAATCTTGACGGTATTGTTTTGGTCTTATGACCTTCCCTCAAATTGATTTGAAATTATATATATATGTAAGCATGTGTTTTAAGGTTGATGATTGAATTGAGAGCATGATTCATGAAAAATCCCTCTTTTGTGATGCTTTTCATTTATTTATGATATACTATGAAATCGTTTGAATGCATCTTGAAAAGCATGTTATGAAATATCTTGAATTGTGTTATGATTGGATTACGACTTGGATTTCAAAAGAGAGGGTAGTTGTGTTGATAAATGTTGAAAATATTCATATAATGAAAGAGTGCATATTTTGCCAAAAACACATGACCACCATATGTATGAAGGATTCTTGCATAGTTTTTGACTTATGTTTCGGAACATGAAATCTCTTATACTATTTGAAATGTTGGGTGGTCTGAATTGAGTTTTAATGAAAAGATTATGCTTAATGCATTAAGGCTCAGAATTACGACTTGCAAGTCATGGTATGACGATACCAAATCAGACAATGCCATAACAGAGAGTCTAATACAGAAATCAGACTTTATCAGATTTTCATGATTTAGACTTCAGAATGACTCATATTCAAAACAAGCTAAAATTGGGCATAAAGAGAGCTTAGGTGGTTCCCCAAAGAAGGCATTAGTTCAGACAACTCATTTCCCAAAACCGTGATTTGCCGACCCGGGTATATTATTATACGTTGTCCTAGTGCCCTGTGGCGTATCAGACTTAAGACACTCCAACCCTTGCGGCACACTCGGGTTGGGGGCTTCCCCGTCGAGTTGGTGGCGCATTCCATATAGCCCGTGGAATATCAGACTTGTGGGGGAGTGTCACCTAACTCAGAATTAATACGAAGATCAGAAACTACATTGTCAAGAATGATTTATGATTTTTCAGAAAAGTGCCCATGTGTTTTGAAAATTATTTTATGTATGATGTTTTGACAAATTGCTCTCCATTATTTATTTATATAAAAGCTTTATTTTGGATTACTTTGCGTACCAGTACAACTGTATTGACCCCCTACCTTCCAGGTTCTGAGGCACAGTGTAGGGGTCCTGATAAGCAGTAGATTTCTTCAGGCAGGAGTGCAGAGTCCCGTTGGTGAGCCTTCTATATTTCAAAAGGCCTATTTATTTTCAGATATTTATCATTAGCTATGGTTTTGGTCTACTGGGGGCCTTGTCCCAGTTTTCAGATAGTTGTTGTTGATTGTGTAGTAGAGATTTCGCAGACGGTTTTCAAACGTTGTTAGTTGGTATTGGATGTCATTCTCCACTATTGAATTTATTCCAGACTTATGACCATGATTCCGTTTCATTGTATATTTCCGTTTTTCCTTAATTGCATATGAATGGTGTATATGATTACAAGTTAGAAGGGCTCTCAGGCCTTCACGTTTTGGGATGTCCGTCACGGTCAGGGTTCCGGTTCGGATCATGACAGTATATCAATTGTTAGATTGTGTTAAATACACATAGTCACATATTGTAGGTACACATAGTCACATATTGTAGGTAAAAAGCAAGGGATCTGATCTTGACCTTTTTGTACCTAGCTTTGTGTATATATTGTAGGTGTAATCTATCATTTTGTAATGAGCTGAAATACAGCTACATCTGTAATAAGGTTAAAGTAATTGGATGAAGAAGTAGTCGAAAGGCGAACAACACAAAATGACCAATCAAATAGCTAGATCTAGATTAAGACTTCCAAGATTATTAAAATACAATTCATTGACTTCTCACTTTTAACAAATCGAAATGGATCAAAACTACATAGAAGAATCTTCAAGAGATAATTTGAAGCCCATCTCAAACATAAGGGATCATTTTTATTATTTTCTTGACCAACCCCATCATGTTATTATGTTGTCCATACAATCAAAAGAAAAACATTTCTATTATATCTTTGAGTCGTAATGAAAAATGAAATCCCTGGTAGAAGATAGAGAAAACTAGAAAAGAAGGAGACTTTGAACATGATCTTACCTTTTCCCGGTATGAAGTTTAGCAATAGAACCAACCCTGGCAAAGAGAGTAAGCTATTGGATCAAATGAAATCTTTTCAGAGTAGTATAGTTTTGCAGTTGAAAGGCTACTACTTTGTGTGTGTGCTTTTGGATGCTCATGACAAGTTGGCTAAATATGAACTTGAAAGGCCACCAACAGAAAGAATGTAAGTTAGAAGAATGAAATATTTTAATAAATACAATTTATTGACCTGTCAAGTCTTTTTTGAATCATTGTTGGTCATCTTAATTAATGATGGAATCTAATAGAAGCAGTAGAAGAAGTTGACGTGTATTAATCTAGTGTGCACGTCAACTTCTTATATATTGACAATAGGAAAAAGGCTCAAATATGTACTGCACTATCAGAAATTTCTTATTTATGTTATCCATTAAAAGTTGAGCTCATTCATGTTATGATCATTATAAAATCAGTTCATTTATATCATTACTTTTAATGGTAATTTTCTAAAAAATTATTTTACCACGTGGCCTCTTATTGGAGATCCATATTTTTTTATTTAATTTTTTTAGTTTTGATTCATTAAGAAAATTCACCCACATCCAACCTATCACCTTAACCCACTTTAATATTATTCTTAATTTTGACCCTAGATTTAAACATATATATAATCATTTAGTCTTCGAACATGAAATTTACACACTTAAATACTATGTTTAAAATAATATAGATTATAATAATTAATAATTTAAAATGACAAATGAATAAATTATGATTAAAAAATAATTTATTTTGACTCTCGAAATTTGAACATCATCACATAATTTAGGACGAAGAGAATAGCACATAATGAAGGACCACAACTTTTAATTAGGAAGAATACCTAAAAATCTCTTCTAAATTTTGATTATAAGTTGTATGATTGAATTATTGGTAGTCTTAATTATTTAGTGAATTTGGCAATTTGGTAGCCTTTATACTCTTTAACGTAGACGAGACGTAGAGCATAACTTTGTTTGCATGGGTGGATTCTTTAATATACACATAAATAGTGTCTGCGTGAGTAGGTACCAAATGACACTCAAAAATATGTGGACTGAAAACACCCTACGTACCTGGTTGGTGATCTGTTATTTATTTTATATTTTTAAACTCTAACACACCTAAAAATAAATTATGTTCTACATCTCGTCCACGTTAAAGAGTATAAAGGCTACCAAATAGCTAAGTCCACGAAATAATTAAGACTACCAATAATTCAATTATACAACTTATATTCCAAACTTAAAAGGAATTTTTAAGTATTCTTCCTAATTAAAAGTTGTGGTCCTTCATGTATGTGGTACTCTCTTCATCCTAAATTATGTGATGATGTTTGGATTTCGAGAGTCAAAACAAATTATTTTTTAATCACAATTTATTCATTTGTCATTTTAAATTATTAATTATTCTAACCTATATTATTTTAAGTGAAGTATTCAAGTGTGTAAATTTCATGTTCGAAGACTAAATGATTATATATATGTTTAAATCTAGGGTCAAAATTAAAAGTAATATTAAAGTAGGTTAAGGTGATAGGTTGGGTGTGAGTGAATTCTTTTTAATGGATCAAAACTAAAAAAAAATAAAAATTTAAAAAATGACGTGGACCTCTAATAAGAGGCCACGTGGCAAAGTAGTTTTTTAGAAAATCATGGTTAAAAAGTAATGGCATGGATGGACCGATTTTATAACGGCGATGGCATGAATGATCCCAACTTTTAACGGATGGCATAAATAAGTCAATTCTATAGTTCAGTGGCATATTTGAGCGTTTTTCCTTGACAATATATATGTGACCTGTAAACTGTGGTGGTGTCTGAGTCAACTTTTCCGCACTTTAATTAAGTAAACGGAATACTTGCAACCTCCCACCAACATCACATATCATGTAATTAGATGCGGTGTAATAATGTCCATCAAGACTAGAACACATGGAGAAGGAATGTTTTACAATTCCAAGATTATTATAAATTCAACTCAATGACGTTCCTTTGAATTATTTTTAATACCCAACATCATTAAACAACTGTTAATTCTGCCATTATTGGTAGTCTAAAATGCCGATAATCTATTATTCTTTTACTAACCTACTTCGCCAGTACTTTATTGTTATTTAGTTAGCCAATTAGAAGCACAGTTGGTAGGGCAGCCATTTATTATAAAAGTAAAGTAATATGGAACATATTTTAACATTGCCAATTTAAATAACAAATAAAATGAACAGAGAGAGTGCTTCACACAATTGACCATATATAGTTGTGTGAGTGTGAGATTACAACAACGAGAAATCCTTCAAAAGAAAGGATATGATTTATGTATTTATTCCGTGTCGCAAAAAACATAAGTGACAACTATTCTAAGACAAAGCCAGTACAAAGGAAAATGTATTCGTATAAAATAAGTAAAATGTATTTATTAGAAGTAACAATTATGACATATATAAGAAGTCATTGTACTCTTAAGACTTTTATACTCCCTCAAATATAGTGAATTTCCGAGGGTCTATCGTAAATGACCCCTCTACCTTGTAGGGTAAGGTATGTTGTTGTAGCAATTGTTAGGAATGATGGAGATAACGATCGATCAATTGTGAAAGTAATTGGCTAAACAAGTGTTTGAAATGCAAGAATCAAACAACTAGACTCCAGTTACAACATATTAAATCACATTTCTGAACTAGAGGAATCTATCCCATTTTTATATTATAACCAAAATGGGTTGGTGGTGGTGGGGTAATACCTACCTCCAATTCTGTTTTTTTTTACGGGTTGGTTGTGAATTGATTGATAGGACGTCAATTCATATATTTCAAAAACTCTTTTTTATTCCTTGAGGCTCCCACTCTTTTTGCTTCTTTGGTGTCTTGAACTTACAATCTTTGGGTTTAAAGTAATCGTACTTATCATCCGAACAACTCCCTCTTGTCTATATTTCAAAAACTCAAATCTTGTTTTTGGTGTTTTTTTAAAATAATTTTAAAACCAGTTTTGAATTTCTTTTTTGATTCGGTAGATATAGGTCTGTTAACAAAAAAAACAAATGGTATATGCACTATTTATTAACCGATAAAGGTATATATGCACCATTGTTTAAACCAGGAATATGTCTGCTCTAAATTATAAAATTGAAGGCTCTATTTGCCCCCTTTTCCCTTTAAAAAACAAATCAAAAAGTCTAATTTTGTTTTAATCCAAACAATTGTCAACCAACTAGTTACTTTTATTAATCCTGGTGAGGGGACAAACCATTCACTAACAATCTTATAAAAACACCAACTAGAATAAAATTACATATGCTACAATCATCAAAAAGTTTTACTGACATAAGAGAAAATCAAATATATTACAATAATCATAGGGTCTACAACATATTTTTAACAAATCATGTTGGCTTCAAAGTAACTTGATGATCTTGCTCTTTTGCCTTTGCACATTAGTTAAATATACATGATCATTATCACAGCCTGCTGGATTTTGTGGAAGTTGTAACCTTCCTATTCCTCTTAGATGATTTAGGAACATGCCCGAGCGATATATCCCTCGGGGCCGGGGCTAGTGCATCAACTTCACGGTACAATAACAGTTGGCACAGGAATAGCAGCCTGCGCAGCGATATTGGTGAATTTATCAAATTGAGCTCGACTTCTTGTGCATCAACTTGTTGCTCAACATGCACCACACCACTCGGTAGATATAGAGGCAGGAGGATTTGAGTTTTCTGCATTACAAAAATTACTCTTGCATTGATTCTATAGATGTTTTCAACATAAAGACACCAATATGATTAGTCCGCATTATGAACAAAAGTTTAAGATGATAATTTATTGATCAAAATAACTGAGCATGATACTTATTGACAAACCAGAGGCAACACTTGCAAAACACCATAGATAACAAACTTGGAAACAACACAATAAAGGCCAGATAGAATTTCTCAAAACACTAACCATATGCATCAGGCTTCCACTACACTCTACATAGAGATGTGCTTGCCACCTTAGAGTTGGAACCATAATCGGGTGACGCTCAAACTTCACCTCGTTAAGTTATTTTTTAACGTTTGTCTAACAAAGCTCATCTATGGACTCAAAGGCTGCCTGCCGAAAAGAAGCCACGGTTAGAAGATATTAAAATGAGAAGGAATTACTAGGATGCTTAAAGTTGATATTCTTAGTACATTTTTCTTGCTCCAATTCATATCCAGCATTGATGTATTAATAGGCACATGAAGCCAAATGCTGCATAGCAGCACCTATTTGAACTTGCAGAGAAGTTAAATATCAACCCAACCTTGACTTTGACACTAATGGATCTTGTGGAAGTTGTACTCTTCTTGGAAACTTGCCTCACAGTAAGGTCTCTTGGAGAAATATCAAATCTCTTAAGACGCATACACCCACACATCCTGCTTTTACTATTATATCGGGAGTTACTCCACCAGTATTGCTTGATGTAAAACGGATAGTGGGCTCCTCTTGGATGATTTAGGCAGATGTTCGGATGATATCCACGCGGCTCTAGCCACACTTGAACAATTTCGAACAACAGATTCTTCATCCCTGTCCGAACCGCCCTGCATTTAATTTTTAATGAGCTTCTTGTCTATTGATGACAGTTATTAGACTTTTAGTAGCTTTTCCAAGAGTAGCAGACTGTGCAGCTATATTCGTTTGTACTTTGGAGATTAAGACTCTTTACATGATTTGTTCACATTATGAAACTGAAGATAAATTTAGCCAAGGAAATATGAGATATAAACAAAATTTTGAGACGATTGTTATTGATCAAAGTTAGTAAGTAATACATAGTATGTGACACCTCCATTTTCCTCTTCTTGACTAGTTTCCTGTAATTAAGATCTGCATTGTCGTGACAGAGTTCACAAACAAAAACTGACCATGTGATATATGTGCAGGGGCTGGGCTAGAGCATCAGCTGCAAGTTCGGGTGAGCCCGATAGCTTCTGCTTAGACCCTATGGTTTTATCAGAAAATTCACTCTATAAATATTTTACTGCAAACCCCATAATTAAGATGAAATATGAATTCAGTGGAAAGTTGAGAATCCATAAACTTTAAAGTCTGGTGTTGCCTTTATGTATCTGTGCTGCTCTAGCCACATTTGAATAATTATGAGCAATAGATTCTAGGTGATAACGGTAAAAGAAGAGTAGCAGCTAGATTATTTACACAAGTATCGCTAGATGCAACCTTAACTACAGCAGCATTTTCAGGCGAATTCATCCACCTGCACTTCTTTTTCTTTCATCACGTGTGCGTCAACTAGCTGCTCAGCACTGGCAGCCACCATGGTAGATATAGATGCTGGAGGATTTGAAGTTGTCTGCATTACAGGTGAAGTTGCACCTGGTGACTGTTCAAGCTTCACCTCATTAGTTATTTTTTCGAGTTTGTCAATGGACTTAAAGGTGCCACCTGCAGAAAAGAAACCACGGTTAGAAGATGTTAGTGATGAAAATGAGAGTATCCAAAATTGGAAAAGAATAAACCTTCAGAAAGGTGATATGCTTAGCACCTCATTACTCTAGACTCTTTCAATTCCCATCAATCAAGGTATTAATAGGCCAAATGTTGTACAGCAACACCTATTTAAACATTTTGATAATTAAACACCAAATGCTTATCGATGGTTGATTCCACCAGCCTGCATGACAATTATAAGTCCTTGCAGGCAGAGATCCCACTTACTATTGCATTCGAATTTCCCAATGACTTCAGTACTTGAAACAACAACAACAAACCCAGTCTATTCCCACATAGTGGGGTCTGGGGGGTAAGACGTACGCAGTCCATACCACTACTTCAGGAGAAGTAGAAAGGTTGTTTTCGATAGACCCCTGGCTCAAAACAAGGAATAATAAACAAATACTTAATAAAGCATGGAACAAGATATCAAGACATAAATACGCCACCCACGAGGAATAGTAAACACATTTGTAATAACTCATGCAACAAAGTGTCCTAGCAAGAATAATACATTTACCAAGTAATGTCCTACCCCAACGACTCAAACTGGCACTAGCCTTCTATCCTAATCCGCGTCCTCTAGATCTTACTATCTAGGGTCATGTCCTCAGTGAGCTGTAACTGCTCCATGTCCCGCCTGATCACCTCTCTCCAATATTTCTTCGGCCTATCCCTACCCCGCCTGAAACCATCCAAAGCAAGCTTCTCACACCTACGAATCGGGGCATTCGTGCCCCTCCTCATCACATGCCCGAACCATCTCAATCGAACTTCCCGCATCTTGTCCTCCACCGAAGCCACTCCAAGCTTTTCCTGAATAGTCTCATTTCGAACTCTATCACCCCTATTAAGCCCACAAATCCAACGCAACATCCGCATTTCCGCCACCTTCAATTTTTGAATGTGAGAGTTCTTGACTGGCCAACATTCCGCTCCATACAACATGGCCGGACGGACTGTCATCCTGTAGAATTTGCCTTTAAGCTTGGGCGGCACCTTCCTATCACACAACACCCCCGAGGCGAGCTTCCACTTCATTCATCCCGCCCCAATACGGTGGGAGACATCCTCGTCAATCTCACCATTCCCCGAATCATGGACCCCAGATACTTGAAACTATCCCTCTTACACACCGTCTGGGAATCCAACCTCACTACCACCTCGTCTTCCTACCTCACATCATTAAACTTGCATTCCAAATATTCTGTCTTGCTCTTGCTCAACCTGAACCCTTTAGATTCAAGGGTCTGTCTTCACACCTCTAATTTATCATTCACCTCCCCCCACCACGCGTCTCATCAATCAAAACTACATCATCTGCAAAAAGCATACACCAAGGCACCTCTCCTTGAATACGCCGCGTCAACACATCCATCACCAAAGCAAACAAAAAGGCGCTAAGAGTGGAACCTGGTGCAACCCCGTCAAGACAGGGAAATGCTCTGAGTCTCCTCTCGCCGTCCTCATCTGAGTCTTAGCTCCATTATACATGTCCTTGATTGCTCTAATATACGCCATCGGTACTCCACTCACCTTCAAGCATCTTCAAAGCACCTCCCTAGGGACTTTGTCGTAAGTCTTCTCCAAGTCGATAAACACCATATGCAGATCTCTCTTCCTTTCCCTATACTGTTCCACCAGTCTCCGCACCAGGTGAATTGCCTCCGTCGTCGAGCGCCCGAGCATAAATCCAAACTAACTTTCCGAGATAGACACTATCCTCCTCAACCTCAACTCGACCACTCTCCCAAATCTTCATAGTGTGGCTCAATAACTTAATACCTCTATAGTTATTGCAACTCTGAATGTCACTCTTATTCTTATAAAGAGGGATCATAGTACTCCATCAACAAGCCTCGGGCATTTTCGCCGACTTGAAAATGCCGTTAAATAATACAGTCAACCACCTTAAGCCAGCCTTACTAAAGAACTTCCAAAAATCCACAGGTATCTCATCAGGTCCCGTCGCCTACCCCAACGCATCCTGCGATAAAACGTCCACAATAACTAAAATCACAACTTCAGTACTAGAAAGATTTACAAAAACTAGAGAAAACTTGAGATATAGGGTAACTTTCATATAGTAGAGAGGTTGCCGACCTTCTGTTTCACTTCTTACCTTCCCAATAGCAGAGAGTCGGCAACTCCATGTATGTATCAAAGAGAGACTTACAGTTGAAGTCGCCGGCGTTCGGTGGCAGCAAGCTCGCAGTGCAAGGCATAGCAGTGGCCCATCAGCTTGCGAGGCATAAAATGTGCATAAAATTTTGTGTCACACTCTATGGTGATAGTTAGAAATAATGATGCGAATTAATAACTGGAACAAAATAAAAGCAAGAAAGAAGATGGAGTAGGTTCATGTGATATTATTTAAAATAAGAAACGACCCTTTTAAATCTTGTTGCTGCAAGCAAATAAATATCAAGCCCACCTTGAGTTGCACGTGGTCATTGTGGAAGTTGCACTCTTCTTGGCTGCTTGCCTCACCGAAAGGTCTAGTGGAGCAGCCACTACACAAAATGGTATTGGAAATTACTATTGCTCAACGTAAAACAAATAGTGGATTCCTCTAGGATTATTTCGGAAGATGCCAGACTGATATATCCTCGCTGATCTAGCCACAGTTGAATAATTCTGAGCAACAGGTTCTTCAGCCCTGTCCGAACCTTCCTGCATTAGATTTTTAATGAGATTCCTGTCTGTTGCTTCGCAGCTATCAGAGAAAGAGAAGCAGCTAATTATTTCCTCCTGTAGAGCTAACTGCAACAGCAACAAAAATAGCTTTTTCCTTTGTTAAGTTGCAAAGTAAATCCACATTGTTAAATTTGTACTTCAGAAGCACTAAAGAATTGACCATGTAGAACATTTCTCTCGCTATCTATATAGTCAACATCAAGACTCGTCCACATTATGATACTGCAGGTAAATTTAGCAAAGGAAATAGGAGATAGAAACAAAAGATTAAGATGATGATTTATTGATGAAAGTTACTAAGCAATAGCATAGTAAGTGATACCTCCATTTTTACTCTATACGTCGCACTTCCGTTTTCCCCTACTTGATTGGTTTCCTGTATCTTGATTGGTTCCGCCTCCGTTTTCATGATTACTACTGGATTTGCTCTTGCTGTGTTGGCTGGCATTTTCCATTCAGTTATCTGACAGATTTGGAAATGACCGATGAGTTGTTTGTTTCCTCCTTCACTCGGTCTCCTTCATTCTCTTTTCCTCTTTCCATGATTGTTCCAAAGTAACTCATCCTTCCCTTCTTTTCAATGTTCTCAGGATCTGGTGTATAAAATGTGCGAAAAACTTTATCAGGTGGAACAAGTAAGAATACAAGAAAATGAAGAAAGAAACATAAAAAGTCATATAAATATTGATCAATGTCATCCCACAATGGTGTTTACAAAACGTTATCCCACTACATTAATTTACACACACATGCCCTGCTGATTTTCCTAATTACCTTAAGCTTTCATCAATCACAGTGCAAAAGAACAGAGAAGAACCTGTTCTGGTGGTGCTTAACAGCTACTTGAATAACGGGATATTATGCCAGCCCAGGACCTGAAGCTCGTCCCCTCCCATATCTTCAACATATTGTTTAATCTTCTTAGCAGAATCTTCAACATGAGGGCTCTCTACAAGTTTGATGATTTTCAACGAACAAATATCACCGAAACTAGGTGGAATCTCCTTAAGCATATGACATTTCCGCAGTACTAATTTCTCAATCACAGGAAAGGATTCCTCTCCAACTTCCCACTTAGCAAGAGTCACTTCAGTCAAGTTCAAATATTTGAGATTCTCAAAGGTGTCTTCCTCCCTCATGTTCCATTCCTCCCCATGGATGATTGTTCTCCTAAGGAACAACTCTTCAAGATTGGGCAGTTTCGCTATTGTTGATAGTGAATCGGATGCCAGAGGAAAGTCATACAACAACAATGTTTTCAAATTGGAAGGGAAGTGAAAATCCCACGACCGATTTGTCGCTACAGAGGCCCCACTGTCATTGGAATTTGAACTTTTAAAATCTACTGTGAGGTGTTCTAGTTCAGTTAGGAAATCAAATTTCGGGGACCAATATCGCTCTGTTGAGTAATCCCATGATTCCTTGAGAACAAATGAAAGCTCTTGAAGATTGGGGAACCTTTTGAAAATATCCTCTGTTTCTTTTGAATAGGAAAGCACGAGTTTCCCTAATTCTCTCAAGTTCTCTAACTGTGAGTCCTCAGTTATCAGTATTGATTCAACAGTATCCAAGTCAAAGAAAGAACAATCATCAATGGACAGCACTCGCAACTTTACAAGATCCCAAATACTAGGTAATAGTACCAAGGTTGATCCTTTGTTTTTAACCCATAGGGTTTCTAGATTCCAAAGGTTTGAGAAAGATAAAGGCAGAGCTTTAACTTCTGTCCCAATGCTTAAGAACCTCAAATGATTCAACATGCCTATTTCATTCAGCAAAGACTCTTTCACCATCATAAAAGATGGCTTCAGGTACAACACTCTAAGAAGCCTCAAGTCTCTTAGGTGACATGCATCAGAAAGACGATCTTCCATCTCGTCTCCAGTTATCACCAAAGAATAGAGGTGTTTACCATACTGCCTTTTCATTTTTGAATCGAGCAGGACGAAATTGTTATATTCAAAGTGCTCCTTATCATAATAAATGGTCACTATATGCGGCATCAAATCTGAAGAAGAAGATAGATCACTTGAACTTACCTTCTCAAACAACCTTTCCTCTTTTGCTTTTATCAAACAAAAGTCATGCACAAGATCATGTAGTTGGCAAGTCGGGTAATTACCTATCTCATTGAAAGCAATTACCAAGCTACTGGAAATTAAATTATCCAAATAAATTTCCATCACTTCTTCCAAACTCTTCAGCTCTGTCTGTTCAACAAGCCCTTCAGCACACCAAAACATTTTCAACCAATCTCTATCCACTGCATTGTCCTTCGGATACCTCGCAAGGTAGAGAAAGCATGGCTTTAGTTGAAGAGGTAAATGGTCATAACTTAATTTCATAACTTTCATCACATAAACTTCACTATTCAAAATAAAGGAATTCAAATTATTTCGAATTTCAAGCCATACAGACTTTGTCTTTTCCCTACCTGCAATGACTCCAGCAATCAGATCAACAACCAAAGGAAGTCCCTTACAATTTTGGGCGATTTCTTTTCCAACATCCAATAGTTCATCAGGGCAACTCTTGTTTCCAAATGCCCTTTTCTCTAATAACTCCCAACTTTCTTCTGGCCTTAGCAAACGAAGGTTAAGAGGATCAGTGTTGCGCTTTCCATACAAACCCACTTCCATATCTCGAGATGTCAAAATTATTCTGCTTCCATTCTCAACTAGAGGAAAAGGTCTTGTTAACTTATCCCATGCATCAGTATCCCACAAGTCATCTAAGACAATAAGATACCTCTTTCCAAGCAGATGTCTCCTTAGCTCATCAGCAACATCAATATTCTCACTCAATTTTGAATCAGGGCCGGTAACTTGATTATAAACTTTCTCCAACAAATTTATTTTGTCGTATTCTTGGCCAACTGTGCACCATGCACGAATGTCGAAACGTCTAGAAACGGACTCATCATTGTATACTTTGTATGCCAAAGTAGTTTTGCCCGAACCCGGCATACCAGTGATTGAGATGACATCTAGATCTTTTAGTCCACTGGTGAGATTACTAATTAACCAGTTTGTCTCCTCCTCAAAACCTACAATTATTTTACCAACTGTCAGTGACTTGCTTTTAACAATCTTCTTAGTAGAGTTTACTACAGTGAGGCTCCTGTTCTTGGGAATCTTCTCAGATATATTGGAGACTTCTTCTTGGATAAGCTTGATCTTTTTTATCGTAATGGGAAGTGAGAAAATAAGATGTAAGAGACCATTATCTCGAACAATAATTGAATCGATGACATCTTTAGCCTCATAAGCCACATCTAAAATATGTGCCCAGAGATCTTTATACAATCCTTGCTCAAAATTCACGAAGAACGATCTTATCAATTCAAAGGCTTTTTTCACCATTCTAATGTCATCCTTTATCAAAGCAATTGAATAAGAATTGGAATCTAGCAGACCATTTAAGTGGATGAGTAGAAGATGCATGAACAGCGGTCCATCATTCATGGGGAAGCAACATTGATATGAGTCCGGGGCTTTCAGATAATCATTTTTGAGATCTTCCTTGAAGAGTTCAATATTTTCCAGCAAATCTTGAGTTGCACAAATTGTTTGGTCGATTCTCTCTTCATTCCTTGATTTCTCTATTAAGTCGTGAACAAGAGTTGATACCTCCCTGACAAGTGCTCCAACACGTGCCAAAAGATCAAACAATTTGTCATGATGAATAAAGTCCTTGGGCACATCAGTAACTATAATCAATAGGAACTCTATAATGACATGAACGTTTCGAGCCCCTGAAGTGCTTGCGGTAATAACAGTTACCATGTGCTCTTGTAGATGAATCAGATATTCTCTCAGAACATCCGGAGAGGTTTCAAGGAGTTGCTTAATAAAGCGTCCAACTTCTACTAATGGTGAAGCTTTCAAATTTGTATAACATATGTGCATCACCTCCAGTTCAATTGGAATAATCTTCATGAGTAGATGTGCTAGCTTGAAGAGTCGAAAATCTCCATCAATCTGATCATCCTCAGATAGTTCAGAGAGTTCAGAGTCTCCATCAGTCTGATCATCCTCATCTAGCTCGGAGAGTTGAGAGTCTCCATCAGTCTGATCCTCCCAAAGGAAGTGTCCTACACTCTCGGCCATCAGTTGAAACAGAGGTAAGACATTCTCAATAATCTCATGCTTAATGCAACCATTCACTATCAACCCATGGAAATCTCCTATGTTGGCACAAACGTTCTGAAGAATCCCATATTCAGTCACTAACGGAAAAATCTTTTCAGCATGATACTTGGATAGATGATGGAGATTCAAGAGAAGGAAGTTCAATCGCTCCTCCGTCATGGTGCCATCTGATTTAGAACGATGATGTGAGCTGATACAGTCATCCATATTATCAGCAAGGCTAGGAAGGACATGATGCATGTTATATTTACACCTGACAGTGTTGTCCACATCATCCAAAATTGTCTGAAGCAGATTCTCAACCTCTTGTCTTTTGTCAGTCATTATATCTTCAAACTGATCCAAATCGGAATAAGAAAGCTGGACATACGTACAAATAAATGTCAGCAATAATTTCAGCTTTTCAATAAGATCCACATCAACAGCTTTTCGATCCTCTTCGTTCTTTAACCTCTCCATGAAATCCAGAACATTGACAACGTCCTCACGAAGAGCAGAAAACGACGCCTGCAAAAAGACCAAATGTTACATTCCTATCAAATTTTCAAAGCCACAGAACTTAACATAGCTACAGAAGAGGGATTTCTTCAAAATAGAATGTTGAACTGAAGCTATATATTGATCATGACATACCGATGAGTTGTTTGCTTCCTCTTCCTTTCTCACTAGTTCATTTTCTTTTACTCTTTCCATGATTGTGATCAAGTTCTCTGGCACAAAAGAGTACCTACATAAAAAAGGAACAAAGTTAATCACAAAGTTGATCAAGGTCAAAACATCAAATACATATAGAGAAACTATTTTTTCCGAATAGTAATTCTAGAGCAATTAGTCTCTAACACCAGAATTGTTAGTGTTAATCACACATAAAATGTTTTCACATTAAATTTTCAGAAAAGAAATTTGTAAGATTAAGGAAAATGCAAGTCCCATATATTCAAGAAAGACAGAACCTATCACACCAAATATGTTTCCTTTTTTATGGGGAACTGCTCCTTACTCGGAGTTTGACGTTTAATTAAGTTTCTACATGCTTAAATAGTCAATAATATTTTTCAGAAATAGTATTTTTGATCAACGGTGAAGAAAGTAAGCTATGGAATTCAGAAAGATTTTTCTGTGAGAGTATCTGAAGTAATTGGAAAATGAACTTGGAAGGCTAGAAACAGAAAGAAGAATCAAATAGAGATCAACATCTAATCCCAATTCATTGACTTTTCAAGTCTTTTTAATAACCATTATAATCTTAGTCTTCTTAATCAATTGTGAAAACATGTACGTCTACCTAATATTCATATTATAAGTTGACTTAGACTTGTGGAGATTCTTAGCTTGTGCATATAGATGATGTTGTTCTACAGTCATATACATCATACCTAACATGTTCAGATAATTTCAAGCCTACCCCAAACGTAAGGGATCATTTTTATCATTTTCTTGACAAATTCTCCGGAATTGATGTAAAAAAGAAAGCAGTATAAAATTAATTTCATAGCAGAAAACATATGTTTTTGCACATATAAATAAGTCAATTATTTTCCGTCGACTCGAATGAGTGAAATTACAGATGTCAGTACCGTAATTAAACATTATGTTTTCAGTTATTATTAGAGACTAACCTTTTTAGTTGATGAAAAATCTTAAATGGCCGCTCTTTGTTTTTGTGAATGACTATATTAAATTGATAAGATTTGTGTAGAGAGAGAAGGGTTAGGCAGAAAAAAATATGTTTGGAGTAGTGAACAAATGCAGCATTGATTGTAAGAGTATAATTTGCAGCAAAGTGTTAATTTTTATAAAATTTGTGTGGAGGAGAAGACTTATAGAAAAGAGGGTGGGCCTATAATATGTTTGAACTAGTCAAACATGGACTTGTACACTTTGTTATTTAAGTTATACATACTGATAATGTTAGTTTCGATATGATCAGGAGGTCACGGATTTAAGCCTTGAAAATAGCCTCCAGCAAAAATGCAAGCTAAGATTGTGTACAATACATTCTTATGTTAGGGCCCTTCTCCAACCCTATGCACACCGGGAGTTTTAGTGCACCGGACGGTCCTTTTTTTATATTGATAATGTAAGTTTTAAATTCAATTTAGTTTTGAAGATTAGTCAAATTGAGTCTTGTGAAGTGAAAAATGACAAGTAAATTGTGAGAGTACAAAATAAATAACAGTAGAGAGTGTTGCTTAATTAGTAAAAGGCATAATATATAAATATGTTCTTTAACTTGGCTTCAGCTCAATTCTATGACCTTCAACTTTTGACATGTATAACTAGACAGTTAAACTTGTATAAAGTTGAACAAATAAACACATGTGTCTTATGTGGCGTCTTATATGACTAATTCTTGTCCTAAGTACATGATGTCCTAAATGTATTATGTCACATAAGACATATGTGTCTGCTTGTTTAACTTTATATAAGTTTAAGTTCCTACTTGTGCACACCCAAAGTTGGAGGATATAAATATAAATTGAAGCCAAGTTAACTGGCACATTAATGTATTATGCCTTAGTAAAAATTATAAAATAGACATGGAAAAATTTACATTCACCTAAACGGGTATTAGTTTAGATTCTTACCATCTTTCCTCTAGGTGTGAATTTGTTTTTGTTTTTGTGCATCACTATACTAACTTGATAACATTTGTGTGGAGGAGAAGATACACACAAAAGGAGGAGGGGTAAAATTAGGACACCAAATTATTGAGGTTAGTTAGAATATGTTGATCGGTGGTAACGATTCTCATATTTGTATATACTTTACATATATATATATATATATATATTGCTCGAACTCTTTAAAAATGTTGTTATACTAACGACGGATCCTTTAAAAAATACATTTCTTTTAGAGGATCCAACATGCACCCTTCGACATTATTGAAAAGTCCGGACAACATAATTTTTAAGAAGATATGTAAAGTGTGATTGGGTGGTGTTGCTCTTTTTGACTCTCGTTACCCTATGGACAAAATTGCAAGCACAACATGATCTTTTTACTTGCATGACTTAGATGTTTCGTATTTCTTAAAAAAGTGATTCAATTAATGAAATTTGGTATGAGATCGATGATTTTGATATGATTGATATTTCAATCTTTCTTCTTATAACGTATTGATTTGACCCCATAAGCGAAACCAAACATGTTGCCGCTAGAAGCAGAACCCCGTATTTCTTCTAGAGAATCTCAATCCTAATAATTTCAGAGCAACTAGAAAAAGATTCTTTAATCAAAAAGAATTCGATGTAGGATACTTATCCAGAAGTTTTCGCAACTCAGTCATAGATGATGGAATCATCAAAGATTTGACCTTAAGTTTTGATCCACGAGCAACACTTTTGACCATAAAGCTAAGGTTTGCGCATGAGGCAAGCGAAGTCAAAAGTCTAAGACTACTCGATTATTAGGTATATCAAAAGTAGCTTGAGTTGCACAAGTCATGAGCAATGAGTATAAAAGAAACCTCTAACTTAGATAAATAAACATGATTGTTGTACGTGAATTATTTCATATAGGATGTGTGTGTCTACTTGTTTAATTTTATACACGTTTAAGTGTCTATTTATGTACACCCAATATTGGAGGTCATAAATGTGATCTGAGGTCAAGTTAAAAAACATGTTATGTAGTATGCCTATTTTAGATATTTTTTAACATTGACAAGAATTGAAACAACACGCGTATATTTTGGGTTTGTAAGCAACAAAAGAATGTGTAAGAATGGAGAAGAATATGTTCTGGTGCTGTCATGACTATCAAGTGTGTCAGTTTTCTAGCTAAATTATCACCAAATGCTATCATAGTACCACATACTCATTGTTACATAACATTCACAAATAGTTCATTTGAGACATTTTTTAATATTGGCTAGAATCGAAACAACCCGCGTATATTTTTTGTTTGTAAATAGCAAAAGAAGGTGTAAGAATGGAGATGAACCTGTTCTGGTGTTGTCATGACTATCAAGTTTACCAGTTTCCTAGCTAAATTATCACCAAATATTTATCGCAACACTATGAATTGTTCACTTTTCTATCATCAAGTCAAAAAAAAAAAAAGAGTAGCAAATGATAGTTGAGGTGTGTTTCGATAAATATTTTGATAATAGTTAGTGTTAGGAACTACCATACTTAATAGTTTAGATAAACAAATTCGAAAAAGATAGGATATTTTAGACGTGGCGTAATTTATGTGCATACCTCCGGTCCACTTGGGGTAATTTTCATGAGTAGATGAGCTAGCTTGCAGAGTATCAAGTCTTTTCAATATCATACTTCTTTATATACATAATATAATTTTTCTATGTAAAGTAATCAATTGTCTATCTTTCATTAATAGGTGACATTTTTTATTTTAAAAAATAGGTCAAATTGTCTGGGACCCACCACTATATCTGGGAAAAAAATGATCGGTGGTTCTTCGACAGCCTGTGGAACGGATGTGGGTGGTCCGGCAAGGCCACCTAGTCCATTTAGGTGGTCAAACGGATGAAACGACGCAAACAAATTATTTTTGACCGTTTTCGGTGGGTGTTAGCCCATGGTTTGGTGATTGGTCTTGGGGTCCGGCGCAGGATCTGAACAAAAATCAATTGGTGACTCTCCGACGGTCAGTGGAGCGGATGTAGGTGGTCCGGCAAGGCCGTCTGGACTATTTGGGTAGTCAAATTGGTGAAACGGTGCGAACGAACCATTTTTAGCTGTTTTCGATGAGTGGCAGCCCACAGTTCGGTGGATGGGCCCAGGGCGGGATCTGGACGACAAGGTTACGAATTAGACACTTTTAAAATTAAGGATAAAATTATTTTATGTTGAGTACATAAAAAAATATATTTACCACGTTTTTTGGACACATCACTTAATTTTACACGGATACATCACATTCTTCACTGATGTATCCATGCTTTTAGATAAAATCAAGGATCTATGTAATTATGTAGAAAGGATTGTGATTTTAAGCAGTTATGATACGTTAAGTGGTCGTATTAAGTAGGGATTTCTATTTGCACACATTATCTCATTAATAATTATGTAAAATCTGTACATGCCAACTATTTTGAGACGGGGAAAATAGTTTCATTAGAATACGATTGTTACATTCTTCATTAGCTCTAAGCCTTTAATATATTCAACTATGTTTTTATTTATTTCACCATCAATTTGATCACCTTTTTTCAATTCAAATTAGGGTTAGGTATGTTTAATTTACAATAATATATTTTTTATTAACTTTTACTATGATTTTTGTAAGAAAATAAATGTCTCAAAATTCAATCGGTTTTGACCTTTTGTACTCAAAATTCATATGGGAAAAAGGATAATTATTAGTGAACTTAATAATTGTCCTTTCAGATTGCATTGTTTTGTTCACGATTGTAATTGATTCTTATAAATGTGGTATTCAGTAATTACCCTACAATAAGTATGGTATTTCAAAATTAGCGCTATATATTATAAGTGGTTTGAAATCTTGAAGACGTAATAGATGACATTTAAAAAAAATATTAATAGGAAAAATAATTTTCTTTAGCTAATAATAACAAATTTAGATGACGAGAGGGTTGCGAACTAGATAATTTCTAAAATGAAGGATAAAATTATTCTATATCAATTACATCAAAAATAAATTGACGCTTTTCTCTACATGAAATAAGGGATAAAATCATTTATTTTTCTAATTTCCTTAAAAAATTATTCGTTAACAAACCAGGAGTATAATCGAGTATCTAATTTATAATAGTTCACTAGTATTTTGGATTAAAAATCGAATTGTGGATATTTTTATTCTATTTTTAATAGTTTAACGTCATACTTGCCCCTATTCGATTTAATTTTTAACATTAGTTTTTATTTCACTATAAGTTTTTAATCAAAATTATTCATTACTTAAAATATAACCTTAACCTTAAGCATCTTTGGTCCCATAACTTTTCTAAAATGAAACACATTTGCTCCACTAACAAATGAATTTTAAAATTATTGCGACTACTAAAAAACACGATAAATACTGTTGAAAAAAATCAATTGACTTTCGACACCATTTAAAAGTTGATCAACTTTTGCTTGTACTTTTAGTAATACAACAACAACAAACCCAGTATATTCCCACATAGTGGGGTCTGGGGGTAAGATGTCCATACCACTACCTCCGAAAAAGTAGAAAGGTTGTTATTGATAGACCTCCGGCTCAAGACACGAAATAATACACAAATCCTTAATAAAGCATAGAACAAGATGACAGTACATACCTACGCCACCCACAAGGAATAATAATCAAAGAGCAGTAAACAAACTCGTAATAAAGCATGCAACAAGATGTCATAACAAGAATAATACCCTACCAAGTAATGCCCTACCCCCAGCAACCCAAAATGACACTAGCCTTCTATCATAATCCGCGTCCTCCAGATCTTCTTATCTAGGGTCATGTCCTCTGTGAGTTATAACTGCTCCATGTCCCGCTTGATAACCTCTCTCCAGTATTTCTTCGGCCTACCCCTACCTTGTCTGAAACCATCCAAAGCAAGCTTCTCGCACCTACGAACTGGGCATTCGTGCCCCTCCTCTTCACATGTCCGAATCATCTCAAACGGACTTCTCGCATTTTGTCCTCCACCGAAGCCACTCCAACCTTTTCCCGAATAGTCTCATTTCGAACTCTGTCACCCCTAGTAAGCCCACACATCCAATGCAACATCCGCATTTCCGCCACCTTCAATTTTTGAATGTGAGAGTTCTTGATTGGCCAACATTTCGCTCCATACAACATGGCCGGACGGACTGTCATCCTGTAGAATTTGCCTTTAAGCTTGGGCGGTACCTTCCTATCACACAACACCCCCGATGCGAGCTTCCACTTCATCCATCCCGCCCCAATACGGTGGGAGACATCCTCGCCAATCTCATCATTCCCCTGAATCATGGACCCCAGATACTTGAAACTATCCCAATTACATACCGTCTGGGAATCCAACTTTACTATCACCTCGTCTTCCTGCCTCAAGTCATTAAACTTGCATTCGAAATATTCTGTCTTTTTCCTGCTCAACCTGAACCCTTTAGACTCAAGGGTCTGTCTCCACACCTCTAATTTATCATTCACACACCCCCGCATCTCGTCAATCAAATACGTCGTGTCAACACATCCATCACCAAAGCAAACAAGAACGGGCTAAGAGTAGATCCCTGGTGCAACCCTGTCACGACAAGGAAATGCTCCGAGTCTCCTCCCGCCGTCCTCACCTGAGTCTTGGCTCCATCATACATGTCCTTAATTACTCTGATATACGCCACAAGGACCTTGCTCACCTCCAAGCATCTCCAAAGAACCTCCCTAGGAACTTTGTCGTACGCCTTCTCTAAGTCGATAAATACCATGTGCAGATCCTTCTTCCTTTCCCTATACTGCTCCACTAGTTTCCGCACCAGTTGAATCGCCTCCGTCGTCGAGCTCCCGGGCGTAAATTCAAACTGGTTCTCCGAGATAGACACTGTCCTTCTCAATCTCAACTCGACCATTTTTAGTAATCATTATAAGATTTTTAAGCCCATTCTGTTACTTGGATCAAAACCGCTCTACTTTTGCAAATTTAAGAAAGGAAAAATAGTCTGAAATATACCTAAACTTTGGCAGAATTTATTGTAACATGCCTTAATTTTGCGGGGGTCCTGTGACCCTCTCGAGTATTTATTATCGTATTTTTGTATCATATATTTGTCTAGCTGCACCATGTTGGGTTCGAAATCGAGAGGGCGTCATGCGGAAGCTATTAGTTGCAAACTATGAGACGATAAATAAGATGACAACGAAAAACAATACTAAAAACATAATTTTATTATATGATTTAGCCAATTGGTCTACATATAAAACCTAATATTAAAAAAACATAAAACTAATAAGAGAGAAAATCTCCCCTTAAACGAAAATCTTAAAAAACTATATTGTGGATGCTATTGTGTTATGGTATGAGAAGGGGTCTTCTATTTATAGATGTCCAAAACCTTTCCTCCAAGAAAGAGGTTAATCTGGAAAAGAATTATATTTTTTTTTCTTTCCGAAAAAGTAAAAGTAATTATGATAACTTTTATTTTCCTTTTAAGAAAAAATAAAACTTAAATATAATAAAAAAAATCAGGACAAAAATCCTAACACATCACTCCAGTCCTTATGCGCCAGTGCGTGTGTATTCATATGGTGATCCAACAAGGCAAATATTTGCCACAAAAATACGGTAATAAATAATCGGGGAGGTCATAGGATTCCTGTGAAATTGAGACATGTTACAATAAATTTCTCTAAAGTTTATATATTTCCAATCTTTTTCCCTTTTAAGAAACTAAATATACCAAAAGATTATATTTAAAGGGTCAAAATGGACATTACATTAGACCATAAATAAGGGACTTTGGATTAAAAAGGACAAACAAGTTGTCCAATTAAGTTAGAGTATTCTAAGTTTTTAAAATTAGGTGGGAGAGATAATTTTTTTTTGAGTTTTTTTTAAAGTTTTTCTGTTCCATCAACTTTTCCCAGTTGTTGAACAACTTTAGTAATTGTTTGACAACTTTGCAAAGTTGTTCAACAACTATCAAAGTTGTTCAACAACTGTGCAAAGTTGTTCAACAACTAGGAGCAGTTATTCGACAACAGCCAGAAGTTGTTCAACAGCTGTGCGAAGTTATTTATACACTTACATTTTTTTAACTTAACAAATTTACGGGGCCCACTTATCCCCTTTTCTCAATTGAAAACGCGGGGTTTCTTCTGCCTCATTTTTCTCATAAATAAGTAAACAATTTTGCTTTATAAAAAACATCTTATTATTTCAATTGAGATTTTGTATAAGTAGAATCTTGATTAAAAATAAAAAAAATCCTCCATAGTTTAGATTCCTTGGAGTTTGTCTAAAGTACTAGGTATATGGGGTTCCTCCATTTGCAACTCCAAAAAAACAAGAATCACATATTACTATCTACTTTATAGGTAACCTACTGTAAGTTTTTGCTCCATTTTTTCTGTGTTTCTTGTTTATTCTTTGTTTGTTTTGCTGAAAGAAGTGGGGTTGTGCTAATTTGGGTGAATTTACTGACCACATCATTCTTTTTGGGAATTTAAGGGGCATTACTGCAAGTTTTGGTTCAAGATTTGATTTTGTTGTTGTGTATTTCTGTTTGTTTCTTTGTTATTTTGATGAGTTATGGAATGGGGTTGTGCTCCCTTAGTGACTTGAACTCACATCCTTCGGTTTGGAAGTGAGGGGTGCTTGCCATCTGAGCAACTTTGTTATTCTTTTTTGGTTCAAGATTCGATTTTTTGCTGTGTATTACTGTTTATTCTTTGTTATTGTATTGAAATATGAAATGGGGTTGTGCTAGTTTGTTATTATGTTCTTTTTTAGCTCCTCCCTAGCTTCCTTCGTGACTCGAACTCATGACCTTTGGTTTGAAAGTGAGGGGTGCTTGCGGTCCGAGCAACTTTGTTATTCTGTTTTGGTTCAAGATTCGATTTTTTGCTGTGTATTACTGTTTATTCTTTGTTATTGTATTGAAATATGAAATGGGGTTGTGCTAGTTTGTTATTATGTTCTTTTTTAGCTCCTCCCTAGCTTCCTTCGTGACTCGAACTCATGACCTTTGGTTTGAAAGTGAGGGGTGCTTGCGGTCCGAGCAACTTTGTTATTCTGTTTTGGTTCAAGATTCGATTTTTTGCTGTGTATTTCTGTTTTTTCTTTGTTATTTTGATGAATTATGGAATGGAGTTGTGTTAGTTTGTTATTAATTTCTTTTTTAACCCCTCCCTAGCTCCCCTACTGTCTCAAACTCAGGACCTTCGGGTTGGAAGTGAGGGGTGCTTGTCATCCGGGCAACTCCGTCTTATATACTAGTTTGTTATTCTGTTTTGGTTCAAGATTCGATTTTTTGCGATGTATTTCTGTTTATTCCTTGTTATTTTGCTGAAATATGAAATGGGGTTGTGCTAATTTGTTATTCTGTTTTGGTTCAAGATTCGATTATTTGCTGTGTACATCTGTTTGTTCTTTGTTATTGTACTGAAATATGAAATGGGGTTGTGCTAGTTTGTTATTTGTTTTCTTTTTTAACCCCTCCCTAGCTGATCAAGTTTGGTGAATTAAATGCCATAATATTATTCTTTTTGGGAATCTAATATCTATGAATTAAATAGATCCAAATAGATACATTGGATTATAGAGTTGGCTCTAATTAGATTGGGGTTAAGACATAGGTGGTTGATTGATTCTTTTTCAAGAAAAAGGAAAGTAGTGTTTAGAAGGGAAGTGAAGGCATCGTTGAAGGAGAGAAATGGAGGATAGGTCTGAGTTGGTAGGAGATACAGGACTCAGATTAACTGCAAGTGCGTTTGCTATTCCATCCTAAAAACTCTCTCTTTTTGTAACCCGTTTGATGAACTTGCTAGAATTTAATTAGAGTGTCCAAGCTAAGATGTTATATGAAGAGCGTATCCAACCAATTACGGCTAGCAGCTCTGCATTTTCTTTGGATATGGATTTTGCATGATTTTGCTTCAATTTTTATTACTTCCTGAAACCTGTTGACTTTCTGGGGCAAATGTGGGATCAGGAAACGAGCAATAAGTCTGGGTTACCATGCCGACTTGCATCTGTTGTTTTTTGTTGATGGAAAGAAATGCTAGGTGCTTGGAAAGGAAAGCTTTCTCTGTACTAAGGTTTACAAATGTCTTTAGCTTATGGCTTTTTGGTGCACTTACTGGATGTAAAGGATGAAAACAGCATGTTCGATTTCATCAATTCACTACAGGAATAGATTTCTGTATAGATTGGGTGCCCCTCTTTTTGTTTTTGCATGGGGGATATTCTGCTTTGTGCCTACAGAGCACCTTCTGAGCGCTTTGCTGTTTATCTTAATATACTTAATTGCCGGTTCCGAAAAAGAAGATTCGATTAGGTTCTTTCTGTTGTGTATCCCTTTTCCCCCCTTACTTTTGGTGTTCTCTAGGTAACAAGATTTATGTTCTGTAATTTAAAAAAAGGAATTTCATGAAGAATTTGTTTGAAATTTTTCCACACCTATTCTTGTTGACCTTACAATACCAGGCCCGACCACCAAATTCTTCTTCTTCTTTTTTTTTTTTTTACTTTTTGTATCTGTATACAGATTATTTAAACTTTGACTATATGTCATTCAGATTACTTTTTGTATCTGTATTTAATCAGTTATCCGTGTTCTCTTGTTGCGGGTCAGTTCCGAAGTTGGATGTCTGATTGTGCTTGACAGAGATATAAAGTTGAAGTTAAGAGGTACAACTGACATCGACATTGATGAACTATGCCTGTATTTGGTTATTTTCTTCCTTAGTGTCTATGTTGCTCGGACTCTTCAAAAATATCAGCAAGTGCGTGTCGGATTCTCTAAAAGGAGTGTACTTTTGGAGAATCCGACACGGTGCGGCATCGAAAGTGAAGAGTCCGTGCAACTTAGCTTAGTGTTAAAAGCCAAAATAAGTCCATGCCATGTTTCATGTTCACTAATGCTTTCCCTTTTGTTCCAGCGCTATTTTGTTTCAGTGCTAATGGGAGCCAAGCGCACAAGATTACATGGTGAAAGTGACGACTGGAAAAAGTTTCCAATTCCACCTGGTTTAGAATCGCCAATGTCCTTCACATTTGTCGCTGTTGGGAATGAGTCTGAGCAAGATCCTAGTTAGGCTGCTTCTACTTCAACAATTATTAGCATAGGAAAGCTTAAGAGTTCTGTTAGGTGTAGGCCTTGGATACTTGATGATCATGTTGATCACATGGAAGAAGATTCTGGATGTGAAGCTGATAAGGTTAGTAAGATTTTCATAATTTTTTCTAATAAAAATTTTCTTCAAGATATTTATCGCCAAGTGCGATAGCAAGGGCAGGACAGGATGGTATGTTTAGACCCAGGAGGAAAACACAAATCTTGCTATAGATATCTGGATTATAGAGGAGGAATAGAACCTATATGGAGAAATATGTTTGTAAGTCAAGAGGGGGTTTGTATAAACCTGAATTGCTGTTGTATGCGTTAGAAAGAAGGGGAGGTCTCTAATCTTATGGTTCTTCGTTATCGCAATGCAGCTGAGCTGGAGTCGGTTGTTCCACATTCAATGTATCATGGGCACTACCCTTGAAAATCGCAGATGCCTTTGCAACATGGAAGTTCAGCACAAGGAAAGAATGGAAGAAAGTCTGGGAAATAGCGTCATTATACTTTTTTTTGGATGACGGAGAGAAAAGAGATCAGGAGGAAGTCTAAAGGGGTGGATAGATATTTTGGGAGCTATACAACTGAGCATTTATACCTATTAACCCTGCATCATCTTCTTGCACATTTATGAACTTTATTTTGGATTTATCAATAGAAAGGTTGTATCAGTTGATAAGTCTGCGTTCTCTCTTTGCCGCTCACTGTACAGGGGAAGGGCTTAATGTTGAATTCTTTTGTTCCTTGTCAATAAGAAACTAGTATATGTAATAGTAGTTAATATGGAAGTGTATATATGGAACTAGCCTTAAATCTGAATCGTAGTGTCTAGAGATGTTGAGCCCTTGTCGCCCATACTATTTAGTAACATTCCGCAAAAGCTTGTATTATTAAGTAAGCTCTTCTCTGATTATGAAATGAGAGGTACTAACTAGTCCTAAATCCTAATATACGTGCTTGTTTTGTAATCCTAATTAGAAAATGTACTTTGTGCCTAACTCTACCCGATTCCTATCAACATGGTGCATCTCTTAGTAGAGGGGCGTGAAAAGTGGAGACTTTGACCGCAAGGATCAATTGATAGACATTTTTCTTGAGGAAGAGAATCCAGGATGAACGCTTTTTTCATTCGCAACTCGCTGACTGGATGCGTACTCGCGTGATCAATATAGAAAAGCAAGTTAATTAGATAGAGAATTGTCCAAGAGACCATATACAAATACAATATCCCATTCCATCAACCTAGTTAGATCCTTTGCTCTATACTTGAACTGGATTGGTCTCGCAAATAAAACTATAACCTTTATGCAACAGGAAGAGAATACACATGGTCTCAACAAGGAGGAGAGTGCGCGGTATGAGTAAATTGCGAACCTTAGAAGATGCCAAGAGCTGCAGCAATCTGCAGCAGTTTAAGCATTAGCTCAGAAACTGTCTCACCTGAGCAGGAAAGCGAGATTCGCTAGGGTTCTTTTTGACACATAACTCAGTATAGTGAACCTACTGTAATTCTAGACGGGGTTTAAGACTCTAAATAAGGGAAACATGTGCACGACTAGACAATGTGATGAGATATTAATGTTTAACATAATGGCGGAAGTGAATTTTATACTCCAGGAAATCTAATTATATCCTAAATCCATTGGAAATGGGATAAAATTGAAGCGCAAGATCACATATTCTCTTGACTCTGTCACGTGCTAACGAGCTAAAAATTAGAGAAGGGGAAAAATTGAACCTGCTCACATGAGAAAATGGCTGGAAATATGGCAATCTCAAGACTATGAAGAGAGGTATATGATCTTGTATCTACATGGCGATTAACAACAATTTGACCCTGTAGGTTATAAAAAGTATCATAAGAGACTTTCTGTAACAGAGTCATCTGAAGAAGGTCCTTTTCTGTTGATAGTAAGAGCTAACTATGCACCTTTGGATTGATGGCAATGATTATCCCTTTAGGTATTCCAACCTTGAGGTAGCTGATCTCATCTGTGTGTCTATTTCCAAAACCAGCGTAGAAGGGAAAGGGATTCTTATCAGAAGGGAGCAATGCTTTTATATCCTGCTAACTTAAAAGTTAACTGGTTATGAGCTGCACTTGTTGCCATAGCTAGATACACGCTCACAATTAGTAATTTTATCTTCTAAACTACGGGACTAATCAAACTAATGGGCAAGAGACAACATTGAAAGTTTTCAAGAGGAGGAGTTTGAGAGCCTGGTGATGGCATTGAGAGAGAACTTCGGTTTACAGAAAGAAGACTTGTGAATAGATATATTTTGCTTAGAACAGGAGATAGGAACAAAATTTTCTTGTCAAATGATCTGGTTACTGGTAAGAATTTTTCACTCTTTTTTCTGGAAACTTTTAAACTAGACTCCGCCTGTGAAATTAAGGTAAATCCGTTTTATTCGTCAGCAGTAGCATTTACCGACCACGGTCCAGAATAATGATAGACATTTCTCTCTAAGAGATGTTATAAGTTATAACAGACGAGGAAGCCAGCGTTAGTGGAATGATATCCTCATATCCATGTTTCTCCGTTCGAACAGATCAATAGACTTGTTTATGAACAATACAAACAACACTAGTTCTACATCCGATCAGGTTGTATCTCTGCTTATCATGCACTCCGTCAGCATTGGTTCTCATAAACTGGCAAAAGGTAATTGCGTGGCCCTTGACCACAAATAAGTTTAAAAGGTGTTAGCTTAAGCTATGGGACCCTATACTCCACATCTCTTTTGGAACATTATTTCACCTTATCACTATATCAACTTTCAGGTCTTAAATTGAGCAGTACTAACCACATAACACATTGGTTTGTGCATTCATCAATCACAACATTCGAGCCTATCTTTACTTCACCCACTTTATAGATCTCCCCAGTAGAAAACAACAACTTCAATCACTCTTACCAAAATTTTCACCACATATCCACTTCCTAATTATTTCACATAAAGAAAATTCATCTCCCTCTTCCCTCTGTCTAAAACCTTAACTCGGTGGACACACCTAAAATATTTCACATTAAAGAAGACCTAGTCCCTCACATAAAACAATACTTCTCTGCCATTATCACTTTCATCCTAATATAAGAGAGGTCATTAAGGGACTAGAGTACAAGCATCAAGAATGTGAGTAGCACTATTCAATTAGAACTTATAATAGTTGATCTACTCAAGATAAGGCCTGAGGTGTAAGATACAATACAATAGGCATGAAGTGCTTTATAAATTAAATGTCCAGATCATAAATACCTAAATACCTATGGTGTAAGATACAATACAATAGGCATGAAGTGCTTTATAAATCAAATGTCCAGATCATAAATAGAGAGTCATTTGAGCATAAACATAACACAACATTAGTTCTTAGGAATGGGCATAGTAAGAAGCATGAGGGCATATATCATGAGTTGTATAGCATAAAGCAGAAGTTCATGTAGTCAATGATTGAGACCAGGATTGCAACTTGAAGTTGTTGCTCCTCCTTTTAAGAACTGAAAATAGCCCTGAGTTAGCATAATTCTTATCGCTATGGCTAGACCCGACATAAAATGAATTGGTAATATATAGGAAGCACAGTTTCTTATGATATGATACATGGATTTATGGATCACGGTCAATCATAACATGGAGCTTGAGTACTTGAAAGCTTGGATTGTTGAGGTACATTATTTATTCTAGTTTGGAGGTCCGAACATGGACATGACTTGATCAGAGAACTCAAACCTTAGGCATAGGCATAACTTGAATATATAAGACATTGGTTGATGTCCTTTTAAATTAGAGTAGGAGGAGTTTTCCTTGAATATATAAGACATAGGTTGATGTTCTTTTAAATTGGAGTAGTAGGAGTTTGTTTGAATAGAAATAGATTTATCATGACTCTTCTCTGAAACTTGACACCATGAGAAAATTCAAGAACTACCTTAGTCTGTCATCTCCCCCCTAAACCAAAGTCACAATCCTAGACTTGCAGACATATACTCTCATTAAATCTATAGCCACAACTCTCAACACAAAAAGGGGTATCACCATACAGATAAACTCTAAACTCCCCCTGATAAACTATACTCTGAAGGCATCCCTTTGCGGGAATGCTACTCTTGACTTTTGCTAGCCTCTATAGCCATCACCCTACAACTCCCACTCTCATCAACATACACATCCACACTCCTTATCACATAACAATTCATTTTCCATTACTTAACAGACTCGCATTAAACCTTTAATTGCATACCCTTACAACTTAACAAAGTTTTTAAAACTAGACCAAGAGTTCACAACATCTATATATATTTCTCTTAATTCAGCTCTAAAGAACACCATGCAACAACTCCCTAGACTTCTTCATACTACAAAATTCATGAACGTGAACTAGGTACCCATGACATTTATACATATAAAACTTTATCTAACAACATGCTATCTGGGGTTTCAACTTATTCTTATATAGTTATGCCCTTATCCACTTAATGAATCAACCACAATTCATCGTTTTACCCTAGTCCTCATGTATATATATTACAATTATCTGCTCATTATTCTGCAAGTTGCCAATCTAGGTTATTGCACACATCAAATCAGGCCTATTAACTTATTCCCACAAAACATGCATTATTAATCTTAAGCTACTATTCTTACCACCATAATCCAATCTAAAGTTCAAACCTATAGTTTAGCTTCAATCACGTACCATTGATGAAATATGCCACATATTATACTGGTCCATCAATTAGGGAAATTAACCAAATTTCTCATTTCTCATAACTACAGTCCACAAGTTCATACTCTCCAAGACAATACTACCACACCTTATAATATACCACACACCTTCTCACATGCAGTACTAGTTTACAACTACTAGAGAAAAGACAATCAAAGGGGGTAGCGTCAAATAATAGGGATAGTCAATCTTAAGCTTATAACATAACCCATTACGATCTTATCAACATACTCTACTTTCTAATATTAAATCTACTTACCCATGCATACATTCCAATTATCTTCAAATTCCGTATACACTAACGACTCTTTACCCATAACTTATTGACTAATCTACCCCTTTCCATTCACAGCCAATAATGATTTCTACAACCACCATAACTATCCATTCTAATCTCCTTCCCTATTTAAATAAATAATAATCATAACTAATCACTCCCTCCACGGCTACCACATGGTATACTAACCTTGCTACAATATTAGTCAATCACCATGAAAGGGCACACCACCCTCCACATAAAGGTCACACAACTACATCTACCTTATTCACTCAAGAGCTACCCTCACTTATAACTTCTAAACTTATGGCTTTGTAGTACTAACTTTGGAACCATCTTACGGCTCATAGGTTATGACACCTTATCACATACTACTACTTAGGTGGAAATACTGTTCCAATATTCTGCCATATATCATTACCCTTAAGCATGCCATCTGCAACAAGGATTTTTAAAGGGAATGAAATACACTTCATACGTCAGTCACAAATGCATGATTGATATAGATAGGGGTATAAGCTTAAGTCAACAAACTTTGAAGCACTAACGGACTCCTCCCAAGTCCTTGTAAAATTTCATAACCTTTTATGACTCAATTAGAAAGGATCTTATCATTTAGACTCTTAAGATTTTGTATTTGAATTGCCTCTACAATGAGACATAGCTAATAAAATCACAATAAAGAAGAAATTTGGATAACTTTCATATGGACAACACAATGGCATGATCTAGAGTATGAAAGAATGGGAAACATCTCCTAAATGCCTCGTAGCTTCCTTTTTATAAGTGTGGCGCGCTACACACACATAAAAAGGAATCTACTCAAAATGGCTTCGTAGACACCCTGGGACCATGAGTCTAGCTCTGATACCAAGCTTGTCACGAACCGAGCCCAGGCCCTAGCCACGACGGGCGTCTCAAACCACGAAGTCCCGAGAGACCCCTTAGCATACTATCATAAGCATAATCCATATGTAAATCAAAATGTGGAAACTATATTGAAATTTAAGGGATATTTATAATACAAACTATGTCCACAATATATGACAATACAGTATCCAAATTCCATCTACGAAGCCTCTACAGAATACTAATTGTCTAAGCTGGGACAAGGCCTTCGGCGAACCATAAATTGCATTAGATAAACTTATAAATAACATGCCCTCCAAAAGATGGATGGATCACCAACTCTGTCACTATCCCATATGTTCTAATGATATGATGGACCACGGGACTGAGCCCCAGAACCTGCACTATGAAGAGGTCAATACTCAAAAGTATTGGTATGTAGAACAATCCAAAAATATAAAATATATTTTGTATAACATAAGTGAGAGCATTTCATAAAAACAAGTCAGCATAAAATAATTGAAAAATACATGGGCATAATTGATGAGGTTCAACCATTCTTGCAAAACACAACCTCAATTCTTTGTATTACTTCTGAGCTAGATGGTACACCTTATATTTCTAGTACCCACGGGATATATGGGTCTGTCATTAACTCGTCGGCCAAGCCTCCTAATCCAAGTTTGCCGCAAAGATTGGGGTCCTACATAATATTCTAGTATACCAGTGCTCGAGGGCACATATACATTGGCTGCTGCCAATTATGTCTCCCGAATCGGCAAAACTCAGTTTTTAATAATGAGCCCTTACACTCAAATGCCTTCTTCGAGTATCCATATAACTCCCTTTAAGCCCATTTTTAGTCTTTTAAAACCATGGTTCATGCTTATAAAAGTTAACTTCTGATTCTTTTAAGGGCATATCATAACAGGGTATCATCATATCCATACTTGCAAGTCATTCATATCATACCACATCATATCCTTAGCCCTTTTTATTCAAGATCATCCAAATGACCACCAAAAGATTTATAAATCAAATGAGAGTTCTTATTTTCAAAAGCATATGAAACTTATGCAAACCCACTCTCTTTTCAAGACTATAACACATGGTGGTCAATTCTTTCATAAATCACATGCAGTTTCTTCATTAGGAAACCATAGAATTTAGAATAGATATCACCTCTTTGAAAACATGTAAAAAACCATGTATAATAATCAAGATGAATTTAAAATCCAAGAACTATCATTAATCATAAAACATCCCCAACACTATACACGCATAAATCTCATGATAAAAAAGGGGACTTATAGTTCGTGCTCTCAAACCAAATTCATAATTCATAACATGTTAAGACCATAATTTCATCATGGAAAAAGGGAATTTCACAAATCATACTCATAAGATACTTTCTGAAACTCATATCATATATGCACATATTACAACTCAAGTTTATGGGAAAACCCCATTTTAAATTCACTTTTTCATCAAAATGGGTTCATGATGCATGCTTTTCAAACAATTTCCAAACCCCCTTTTCATATACATACATATCTATCTTTAAAACTTGTTAAAAACATAAAAAAAATTGCCCATGAAATTTAGGATAGTCCCACATACTTTTTAGATGAAAAAGACTTCGAAACACCTTAAAATCTAATCTTGGAAGTATGAGCCTTGGAAGAAACCCTAATTTTCTTGTTCTTGAGAGTGGGGAGAATTATGAATGTTTAAAACTTATTAGAGATTGATAATAACGATTATTGGATGATTTAATTCGTGGGGGTGCGGTTTGAGGTTAGGAAAATACCAAAATACCCCTTTAAAAATGTTATAACAGTACAGACCAGTCCCAACTGACGGTTTGAGTGATGGACCGTCACTCCCTTGACTGATCGTCACTCCAACCATCCCAAAATGACCAATTTTAAGGGTGACGGTCTAGTGCGACGGGCCGTCACCCTGGCCGTCGTGACTTGGAAGACAAACAACTTTTCGTAAAATGAGCGTAACTTTTTACTTTGATATCGGATTAAGGTGAAACCGGTGTAGTTGGAAAGTAGACTCAAAAACCTTTCATTTGGTATATATTCTGTAATTGTTTAATTTACAAACGTATCTATTAAAATAGAAAAAATTATTGTCAAATAAGTATAATTGAAAATCTGAAACTATATTATCAGTAGTCTATGCTGTTCTTACATAGTGTGCTTTACATTTTCTTTAATTTTTTCTATATAACTGCAATTATTTGTTGTTTTAAATTTTTCTTGATCAAATAGGTTCAATTGAATAATGAGATAAAATAAATGATCAACTAATCGGAGTGAGGATTATTATTCATATTTTAGCTTTTCTATAAGATTGCGCGAGGGTGAGCAATTTGACTAGTTAAATGAAATAGAAGCTCCCATAAAAATTTAAGGTTATAATTGTAAAGAAGATTTTAAACCCAAACACAATACATGATATATCTAATTTTTAATATAATGAACCAAACATTTGATAAAAAATAATTCCTGCAGTACAATCCCCGCATTACTAACCTCTTCATTGCTAATTTCAGCATTGTTAATCCTGTCACATAACTTCTCTTTGTACCAAACGACCCCTTGGTTTGGTTTGGTTTGAGGTATAAAAAATCGAAGGGATAAGTTTTCCCGGGATAAAATAAAAGATCACTTAATCCCTTGTTTGGTTGGAGGGATTAATCCAACCCAGGATAACTTATCCCACCATTTTCCCCTTAACTTATCCCACCATTTTCCCCTTAGTGATGGGATAACTTTTTCCATATACATGGTGGGATAAGTTATCCTGGGATAACTAATCCCGGTATTAGTTATCCCCGGATAACAATTTCCCAACCAAACGACCCCTTAGAGTATAGTTGAGAAAACATACTAATATTTGTCTTGAATTTCTAAGATAATACTTATTCTGAGACTATTTTTTTGGCTCAAAGTGACACTTATTTTGGTACGGAGGAAGTAATTATATCCAAACAATTGGGGGCGTTTGACCGTGACATTTTTTATTTTTTTAAGAGTTGAACAAATGACTTTGTGCCATGTACCATGTACCATGTGCCAAGGGCGCCGTTGGTAGTGCCAAGTTGCCAACAAATATCTCTGCGCTCGCAAGGTTCATATGAGCTCGTCTACCTATTTAACTCTTCTGGCGTTCTTGTCTCCTTTGTCCTTTCTTCCACGTTGTTATGGACACGAATTTTTTTCTATATCCTGTCTGATGCACATTTTGAGGAACAAACTTTCTAGATTTTGTGTACCCCGCTAATTCTTGCTGCCCCGCATTCATCTTCTAATACACTGCGTGGACCAATCAAGTTTGACCCAATGCCATAGCGAAATATAACTCCAATTTTCACTTTGAAAATAAAAAGTACTTTTTTTTTTCAAAGTACTCACAATTTTCATGGCCCCACATACAGAAATTTTCAGAGACACTTTTGGCAATTCTTTTCACATGGTCCCCTCCCCCGGTCATTGTGTCCCTTGTGCACCACACAAAAAAGGGAAACTCCACTCTGTAGTCTTTTTCCTCTTTTACCATTGTATGTCACGATTACTCTCAAATTTGAGAAAAGCAAAAATAATAAAGACAAAGTATTACTCCATTGTTAAAAGCACCAGCCACCCAACATACTCAAAACATAGCCTTCATTTTCTTTACCCCATTTCACCCATGCTTCTCATCATCTTACTTTAATCAATTCCTTTAAAATCCTTCAATTTTTCCCGTCTTTTCCTCACAATTAGCTTCTTGTATACTCAAAAACAGTCATTCTGTTGTCTTTTTCCTAACTTTATGAGCTAAGGACCATTTTCTTGAATAATCAGAACCAGCCATATTACTCTACTAAATGCTTCAAAATCTCCATCTTTTCTTCAACTTTGAGCTCAAAAGTGTTACTTGAAATGCTTCAAAAGTTCCATTTTTACTTCAATTTTTGAGCTCAAAAAAGTTACTTGAAATGCTTCAAAAGTCCCATCTTTATTTTTCAATCTTTGAGCTCAAAAGAGTTTCTTGAAATGCTTTCCTTCAATCTTTGAACTCAAAAGTGTTTCTTGAAATGCTTTAAAAGTTCATCTTTTTCTCATTCTGTGCTAAAAGAGAATTTATTTATTTTTTGGATAAAGGGGGACTGAAAAAGTGCCAAACTTTTAATGCAGAACATAAAGAATGCCACAATTTTTCTTAGTTATCTTAATCTTTGAGCTGAAAGACACTTTTTTGGATAAAGGGTGCTGGGAAGTTTCAACTTTTTAACACTTCTCATCCTGAATTTTGATGAATATCCTTAAATTCTCAATATGTAAACAGGACAGTTTTTTGGTTAGTGGGTGTTGATAAATGCCTAATACAACAACAACAACAAACCCAATATATTCCCACTTAGTGGGGTTTGGGGAGGGTAGAATGTACGCGGTCCATACCACTACCTCTAAAGAAGTAGAGAGGTTGTTTCCGATAAATGCCTAATCTTTGAGCTAATACAGCTGACACAGAGGCAAATGTTAGTGTCCATAATACTGGTTCCTGCCGCCACCGTGGCCGTCGACAACGACAATGGCCATCCATGGCGGCAGGCAGTGAGACAACAACAACTGATGGGAGTTTCCACTTGACTGATTCTGACTCTGACCAGTCTTGGCACTCACCTTTATGCTCTATGGGTGGTATTTCAGTACATTGTGATGAAGAGATTGATTTGGAGAGTGGTGAGATGGAGATGAAGTTGCTTGATAGTAATAAAGAAGAGAGGGATTGTAGGATTTGTCATTTGAGTTTGTTGAAAAGCGGTGGGATTAGTACTGGTGGAGACCAAGTACAAGAGACTTCAGTAGGGATGGCTATTGAATTGGGATGTTCTTGCAAAGGTGACTTGGCTGCTGCTCACAAGCAATGTGCTGAGACTTGGTTCAAAACCAAGGGAAACACGCGAGTAACTGCCCTCCCATTTTCTTTTTTATAATCATAGTGTCTGGATTAACTTACTGTACTTACTTTTTGAACCTGCTTTAAAATGCTATACTTGAGCCAAGGCTCTATAAGAACGAGTCTCCCTAGTCCCTACCTTCACAAGGTAGGGTTAAGGTGTGTGTACACACCCTAGACCCCACTTGTTAGATTACACCGGCTATGTTGTTTTATCTACTATAGTGATAGGATGTCCAAAAGAAAAATCTACTGACAGTGATAGAGGCACTGAAGTTCTTTAATCTAGGTTACTGAACTGGCTTCTGCCATAGAGATTTTGTTTGGAATTCTTCTGCATACCAGGTATTAAATCATCATCGTAATTTTACCATGGGTTCTTCAGAATGTAAAATTTACTTGCTACTAGCCTACTACCATGTACTGGAAAATTTACTGATGAGGTCACCAAACTCTCTCTAATCTGTACTAGGTCACTACTCCGACCAAGTATTTCCACATTCCACATTTAGTTTCTTTCCCAAATATATTGGCACCTGAAACAGATGCTGATATTCTCACCATAAGTGACTTAAGAGATTGGTGGGGTGACTAATAGGCCTTTATCTATAGAAAGAAAGATGATTTTAAGCTGTCTGCGCCGTGGAAGCAGGTACTAATGCTAGCGTTAGGTTAGGCTGTTTACATCACAATCCTTAGGGTGCGGCCTTTCCCCGGGCCCTGCTACTGCAGGATGCTTTGTTCACCGGACTTCCCTTTTTAATAAATTGATACATCATTCAGAAATAGCAGCTCAGATGTCTACTCCATCTTCCCATATTGAATGTTTTGATGGAATTTGCTGATTTGACTCTAAGCCACATTGTGTGTGCCCTGCTCCTTTACCATTATTAACATTTTCTTGTTGCCCTTGTTCTTGTGCCCTTTTTGTTGTCATATGGTATAAGTATAATTGTCTACCAGTAGCCAATTGAATTATCTATGAAAGCAGACCTTTAATAATCACATGATTCCTTCAGAAAACCTTCAACCTTGAAAGCCTTCTTGGGGCCTTTAAATTTGCCGCATGTTCTTTTCTCATAAACTGTTTCGTGATACCCATTTATCACTCTGCAACTATACTTCAGTCAACTACTTCATTTCTCGGCTATACATATGTAGAACTTCAACTATATAGACAGTTGCTTCTATTGTGAGTCCCCTCTAGCTTTCTTTTTGTTTGTTGAAGATATTGGTAGGGCTAAGGAACGTTCTGTGGTTTTTCTTTAGAATGGGAGGATAATATAGGACTTGAAAGCTGACGCTGAGCATGGTTGGTAGTAATAAGGGAGTGGTCGAACGAAGACGAAGTTCATGGGTTCTTACAACAATCTCAAGTTAATATACAACAATGACTGGACCAACATATTAGGTTCCGAGCTAAATATTCTTATACATTGAATGGTTTTTTAAACACAAATTACATAGTCTAGACAAAAGTTACTTGGTTCACTGTGAACCCGTAACTATTGCACTAGGTGCACCCTTGTCGATCGAAATGGTAAGTTACACTACTATAATAGCTAAAGAAGTGTAATGACATCTTTCCTTACATTTGTGTGTGTACATTAGCTCCTCAATACGTGCTTTCAGTTATGCTAATTCCCTGTATTCTGTTATTCAGAATTTGTGAAATCTGTGGTACCAATGCATTGAACATTGCTGGAGAGCTGACAAATGAAGCTAATAATGCTGCAGTAGCCACTCTTGCAGCGTCCGCAGCACCTGTAGCTTTTTCTGAAGCCAGAAGCTTTTGGCATGGGCGTCGTGTCATGAATTTTCTACTTGCATCCATGGTTTTTGCCTTTGTCATCTCATGGCTTTTTCACTTCAATATATTGCCTTATTTGCTACTGAAGATTGTGCTGGCAGCTACAACGCAGTCTTTATTATTTGGATTCAGCATGACTGTCATTCTACCGCAACTCCGCCTTCATCCGGGCTTATGACTTGTAGATATGTTTTCTTAACTCGCAATATTAACAGCTCTACCCAAGGAAATTCCTGATGCTGAGTTACATGCCTACATCTAGGCAGAGGAATATTCAGATATTTTCTTAGTTACACAGGTTTATGAAAGATTGGAAGCTATCTGGCATCCAGTGTAGGCTGTGGTAAACATGTCAGATATATATAGGGTTTCAGCCATTTACTTCCCGATCTTGCATCGATGATGATTATTGGCTAGAATAGAAGATAGTTTTGTTCATCTTTAAAGTTCTTCCCAGCTACTGTACCTATGTAAGTATGTATAGAAGACTAGAAGTACGTCGACAAAGCAGTGTGTATCATCCTTGAAATTTCTGTACAAACGTCACATGGCTCTTGGTTGAAGTGTAGCTATGTTAATTGTGTTAGCACCTAAACATTTTCTTTGATAACAGTGTGTTCAGGCGAGCTTAGGCTCATCGCGATTACTCCACCGAGTATATGTTACGCTCATCTCGATTAAGTATATGTTACCTCCCACCAGTATAGGTATTGGGCAATTATGCTTCTACCCGTGGCTGTTGCAATCAACTGTGTTAGCTATTTAAGTTTCAATATGACCTTGTTTCTTATACGTTTAGCCCAAATCCATTTGCAAGTTCTTTCAATACAAAAGTTGCAAGCTATGTTGAGATCTGGTGCTTCATATAGTCATGAAATGACATGTATGCAGAGCAGTGAGCGGAGCTAGAATTTTCACATAGGAAGTTCAAAATTTGAAGAAGATTTTCACAAAGGGAGTTTAAGATTTGAAGAAGTAAACACACGACGAAACCAAAGGAATTCCACATCTATTATACAGATAAAAAATTGTAAGTTGCTATGAAACCATTATTGGTGATTACTGCAAGGTGGACAACATGAGCAACTTCACAATAACTGGAATTTAGATGTTCAAATATGGCTTCTTGTTTTGATTCACACAGTAGCATGTTTCATGTCACACAAAATTTCTCATCGACAGGAAGCTTCACAAAAAAGACCAGCCACTACCACAACTTGCAAGCCTCACAAACCAGCACACAAAAACTACAAACAGATCACTTCATTGGACTGACTGTTGCAGCTAGTGACAGGTAGATCATACCAACTTTTTTTCTACAAGGATGTTTTGACGCCAGTAGACTTAATAGAGACTTTGTTACGTGAAGGCACAAAGTAGAATGCTCTATTCTTTTAATTCAGTGACAACATCTTTTAAACATGATCTCATAACCTCTCCAAGTTTGGAGCAAGCACCAAGGCATAGCTCCATTGCATCGTGAATCTTTGGGGTTGACCATTCTCCATCTACAATCAGTTGAGTGACCTGATTACGTGAAGGCATACAAGTAATCATTAAGCTTCCATCATTATAGCTTTCTTCCTCAGAAATGGGATCGATGACAAGGTCCTTTCCAAGACAAGACACAGAAACTGAGGCAACCAAGTCATACAGCAAAATTCCTGCATCTGCTAAAGCTAGACTAGCACATGATATAACCACAGGAAGATCACTTCCGCCAGATTCCAATACCACAGCAAAAACATCCACACACGTCTTTGGGAAGGATTCCAGAATTATAGCACCCTCTAAAGCTTTGTGCAACATTGAGGAAAGTTCCTTGTTGTCTGATCCCTGCCCACGATGAGGGGTTGCAAAAGTTGTGTAACTAACATCACAATTTAAGCGTCCTGTATCACTGTACATCATTGCTTTCTTACTTTCTCTTGGCCCAAACACAGATACGATGACCTTGGTGTTTCCAAACTCTGCATATGCTGATCCTGCAGCTGTGCTCACAGCACCAGTCCTCAGATAAGCAGGACGACACTGATAGAAGCCACGATTATCGGGGCGAACCCAATCAGCATCAACAATGGGGATTCTCTTCTTCTTATGCGTTGCTGGTGACGGTGAATATGTCGCTGGCGTTGATCCTGTTTTGCCGGCCATCAGCTTCTGCAAAGAAAATTTTCCCATGAAGGTGAGCCCAAGTGTTCTCTTTGTTTAAAGATAATACAGAAAAACAGTACAACACGGAGGGTTTAAGTCATTGTAACATCATAAAATATAATTAAAATTCTCCACTAAACTAGAGCAATATCAAGTTAGAAATATTATGATGGTATTACAGACTCCGAACGTTCTTCTAAATCCAAAAGACCAAAACAGTTGGCAAAACCAATAAGAAAGCTGACCTAGCCAAGAAATTTGGCCTATATTACAGTAGCGTAAATTGAATTCGAATTCATTCAAATAAGCCCTCTCAAGAATCTTAGGCAAGGACTAGTACAATTTGATAAAACACGAGCTCTTAAAGAAGTATGAATCTTCAAATTAAACTATAGTAAAATGTAATAATATAACCAGAGAAAATAATATAGGCTAAGTTGCTCGGACTCTCCAAAAATGTGGCCGCACCCATGTCAGATCCTTCAAAAGGCACTACTTTTGAAGGATCTGACACGTACCCAATGACATTTTTGAAGAGTCCAAGCAACATAGAATATAGGTATCACTTGACTCTATATGGGCTAAAGCAAACTCACTAACTAGATCATTTCAAATTTGTCTTCCAAATTTTGACAAAAAAGAGCTGTTTAATGTTGTTTGTTTCCTCCTAAAATCAGGATCTTAACACTTCGGGGGGGATTTAAATTGTTAACGGCACTATTGGACAGGCAAAAAGTAAAATGTAAATTAGCAAACAACATGTTCTTAGAAGTATTAGAAATCAATCAATGATCAACTCCTCAATCCCAAACAATATGTTCACCATTTACAAAGAGAAATACTTCAACCACATTCTTAGAAGTAAAATTTATGCACTTGGATATTCCCAAACCACAAGGCACAAACACGAAAGTAAAATAGAAAAAAATGAAAAAAGTATATTGCTAACAGGATACAACATTCACCATATATGCCTTGCCCGGTTGGATTTAACCGGGGTCCCCCTACCTCCAGTTGCCCCATTTTATGAGACTTCTACCATATTTTTTCTTCTTTTATATTGCAATAATATCCAGACCCATCTTGTTAGCATATCGACTAATCAACTGGATACGTGCAACGAGCACAGGTACCACATAATCCCACCTACCAAGGCTAGGCTGATGAGAGGATTCACCCCCTCCTTTTTTGTGTAGAGGGATAAATTCACCAAATGTCACCTCTATTGGACAATGCATGCACATAAGGAAATAGGAGATGGAATAAGATGACCCAGAAAAGTTTCAGACCCAATGTAACACAGAGAACGCAAATATCTAGAAACTTATAAGGTTGGATTTACTAACAAATGTGTGATAAACAATTAACCATACAGACAGAAAGAAATCTTCCTTACATATAAACAAATACTAGAAAGATAAACACATCAATTTCTGTTGGAAGGTTATTAGCATCCATCTTTATGGAGCTATGAGACAAAAGACAAAGCTTGGATCAAAAAGTCTAGTTAAAGGTTTGATCTCAAAGCAAAAAATAATAATATAAATGTGCTAAAAGAATCTTTTGTTTTCCGATAACTGAGAAGATTTTTGAGGGCTGATGATGCTAGGTTTGGAACTCAATGTTAATAGCTCTACCCCTCTACCCTTCTCCACTTAAATACCACACATTTTCTGCAGCAAGGTTCAAACATGTGACATGCACCTACCCATATATCACAATCTATGGTCTTATCACTAGGTAACCCTGTGGGAAAATGTGCTAAAAGAACTTTATCCTAATAAACCTGAGGAATGTGAGGATGATGTTCAATCTGTGAGATGAATCTACTATATGATGTGTACCAATTGCACCCACTGCCATCAGCACAATGTTGTTTGAGTGTGTACAAAACATCTAATTACAAGTCTGATCCAATGCCAAAAAAAATAAAATAATAGCATACAGAAAATGTGCTCTAAGATAAAACATTATCCTAAGGATGAAGCCCAATCGTCATACCATTATGCCCTTGGCAGTGAATCTGCTAAATATGTAGCAAGTTAAAATGCACACATTACCTTGAACTCCATATGTCTACATATGTATTTTCCCAACAAACTACCCTTACCCTTGCATACCTCATGTATACTGTATATGTAGTACGAACAATGTCAAGTCATCATGCCCTTCTGTCCCAGTGAAATAACAAGGCGGAGCCAAAAAAATTCTACTAGGAAGATTCAAAAGAATCCAAACTTCCATAATGAGCAAATAAACTTAAGTACACCAATGGGATTCAACAATCAATATATTTACAAAAAAATCTATCCTTTTATGCTAATTATACAATGTATGGCCTAGTGGCTAATGAAGAGGATAGGAACCATGAGGTCTAACGTTCGTATCCCAGCAGAGACGAAAACACTAGATGATTTCTTTACATCTACCCTAGACGTGGTGGATATAGTTACCTAGTACTTCTTGATGGCGGGAGGTGGCAGGCTATAGATCGAACTCCCCCGAAATGTTGTTGCACCAATGTCGGATCCTTCGAAAACGAACTACTTTTGGAGGATCATGTCAAATTCTACTAGGAAGATTCAAGAGAATCCAAACTTCCGTAATGAGCAAATAAACTTAAGTACACCAATGGGATTCAACAATCAATATATTTACAAAAAAACCTATCCTTTATGCTAATTATACAATGTATGGACTAGTGGCCAATTAAGAGGATAGGAACCATGAGGTCTAACGTTCGTATTCCAGTAGAGACGAAAACACTAGATGATTTCTTTACATCTATCCTAGACGTTGTGGATATAGTTACCTAGTACCTCTTGATGGTGGGAGGTGGCAGGCTATGGATCGGACTCCCCTGAAATGTTGTTGCACATATGTCGGATCCTTCGAAAATGAACTACTTTTGGAGGATAATGCCCTTCTGTCTCAGGGAAATAACAAGGAGCTAAAAAAATTCTACTAGGAAGATTCAAGAGAATCCAAACTTCCGTAATGAGCAAATAAACTTAAGTACATCAATGGGATTCAACAATCAATATATTTACAAAAAAATCTATCCTTTATGCTAATTATACAATGTATGGACTAGTGGCCAATGACGAGGATAGGAACCATGAGGTCTAATGTTCGTATCCCAGTACAAAAACCCTAGATGATTTCTTTACATCTATCCTAGACTTTGTGGATATAATTACCTATTGATGGTGGGAGGCTATGAATCGAACTCCCCTGAAATGTTGTTGCACCTATGTCGGATCCTTTGAAAACGAACTACTTTTGGAGGATCCGACCCCCCCCCCCCCCCCCGACATTTTTGAAATGTCCAAGCAACATGAGTGGCAGGCATCCATCGAATTAGTCAAGGTGCGCAAGCTGGCCCAGACGCTATGGTTATTCATTAAAAAAAGTTACTACTTATGTCTTCATAAATGTTGTATTTGCTCTCTAACTATGTAAGTAATGTGTACAGTTTATTCTTTCCAGACACCACGGTAAATTTATTGTTATTGTTGCTAATTATACCAAGTAACTTTTCCAACAAAGGGGATTCAATCCTCTCTGGAAGCAAAAATAATGCATATATTTATAAAATTCAAAATTTGCATAAATAGGAATGTACGTGTTCAAACAATCATTAAACAAAAACAAAGTGAAGAAATTTACCAATAAATTTAGTATTCCAGGTAGAGTAGAACCAAATAAATAGATATATTTGGTTTATAAGGGTTTAACTAGGGCTAGTGGGGGGCGATGAATACTTTGTTTGAAAGTTCAATAATGTTTGACAACTAGATGGGATGGGCGGGGACTTATACATTTTGCATCTACCCAAATCTTGTATCAGTCCACTTGCTAATTGTATTAGCAGTATAATTTTGATGGCAATGCAAACATTTCGCTTTAACTAGTTTACCATTTTCAAATATCTTTTTGAAATGTTCCCAAACAGTGTGTCAATTGAGTTGTCACTGCTATTATCAGGCAGTGTTTAGTGAAAACAAAATTTGAAAGAGAAAACAAAATTAACAGTGTTTAACAGCCGAACTTATTTCACAAAATCAGAAAAATCAATTTACAGAATCAGTCAATCAGAAAAATCACCAAAAAAACTCAAGACTCTTCACCAAATCACTGATTAAAATAAAAAGGCAGAAAAGGGAAGAAGAAGAAAAAGAAAAACAAAAAGAAGAAGAAAAAAACGATACCTAGTTAGCCGCTGGTTCGGTGCTGATTCGTTGTTGCTCCGGTGGTTTCGTCATTTGTCGCCATCAGTGTAAACAGTATTAGTATTTTAGGTTGCTAAGCACCAAGTGCTGAAGTACTGAAGAGGGAAGTGTATTAGCCATTAGGTATTACCGTATCATCCTATTAGGTTGGGTACCGGTAAATCAAATAAATGATTTATCGGTAACCAACCTAATAGGCTGATACGGTAATGTCTAATGTTCTCTCTTCACTACTTCAGCACTTGGTACTTGGCAGCCTAAACCCTAATACTGTAATACCAACAGCGACGAACGATGGACACTAGACAGCGACGAACCCACCGGAGCAACAGCGAACTAGGTATCGTTTTCTTTTCTATTTTTTTCTTCTTCTTTTTGTTTTTCTTTTTCTTCCCTTTTCTATCTTTTTATTTTAATTAGTGATTCGGTGAAGAGTGAGATTTTTTGGCGATTTTTCTGATTTTGTGAAATAAGTTCGGTTGTTAAACACTAAACACTGTTAATTTTGTTTTCTCTTTCAAATTTTGTTTTCACTACACTGTTAGTGCGGCTGGTTCAACTGATCTTGTACCTGATAATAGCAATGAACACTCAGTTGACACACTGCTTGGGAACATTTCGAAAAGATATTTGAAAATGGTAAACTAGTTAAAGCGAAATGTTTGCATTGCCATCAAAATTATATTGCTGATACAATTAGAAAATGGAACAAGTGGACTGAGACAAGATTTGGATAGATACAAAATGTATAAGTCTCTGCCTAGTTGTCAAACATTGTTAAACTTTCAAGCAAAGTATTCATCGCCCCCCACTAGCCCTAGTTAAACCCTAATCTTCCTGGAATACGAAAAGAGCATAAGATTAATTTATTGGTAAATTTCTTCACTCTGTTTTTGCTTAATGATTGTTTGAACATGAACGCGTACATTTCTAATTATGCAAATTTTGGATTTTATAAATGTATGCATTATTTTTGCTTCAAAGTGTGTGTGGGTGGGTGGGGGTCTATGTTTGTTAAGAGGGTTAAATTGAATCCCCTTTGTTGGAAAAGTTACTTGGTATAATTAGCAACAAGAACAACAAATTTACCGTGGTGTCCGGAAAGAATAGACGGTACGCATTACTTATACAGTTAGAGAGCAAACACAATATTTATGATGACATAAGTAGTAGTTTTTTGCTTATGAATAACCGTGGTGTCTGAGCTAGCTTGCGCACCTCGACTAATTCTACGGATACTTGCTACCTATGTTGCTTGGACTCTTCAAAAATATCGGGAGGGGATGGATCCTCCAAAAGTAGTTCTTTTTCAAAGGATTCGACATTGGTGCAACAAAATTTCAGGGGAGTCCAATATATAACCTGCCACCTCCCACCCGCAAGAGGTAATAGGTAACTATATCCACCACGTCTAGGATAGATAAAAAGAAATCATCTAGTTTTTTTGTCTCTGCAAGGATACGAACGTTAGACCTCATGGTTCCTATCCTCTTTATTGGCCACTAGGCCATACATTGTATAATTAGCATACGACAACAACAACAGACCCAGTGTATTCCCACGTCTAGGGAGGGTAAGATGTACCAGTCCATACCGCTATCTCCGAAGAAGTAGAGAGGTTGTTTCTGATAGACCTCCGGCTCAAGATAAAGAACAGTAAACAATGGGATGGATGACATAATAGAAAATCAGGAATAAGAAATAATAGAATAGATATCAGACAAATATGAAATACGAGACATAAGGACCACACGAAATAAGAAAATAGGTACTAAGACATAAGACATAGGACACCTACCTAGTCGTAACCTACACTAACATAACAGGGTCACTTATGTACACATACCTAGGATTACTAACCCGACTACATAAGAAACTCTTCTGACTGCATGCTACAACCCACACACTCACATTAGCCTTCTACCCTTATCCGCGACCTCCACATCTTCCTATCTAGGGTCATGTCCTCAGCTGAAGCTGCTCCATGTCATGTCTAATCACCTCCCTCCAGTATTTCTTCGATCTACCTCTACTCCTCCTGAAGCCATCCAAAGCAAGCCCATCACACCTTTGAACAGGGGCATCTGCGCCCCTCCTCATCACATGGCCAAACCATCTCAGCATAACAGGCTAATTTTTTTTGTAAATATATTGATTGTTAAATCCCATTGGTGTACTTAAGTTTATTTGCTCATTATGGAAGTTTGAAAATTTTCTTGAATCTTTCTAGTGGAACTTTTTTGGCTCCGCCCTGTTATTTCCCTGGGACAAAAGGGCATGATTACTTGACATTGTTCGTACTACATATACAATATAGATGAGGTATGCAAGGGTAGTTTGTCGGGAAAATACATGTATAGACATATATGGAGTTTAAGGTAGTGTGTGCATTTTAACTTGCTACATACATAGCAGATTCACTGCCAAGGGCATAATCGTATGACGATTGGGCATCATCCTTAGGATAATGTTTTATCTAAGCACATTTTTTGTATGTTATTATTATTATTTTATTTTATTTTATTTTTTGCATTGGATCAGAGCTGTAATTAGAATTTTTGTGCATACTCAAACAACATTGTGCTGATGGCAGTGGGTGCAATAGCAATTGGTACACATTATATAATAGATTCATCGCATAGATTTGAACATCATCCTCACATTCCTCAGGATTATTAGGATAAAGTTCTTTTAGCACGTTTTCCCACAGGGTTGCCCAGTGGTGAGAACCGTAGATTATGACATGTGGGTTAGGTGCATGTCACACGTTTGAGCCTTGCTGCAGAAAATGTGTGGTATTTAAGTGGAGAAGGGAAGAGGGCTAGAGCTATTAACATTGAGTTCCAAACCTAGCATCACCAGCCCTCAAAAATCTTCTCGGTTATCAAAAAAACAAAAGATCTTTTAGCATATTTGTATTATTTTTTTTTGCTTTGAGATAAAACCGGTAACTAGACTTTTTGATCCAAGTTTTGTCTTTTATCGCATAGCTCCTTAAAGATGGATGGTAATAATCTACCAACAGAAATTGATGTGTTTTATCTTTCTAGTCTTTGTTTATATGTGAGGAATATTTCAGACTGTCTGTATGGTTATTTGGTTATCACACATTTGTTGGTAAATCCAACCTTCCAAGTTTCTAGATATTTGCATTCTATGTGAAACATTGCGTCTGAAACTTTTTGGGGTTATCTTACACCTTCTCCTATTTCCTTATGTATACATTTAGTGAATTTATCTCTCTACACAAAAAAGGAGGTGAATCCTTCTCATCAGCCTAGCCTTGATAGGTAGGATTATGTGGTACCTGTGCAAGTTGCACGTATCTAGTGGATTAGTCGATATGCTAACAAGACGGGTCTGGATATTAGTGCAATATAAAGAAACAAAAAATATGGTAGAAGTCTCATAAAATAGGTCAATTGGAGGTAGGGGGACCCGGTTATATCAGAACAGGCAAGTCATATATAGTGAATGTTGCATCTTGTTAGTAATATGGGTTTTTTCATTTTTCCTATTTTACTTTCGTGTTTGTGCCTTGTGGTTTGGGGATATCAAAGTGCATAAATTTTACTTCTAAGAATGTGGTTGAAGTATTTCTCTTTGTAAATTGTGAACATATTGTTTGGGATTGAGGAGTTGATCATTGATTGATTGCTTATACTTCTAAGAACATAATGTTTGCTAATTTACATTTTTCTTTTTGCTTGTCCAATAGTGTCACATACAAGCGATTTTAACAATTTAAATAGCTAAAGTTCAAACATATGATCTCACTATGTGGGAATATACTAGGTTGTTGTTGTTGTTGTAAAGTTCAAACATATAAACATTTAGTTCATTACTAAAATAAGTTGTATATTTATTAATATGTTAAATATATAAATATGTGTGTGTGTGTTTCGTTATGTCATTTATAAATATCAAATACCAAAAAAAATTTAAATGTATATCATATCCACACCAAATACCACAATAACAAAATCATGTTGTTGTTGTTTACTCTAAATAACTTGACACAACGCTTGAGAAACAACTTCTCCACCTCCACGAGATAGTGGTAAGGTCTTTGTACACTCTACCCTCCCTAGACTCCACCGGTAAAATTTCACCGGATACATTGTTGTTGTTGTTTACTTACTCTAAACTAGGGCAAAGGGATTACTAATACATAGATTAACCCAATTAAATAAAATTGTGAAATATAATCAAGGAGCTTGAAATCTTTGAGCAAACAGCCTAAGAAACCTTATCACTACCTCATTGCGTACACTCTACTCTCCCTGGATTCCACAGGATATGTCGTTGTCTACTCTCAACAACACATAACCCTTAAGAAACAGTCTCTCTACCTCCACGAGGTAGTGGTAAGATCTGTGTACACTGTACCCTCCCCAAACCCCACTCGTGGGATTTCACTGGATATGCTGTTGTTGTTTTTACTATAAGCAACTTGAAGAGTCTATGCCCGAATAAACATAAAATATAAGATGCTTTGACCCATCACCTAAATTAGGATAAAGGGAGTACTAATACATAATTTAACCCAATCAACTAAGATTGTGAAATATAATCAAGAAAATTACGAATCTTTGAGGAAAAGGGAATTCTTCAGCAATTAAGATGAAAATAAAAACAATTACAACAAATGGGTACCTTAATTCAAGGCCAAAGATGTTAACTGTAATGCTTCAAAGGGAATGAAATTGTTGAAGTGAAGCAAAGTGATGGGCAAAAGGTCCGCAGGAGAAGTGTCCGAGAGAGAAAGAGTAGAGGGTTTTAGCCATTTAGGGAAAGGAACTAGGTTTAATTTCATAGACTTAACTCATTTCACTTTTTAAACTACTTCCTCTGCTACATTTTACACTATTTCTTTTTAATTCATCCCAAATGTCACCTTGTTATAATTAAAAAAAAATACAATTCCTTTTTTACCCCAAATAAATTATTTATAAATATATGAGTATTTAAGGATTATTTTAAATTATAAATTTAAAAAATCTTTCTTTTTTAATTATTACCAAGTCAAAAAGTCATATACATTGAGATAAATGAAAAATGTAGTTACAATTATTTAAATAACTGAAAAGGGCCTAAAACCCTCACCTATTGAAAATGGTGCAAAAATGTTCTCCATTCATTTTTTGGTTCAATAATACCATTCACATCCACCTTTGGACTCCAAAATGCCCTTTACATTTATCTTTAGGCTTCAAAATACTCTTTATTTAACATTTTCAATATTAAATAAATGAAAAGGTTTCACTAATGAAGTGACACATTTCCATTGGTCCGCATTTTATTAATTAAAAATATTAAAAAGTCCCAACTCACAATGTCTTATTTTGAAATTCATGATCTAGTACTTTTTGTGGGTTGAAATTCACGTGATGAACAGATAAAAACTTGTTGTGTACTAATCGAACATACCATGATTCTTAGAACAGAGCAATTCTCACCACATGATTTTTACAAGCTGATATCCTGATTATGGGAGCTTCACTTTTAGAAATCTTTTGAAGTATACGAAAAGAAATAATTCTTTGCCTGGTGAACTACAATGCTATAGTGCATGTAAATGAAAAAGAGGGTTTAGAAATTAGTTGTAGTAAGATCAATAGATGATTTTGTTTGCTTCTAGCTAATTTTCTCTAAAGTGATATCAATGATAATACAATAACACCGACCTGGTAAAATGTGTTGTGAGAAGTAGTCTTGGAATTATTACTTTGTATCTAAATATATCAAAGTACTTTGTCATGTCATTTGGTTATAAGGTTCAGTAAATCTCATTTCACCTTCCACGCATAAAATAAGCCATGATAATTTACCTCTAAAACAAAGATCAATAAGCAAATTTTGGTTTGATTTCATGAACTCTAAAAGAAGAAGGTAACTTATGGTGCAATCCTTATAATAAAGGATACTAGACACATATATTCATTCATAAAACAAAGATGCACACATTGGCATGATTTCTCAACAAAAAGTACTAAAACATTAATATATTAATATTAAGCGCCGAGTATAAATGAGGTAAGGGTTATGGGTTAGAATTTTTAAATTTTCTTAAATAATAAAATGACGGCCAATGGAAATGTGTCTCTTTATTAATAAAATATTTTTTTATTTATTTAATATTGAAAATGTTAAATAAAGGGCATTTTAGAGTCCAAAGGTAGATGGGAAGAGCTTTTTAGAGCCCAAAGGTGGATGGAGGGCATTTTTGCATAATTTTCAACATGTGAAGGGCATTTTAGGCCTTTTTCTTTTTAAATAAAAGCATTTTTGAGCAAAATAATTTAATTTTAGAAATTTGACCAAACGTAATTACAATAATTCTTACATCTATTTTGGTTTAGTTAAAGTATTATTACTATTCAGTTTAAAATAATTACTTACTTCATCTCATTTTATGTGATACTCTTTGACTTGATAATATTTAAAAAAGAAATATCTTTTAAAATTTATAATTTAAAATAATCCCCAAATGTTCGTGTTGTTATAAATATTTCATTAAGGTTAAACAAGAAAAGTGTAATTTTTTTTTTTAATTATAACAAAGTGACATTTGGGACGGATTAAAAAGAAAGAATATTGTATAAAATGTAGCGGAGAAAGTAGTTTAATAAATGAAATTAATTATTACTACTATATATAAGCGTGAGTAGCAGACAACTGAAGCAAGCGACCGACAATTGTTATGCCTGCTTTCAGCTGCTTGCTTTTGGTCAAGGGCATTTTTGTAATTTCATGTTTTCGTTTTAATTTAATTATTTTATTTTTATTTTTAACTTGTTATGTATTTGAAACTTATGTAAAAAGTATTATAAATTACAGTAATTAATAATTTAAATTTAAGTTATTTAATAAAAATTTTTGGTCGACTCAAAATTCTATTAGTGCAACGTACATTGCGATATATTATTTGAAAATTTCGTAAAAAGTAATATAAAACACGATAATGCAACATAAATTGGGATACATTATTTGAAATTTTCATAAAAATAATAAAAATCACAATAATTATCAAACTAAAATATTTGACAGATGTATAAAAAAATTGTTTGACTTTTCAAATGTTACCAATGTCATATAAATTGGGACAGAGGGAGTATTACTTGAATATTATGTAGGAAGTCGTATGAATCATAATATAATTAACAACCTAAAATATCTAAAACTATATAACAAACTTTAAATATCTAAAACTATATAACAAATTTGATTGACTTTCTCAAATATTCTATCAGTGTCACATAAATTGAGACAAAAAGAGTAGCATATAGACCTAAAAATTATGTAAAAGCACTATAAATCAATAACTAATAACGTAAATTTTTTAAAAATATGAAAAAAAAATTTGTTGTCTTTTCAATTTCATCCATACCACATAAATTAGGATAAAAAAGTACTCATTTCATTCCTTTTTAATTGCTTCATTCGTTTTTCGTGTATTAATTTGACTAAATTTTAAAGTTAAAATTTGATTAGATTATTTAATTTTTAAAAATTAAAATTTTAGATATTCAAAAACTACATGACAAGTAAGACAAATTATAGTTTTTCTTCTTCATTTTGATTAAGAAATACATCTTAAAATATTGGTCAAAGTTTGTATCGTCCGATTTTTAAAAAATGAAGCAATTAAAAAGGAACAAAGGTAGTATCATACATTGACTGACACGGGCTCCAATATCTAAGTATGAAATTAAACTTAGGTCCTTTATCTAAACTGCTAAAACCTTGCCTAAAATCCTCTATGCTTTTTCACTCTTGAACACTTCTCCTGTGGACCTTTTGCGTCCATACACTCTACTATTCCCGTACACCACTTTGTGAGACTACTTAGGTACGTTGTTTTTATTATTGATTCATGTTGGATTCATTGATTTCTAAAATTGAAAACACTAGATGTCATTGCTTACATCTACCAAATCTTGTCTATGCAGCCAATGAAAACTTTGCCTACACCTACCAAATCTTCTTGCATGCCAACCTATGTGGACTTTTCTGTCCAGCAGCTTTTACTAGTTTTCAAAGTGTGTGCAGATTTTTCAAAGTCTAATAGGTGTGCAGATTTTCCAGCTGCATGTGCAGATTTTTCAACTTTTCTAGCTTGTTGTTGACAATTGTATAGGAAGATTTTCTTGCATTTGTTGTACCTTTTTGACTTAAGGACTTTTAGGGACTATAAATATATATTGTAAGCTCTCATAGGCAGCAGCACATGCTTGTTTTATTCAGAAAATATACAAGAAAAACTTGGCTCTTTGGCCTCCCAAAAACATTGTCTTCCTTTAGTGCCTTTCCTTGCTTGTTTGTGTGAATGTTCATTGATTCTTGGGAACTTTTTTAGTGGGGTTGAGGGCTGACTTTAGCATCACTTTTGAGTGTGTTAAGCTGTCCGCACGCGACTTCAAATAGGCTTGTGACAAGAAGCAATTATCAAGTCCAGCCCTTCTTCTTCCAGGCACTAGTTTGTCTATCGCACTGAGGTATGTAAGACTACTACTACTTTGTAATTCTTTGGGATTCATTTTCTCCAATTCAAGTTGTTACAAGATAGATTAGGATTGAATAAATTCTCATAGTCCTATTTTCCTAAAGGGTTCTTGAGATGCCTTTGGGTAAACTCCTTATCACCCAATTTCTCCTAAATATGATCTCAATCCTCATATAAATTATAAATCCCAGATTGTTTCTCTACGATTTTGTCATGTATTTTGTATTTTTTGATTTATACTTTATTTCTTGGTTTGCCGAAAAGATTAGTACTCCATTTGTTCTTCAAGGACTTTGTCTGTGTTGGGAAATCTTATGACTTATGAAATTCATGTATTTTGTAAAATTCTTGAACTTTGATATTTATTGATTGAATGATCTAATTATTTTTCATGATTACTGGAGTCTCTTCACTATTGGTCATGCTAACTAAAAAGTACCCTTTTGAAGTTACTCCATAATTCCCATCATACTATTACACCTTTAACTATGCTAAAATGACTTGAATCTTTCAAAATCTCCAAAATTTTCATTATGCTATGAAATCTATTTTTTTTTTAACTGACATGATAATTTGGTCTGCAGGACTTCTTAACAGTATGAAATTTCTTCAAGAATATCCTCATGGGATCATATATAATCTCCATAATCTTAAGCTATGTTAAAAGTGGCATGAACACATCCAGAATCTCATTCTTCATAAAGTTACAAGAATCTAGATCTTATGAACCATGACAACATGTATTATAATACTACTTTCCCTAAGTCTCTAATAACATTAATGAACGATGTAACTTATCAAGTATGAGCCTAAAATGGCTAATTCATAATTCATGAGCCTAAAGTGGCTAACTCGAGACATGTGCCTAAAGCAGTTAACTTATGGATACTAGTCAAGAAAATTTAAAAACAGAACTTTATGAGCCTAATAAGGCTAACCTTTGAACATGAATTCATAAAGATAACATCATGAGCATAAGGGAGTTAGTTAGCTGACCGTGAAGGCATAGGTCCAAATGACAAATGCTCAAAACTATGTTTGCCGACATAGGATAGAGATCATTCCGCAAGTCGAATGACTCATATTTTTTCATTGTCCCAAAAAGGGACTAACCATGGATACTTGCTAGCAAATTATGTCATGTCATGTCTTATGTCCGGCAAGGTATAGGAAGGCTTAGCTGATCGGGCCGAGATCAGACTCCATGCGCTCACATGGTGGTTTATAACGGTTCACTACTCTCTCCCACAAATAACTAAAGGGATTAATTTATTCTACGTTATCAATTATTTTTCAGCTTATGCTCCTATTCTTTTCCACCTTATCATGTTTTTAATTATACTTATCATCTTTGTATTTTCATGTTTTATTACTTTCTTATGTAGTGGTTTTGCATACCAATACATTCCACGTATTGATCGTCTTGGACACTGCATTGTCTTATAATGCAGGTTTTGAGACATACATTTGTAATTTCATGGATAACTAGGTCCAATCAAATGAGCTGTTGGTGAGCCCTCCATTTTTTCGGAAGGCACTACTTATATTGTTACTGACTAGTTCTATGTTTTGGAGTATGTCGGGATCTTCTTTCCTATTGACATTGATTCATATGTTTAGAGGCTTTGTAGACAGTAATAAATACCATATTCAGTTATGTTCAGTTTTATTCATATGGCCTTTGAAATTTCCTCAATCAAGATTTAAGACTTTTTATCAGTTTATAAGATAAATAGGTTTTATTCTTAAGTCTATTACTCACCTTATTTAAACATTTCTTTCGCACATGTGGATGAATGCTCCTGATATAAGTTAAGTGGTTCTCTCGGGCCATTAATGGTTTCGGGTGCCTATTACGTCCTGGGTCTAGGTTCGGATTGTGACAATTGACTTTGTGTGTTCTAAGCTTGACATAAAACAGATATCAACACATTTATGTGTGTTAAGACTACCGCATTGGAAAATAGATGGGTAATTAGTCTCCTTATATGGACTTGCATAATTCTCCCCTCACAAGTTAGCTTTTGGGGCTGATTTAGGCACAAGATCCATTTTTTACATGATATCAGAGCCAGATCCTTCCCAATTCTTTATTTACCTAACAAAGTCTTAGCGTGCGGGTGTATGGGAGTGTTAAGAGTCCGACATCGAAAAAGAGATGAGTAATTGGTCTCCTTATATGGACTTGGACAATTCATTCCTCACGAGTTAGCTTCTGGGGTTGAGTTAGACCCAAGATTCATTCTTTACAATGTGGCATATCTTAAAATTTCAAGTTTTCATGGCTTGTACTATCATTGTTGGAAAATGATACAAGCAAAAAGAGCACAAGGGTTACAAGGACTTGTCAAAGGTTCAAGCTTCGGATTTGCAAGTGATTGAAGACCTTTTGGAGCCTTTTTAAAGCCTTGTCCAAGTGAAGAGAGGAAGAGGGTTCTTACACTCAAGAGACACCTCTCATTAAGGGCATTAAGGACTTTTTACACTTCAACATCAATACTCAAGAGGCGCCTATTCAAGGGTTCATTAAGGGCATTCTTGTTTTTTGATGGCTCTCTTTTACACTCCAAAGAAGCACCCTTCATTAAGGGTATTTTGTCCTTATTTGTAATAAGTATAAATAGCCATTTTAGCTTCCATTTTCATTAGCTTTGATGAATATTGAAAGAATACTCTTTATTTTGTAACTTTAGTCTTCTCAGCTTAGCTAATCTGAAATTGAGTGTTGAATACATTTGGAAGGTTTTTCACTTGTATTGAACATTTGGCAATAAAGGTGGAATTGAAGGAGTGTGAGTCCTTTGGTTCACCTAAGAGTGGGGCTTGAACTTACATTGTTGAGATGTGTTTGAAGGTTTGAGACACCTTCTTATGCTAATCATTGGTGGAAGTGAAGGCCTCTCTATTATTTTTACTTTAGGCATCTCTTCTTCATCTCTTTTCTTCTATGTGTGTTGTTTTCTTTTTAGTGTAGTTGCTGTTTTTTGAGTTTTTAGTCCTTAAATTCGGTTTTTAGCTTGTTTTAGACTATCATTTAGTATCAAAACCGTGTATTAGAGTTGTTCCCATAACTCTAACCCTTGGATCGAAGAAAATCTCTACAAAAAAAAGAGTTTAGAGTCAAAAAATACAAAAAATAAGTGTTGTCTTGTGTGTTTGATAGAAGATCCGAATTTCACAACTTAGATCTACTAATTTTTAGCTTTTTTTGTTGGTTTCAAGTGTTAGATTCTTGTTCTCTAACACTTAAAAGAGTCTAGATCTTAGTTTAGAACAAGATTTGGTTGTTTTTTAGCTAGATTCACCATTGTTGTGCCTTGTTTGAAGCTTTTTGAGGTGGGATATCATGGTGGATACCTTATTTGTGGCGTTTTGTGGCTAGTTTATTGTTTTTTATGCTTGTCTTGGCAAAGGGAACCTAGATCTATAAGAAAATTTGAATTTAGGGTTCATTTGCCTAGTGGTCAAACCTTGGTCAACTCTTGAATATTCATCTTGTTCATCCATCATCTTCAAATCTTGTTGAAGAAGAATATTCAAGTAGCTTGTTTGATCTAAAAAGGAGAAGACAAATAGTGTACTAAGTGTTTGTACAAGAATATTCCCTAGCATATTCTAAGTCTTCCAAAAAGGAAGAGGGGACAAGCAAGTATAATTGAAAGTACACTTGAAGGGACCAATCTATTTTGAATTCATTTGAAGCTCCAAAAGGGCTCCAAACCTTCATTTTTTCCCTCTCAAACGAAATTTCTTTTTCTCCTAAATGTGTTTGGCTGAAACAAGAGATTTGGAATTGAAAATTTGAAAATTGACGTCCAACCACAAGCTGCCACGTCATCACTTTATGAACAACCAAATTGAGTCCTAAAATTAGATTTCTTAGTTTCTAATTTTTGATTCTAGTTTCTTGTGTGTTAAACTCTATCACTAATGAGCAAGCTAGTAAGTACCTACTAGATTGATAATTAGTTTTAAGTACATTTGTTCGTATCTTCGACTTTTATGTGCTTTTCTCGTTTTTAATTCGTAGTAGTTTGTTGGTTCAAGTCCTGGCATCGTTTTATTTGAGTCATATCACACAAAAATTGATTCTGGACCAAAGCATATTCACCACTCATTCACTTGCCAAGTATTACCAAGTTTTCAATAATTGTGAGACCAAGTGTGAGGTGAGATCTGAGTGTGAGTGTGGTGAGGTTTATCGAACTAACGTGTTTGTTCGTTTTGTAGGTTTTCCCTTTGCTATTTTTTGCTTCTTTTTAGGTACAATTGTGATGGAAACCAAAGTTACCACATCCCAACCTTTGGGAAATGCTGTTTTGGGAGTCTTGATGGCTCGGGTGGATGCACTAAACCGAGACTTGAAGGGTGATTTGGACAATTTGAGAGGAAATTTTAATTCTTTAAAGGGTGAGGTGTCCACCATTAGTGAAAGGCTTGATAGTGTTGAAAGTAGGATGAACTCACGACCATCTATTCGTAATCCCTACCATGTGTCTTCAAGTGTTCAAGCCAACAACTCCTCCATGACCATGACGCCCGAAACTCTCCACCAAATGCTTTACCCTCCAAGAGTTCTACAAAACTAGCAACTAAACCAAGCCCAAAGATCCTACACTCCACCAAATTCAAAGCCACCAATTCAAACACTCCCTCAACCAAATTCGGTTCCCCCTCTCCAAACTTCCCTAAATCGAACTCAATCCATCTAAGTAGGAGAAGTGGGAGAGTTATCACCCAAGGAGAATGAGTCTAAGCCTTAAGATAGAGAGAAAACGAATGGTGAGATACAAGAAGGATGTGAAGAAAGGAAGGGAAAGAAAAAGAAAGCCACAGGAAGTGATATTGGAAGGGAAATAGAACACCTGATTGTGGATCTTGTCCACAAAGGACCCTTGTTATTCACTAACCCGAATGCTAGCATTTTGCCTAGTATTTTCTCTTCATATATGCAGATTCAAGGCCTTAGAAGTCCCAAAGAGATGCCCAAGAAAGCTCCATCCAAACCCTTGGCCGAAAGTCCCCATTTTGGGACAAATGATGAAGAAGTGAGTCCAAAGGGAAAATTTGACCTGTTCCATTGTAATGAGGAGCATGAAGTCAACCCTAATGCTAAACAAGGGAAAAAATACACTTCCTATGATCCCCAAGGTAACATTTCTACACTCTACACTTCCTTAAACTTAAAATGTTGTGATGTGGTTAGTAGTGGCCAAAGTGGTGTAGTTTCGGATTTGCTTAGTGTATGAGTGTATGAATCTTTCTTTTGTGATACTCTTGGTGTTGTTAGGTTGCATAAGGACTAGACTCTTGTAATGAGTACGCAAGCACTAGTTGATCCTTTAGATGACATAATCGATTCTTTTCGTAAGAATGATTTGTGTCCATCTAGAGCTAGCACTTATAACTTGAATAAGGTTCCATTACCAAGCGACAAGAGTATTCACACACTAGTTGACCCTTGTGAAAAGCAAGGTGAGTCTACGTTGGTATATGCGTTGCCAACGACTAGTGAGGTTGTGAATGATGATCAACTTACTCACGAATGTAGTCCACTACTTGAGTTTATGTATGATGTGCTTAATGAGTCTCAAGTTAGTGATGATATTGATAGAGTTGATCATGAGAGTGGAGATGATTCTTTGAGCATATTGTGTGATGAAAGTCTTATTGTTAGTTTTGCTCATAAAAATCATGAAAATGAAAATGATGTGAAGAATGACATGTATCTTTTTTAGAGTGAACTTGTAGGCTTAAACTTCTTACCTTTGAATACTAATCCCGTCTCAAAGAAAGATGTCTTGTGTGAAGTTGGTGAGATTACTCCTTGCATGACCCCTAGTGATATGTAATGTGATGTGTTTAATAGGAAATGTGGTATGCTCAAGATTCACTTGTTGTCCTATTTCTTGAGATCCATCAAGAATATAGGGTTAAGTGAAGATTATGTTAACCATCCGATTCTTGATGGTGATCTCTGACTTTTGGAAAAGAATGGTCAATTGGGTGATAAAGACCTTGATATGCTTGAATGTTTAGAAAACCCAATTAATGATTGTTCATGTGAAAATGGCCTTGATTGTGATTCCTTTGATGCTCATGGTGGTTTGTTTCTATGTGAGGATTACTCCCTTGAAAAAAAAGTAGTGCATGTGTAGAAATTCGATCTACTTCTTCTCTATATGTTTCTTATGTTGAGCATATTCATAGTGAGCATTTCGAGATTAGTAGTGAGTGCATGCATGAGAACACTATAGTTAGAAGTTGACTTGTGGGACACATTTCTCAACCCACTTTTTGCTCTTGATATTTCTAATGGTGATAAAGAAGGTATGCCTAATTTTGGGGATGATACTTTAGGGGAAAGTGAGTATAGCCTTGGCCTAGATACTTGGCTACTTTTTCCATTTGATCCCGGTACATTATTGGGGTGGGGAAGGGATGGTCTCGGGTTTTATTCCTTTATACTTGATGTCTATCTTAGTCATGTCCTTTGTGATGCTTGTAATAAGTGTTTCATGTTCATAACAAAGGATTTTTGGTTGTATTTCAAATGTGTACCCCTTGGACTGTTCCTTTGAACTTGTGTGTTGAAAACCACAACATTAACCTTGTTCATAGTGACCTTGTGTATGACATAGTTGTGTGTAATGTCTTGGATGATTGTGAGTTGGATCCCCTAGTAAAAGGGATGATTAGTCTCGGCTTATGCCCTTGGTTACTTCGACCCTTTGATCCCGGTGCATTCTTGAAGTATGGGAGGGATAGCCTCGGATTATGTGCATCCATTTTTTATGTTGATCCTATTCACTTCCTTTGTGCTATTTATGCTAAGCTTATCATGACACACATAAAGGATCTGAGGATGTACAATACAAGAAAAAGGTCTATTTAAAGACTAACATTTAGGGACGAGCCAATAATTTGGTCTCTAAAAGTATATTTATTAGGACGAGATTAAATTTCGGTCCCTAATTATATATTTTTTTTTTGAGAAGTATAAAATCTGGTCCAAAAAAGAGTATTAACTGGTCCCTAGAAATAATTTACAGGGGAATACCGCCAAAATTAATAAAAATTTAACGCGCCAAAACGAAAAAAAAAACTATCTGTATCTCCAAATTATCATCGAACGCTCAAATCTCATATTTCCAATCGCTCAAATCTCTCTCATTTTCAATCGGCTAAATTTCTCAAATCATCAGCTAAATCTCTCTCATTTCCAATTACAGCTTCTGTTATCGGTATGTTTCTCATCTCTGTGTAAAGATTTGAGTAAAGTTTTTGTTCCTGGCAATTTTTCATCTCTTTGTAAACATCAGTTTCAGAAGAAGAATCTATCATCGGGTCATTGCTGATGGCGGGCTCAAAATTGAAAACCCTAAGTTCTTCTTTTCACCAATTTTTACTGCTACCCATTTGATTTCTTGATTTATGTAGTCGATTTTCAAGGTGTTTGGAATTAATTTCTTTCTTTCTTGTTATTCTTGGTGAAATTGTTGTTTTAGAGATACCAATTTGTGTAATTCTTGTGAGTTGGCGGTTTTCAGTGAGTTCTTTGTGTAATTTCATTTTTTGTGAGTTGAAGATTGATGAAATTGTACACCGTCCCAACAATTTGAAGAGAAATAACCCATCCGATCCAAGGGAGACGGTACTTTTTCTTCCTTTCTTCTTTTCACCTATTTCTAGTGATACCCATTTTGGTTTCTTGATTTATGGAGTCAATTTTTTCCGAATTTAAAATGTCAGTTCCACTTTCTGTAAGTTGATGATTGCTTTCTTTCTTGATGAATTTATTATTTTAGACATGCCCATTTGGTTTACCAGATGTAAAATTGGACTTCTTTATGTAATTCCAATTTTTTTGAAAATTCATGATTGCTTTTGTTTTTGAAGTTGATTGCTTTCTTTCTTTCTGAATTTATTGTTTTAGAGATACCCATTTGGTTTTCCAGATATAAAATGTGAGTCTTTCTGTAACTCCACTTTCAATGAGTTCAAAGATTGCATTTGTTCCTAAAGTTGATTGCTTTCTTGTTATTCTAGTTGAAGTTGTTTGTTTTAGCAATTTTTGAGTTCTTCAATTTGTTTTTACAAGTATAAAATGTGAGTTCTTTGGGTATGTCCTTTTTCATTGAGTTCTGAACTGTTAACTCACACTTATTTTTAATGATTCTGGAAAGAATTGAAGCATTTCTGTAATTGAATTATCTTTTTTTGGGTAATGATAATTTTTATTCCATCAGGTGCAGGCTAGGCTGGAAGCTGAGAGAGTTGAAAAGGAAAAAGCCGCAACACTGGAAGCTGAGAGGAAAGCAGCAAAAGAAGCTGCAGCGGAGAAGAAGTCACCTGAGTCATTGACAACAGTTCCTTCGGAGGCTAGCAAGGTTTCAAGGGATGTCACTAGTCAGCCTGCGAGACCCATATCTGACGGGCAGAAACATTCAGCAGGTATATCTCAACGTGTAATCTTAGTGATGGAGTGGAGACGGATTTGACCGTCTTTTTCTCAGTCATTTCGAGTAAATATTAACTTAAACAAAATGTTGTATGCATAGTCTGAGGAGAGAAATCCTGATCAGTGCTTTAAGTATAAGCCATACAAGGATGGATTAGTTTTGATCCCCTATATTTAGAGTTGGACATAAATAGGCGCCTTTTAGCTATTGTATAAATGAAAACTTTTGATCCAGGCTTGATTGTAGGCTTTCACAGATAGAAAAGATAACTGAATTTAAAAACCGGGAATTAGGTTTATGGAAAAGAGCAACTATGAAGATAAACTCTTAAGAACACTCCAGAAAATATACTCGTGAAATGTTCTTACCTGGGGGTAGGGATCGTCTGGCTCAAGGTTCACAACCATGCTTTTCGACATTAAGCAGATGACTGATCAGTATATATGTGTCTGACTTACCATTGGCTTTTCACATGTCACCTTGAAGCTGTTAAACTTATTTGTGGTCAAGGGCCACACAATTACCTTTTGCCAGTTTATGAGAACCAATGCCGACGGAGTGCATGATAAGCAGATCTGATGTAGAACTAGTGTTGTTTGTATTGTTCGTAAACAAGTTGATCTATTCGAAGGGAGAAACATGGATATGAGGATATCATTTCACTAACATTTCCTTCCTTGTTTGTTATAACTTATAACATCTCTTAGAGAGAAATGTCTATCATTATTCTAGACTCTGTTCGGTAAATGCTACTACCGACGAATAAAATGGATTTCCCTTAATTTCACAGGTGGAGTCTAGTTTAAAAGTTTCTAGAAAAAAGAGTGAAATTCTTACCAGTAACCAAATCATTTGACAAGCAAATTTTGTTCCTATCTCATGTTCTAAGCAAAATATATGTCACGATCCGAACCGGGGCCCTGGTCGTGACGAGCATTCCGAACCATGAAGACCCGGACGCCCTTCTCTATCTGGTAATCATGCACAATAATTTATGTATTAACGAAAAAGATGCGAAAAAAAATAAATCTCGACGGAACCATGGTCACATACTCTGAGTTCAATTGACTATAAAGAAAGATATCCAACGACAAATAGACAACATCTGAATTAGTCTGCGAAATCTCTGAAACATGCTAATATGACAATTGTCTGAAATCTGGGACGAGGCCCCCAGTAGACCCAAAACAAAATGAGTAACATAGTCTAAAATAACCAGGCCTTTTGGAATATAGAAGGCTCACCACTGCACAGTCTCTTTTCTTTGAAATCTCTACTGCTTAGCTGGACCTCTAGATTGAGCCTCGGACCCTGTAAGGTAGGGGGTCAATACAATTGTACTGGTACGCGAAGCAATCCAAAATAATGTATTTATATATATATAAAATAGATGAGAGCAGATTTGCAAACATCATGCATGATATAGTTCAAAACGCTTGGGCATTTAATAAAGAAAACATAAAGCATTCGTTTCAGCATAATTCAATTCTTTGCATTACTTCTGAGTTTGGTAACACTTCCCTACAAGTTTGATATTCCACGGGCTATAAGGAATCGCCCTTGACTCGTGCCTTTTTCTTGGAACCACCTAACATATCTTTATGTCGAATTTTAGCATTTTCTGAACATGTATCATTCTGAGTTAAAAATCATGAAAATCTGATAAAGTCTGATTTCTATACTAGTCTGTGTCTGTTATGGCATTGTCTGATTTGGTATCGTCATACCAAGACTTGCAAGTCGTAATTCTGAGTCATTCTGTATCTTTTAAGGTTCTCACTTTCAAAACGTGAAACTTAGACCACCATATTTCACATAATGCAAGAAAGATACATTCTTCACTATATTTATCAAACCATGCAGAAATCATTCCTTTCAATCATTTCAACGAACACATGGTGGTCATGCAACTTTATTAGCAAATCATGCAAATAAGTTCAACATTTATCAACATATAAAACCCCTCTCATCAATTTAAAGATCACTCTCAAATCATTCAACAATAATCAAGAACATTGATTTCCATGCTTCTAAATAACATTCTAAAATCAAGTATTGCAACATGAGAGGGAGCGTAAGTAGTCATGCTCTCAATTCAAATATCAACTTTAAACACCTACATGCATATACATATAATTTCAAGTCAATTTGGGGAAGGCCTAAAGACCAAAACAATATTTTCAAGGCTTCTAAAACATGGTTATAATTGTAAATCTAAAACCCTTTCCTTAAAATCATGATTTCTAAACCCTTTACATAATTAAAAGATTTTTCTATGCCCATGTAATTTTTAGGAAAACCCCACGTACCTCAATTTAGGACTTTGATGGATGATTCTTGAAGGCCTCGGTTTGAGGATCCTAATTCTCAAATCAATTTCTAGAACCGATGGTGGAATCTTGAGTTATTTGAAATTTTGGGTTGAAACCCTAATGAGTGTTCTTGGTGGATTTTAAGAAAAATATTAGTAAAGTGGTGTTTTTGGGAGTATAATTCCGTGTTTGGGCGTATTAGAATTAGGGAAAACTACCCAATTTCCCTTGAAAACGTGGATTTTAAAAGCTGAAACAACTGGACATCGACGCGATTGGCGACGCGGCGTGTCGATAGTATCGATGCGATACCCGATGCGGTGCTCCTTAATCGCACTAAGTTTTAGTACTTTTACCTGGCAGCTCCTGCACAACAATTGACCAACGCGATGGGCGACGCGGCATGTCAAGATCGCGTTGGTCCACTGTTTTGGTACACCAAACAAGGTCTAAACACGGCTCGAAAAATCTGAAACTTGTCTGGGAACACCTATTGACCTCCCGAATCATGAAATAGCTAACATATCAACTATAGAGGGTCGGGAAGGTCGAAATAAAATCATCAAAGATTAGGGGCTCAAAATGACTAAGTCCTTTTTTACACTTGGAGTATTTTCAAGTTGCTAGCCTCTCAAACATGCCTATAGGTGACATCAAGTCGAACAGAATTACGGGGTGTTACAAGATATCTATTCACAAGTCTTCTTTCTGAAAACCGAAGTTCTTTGTCAATGCAATCACCAGGCTCTCAGAATCCTCTTCTTGAAATTTTTCAATGTTGTCTCTTGCCCATTAGTTTGATTAGTCCCGTAGTGTTATCTTTTCTGATAGTGTGTCTTGAGACTTGAGAGTGTTATATGTAAAAGACCAAATTAGATTTATCTATATGGACTGTTTTGGTCTTTTTCACCATAGTCTACTATAAAAGTTATTGTCAAAACATTTACTGAATTATATCCTTTTAACTAATAAGATATGATACCCTAGCCTTTACACAAAAAAGAAGAAGATATGATACCCTAACCTCTAACTGCCAAGATGAAACGTGTAGGTGTTATTTTCTTTCTGTTTAGTGCTTATAAATCTATGCCTCAATTTCAACTTTACGATTTCTGATAAGCAGGAAATATAATCAGGGTGACAGAAAATGCTCAAAAGCTGGAGGAGAAAAGATTGACCGTTTACAATGAAATAGCTGCGCAGAATGAAGTGCTGGGATTGGGTTCAAACAAGGTAACCTTGCCAATCAATATTTGAGATTTCGTTCCAGATTTATTAGACGATTATGCTTTTTGCTGTATAAAGTGAAGTGCTCTGTGCAGAGGCTTGGAAATGGGGTTTCCTAAACTGTTACTCTCTCTGTACTACTCATTCGTAGTCTCCCTTATGGGGTATCCCAGAAATATGTGACACCATTCTATTAATATTGTTACTCTATTCTACTTTCATGATTTTCAAAACCATTGAACTGTTAGAATTAAACTCATGTTATTTTCTATGTTAGACTAACATTTCAACAACTGGTTTTATAGTTTCTTTCTTCTCACTTAATATTTGCTTAAAGAAAAAGTCAAATTAACATTGTCACACCCCTTTTTTTAACTCCAAAAAGATATGTTTTAAGGGTCGAAAGGGTTTTAATTATTAAAGTGACAAAAAATGAAAATTTGTTTCGAAAAAGGATTCTTTTTATCTTCAAAACTCAGAGTCGCCACTTGGCATAATCCGGTGTGCCAAGTCACCTATGGAAAATCCTTTTCAAAACGATTTTGACTCTTTTAAACTGACCCGCGAACAGAGATTCCGGTTAAGGAATTCTGTTGACTGAGGGGAAGGTGTTAGTCACCCCTCGGTCCTGTGGTTCGACCACGGTCGCTTGGTGAAGCATATCGACTAATTTTGACACTACGATTATATAAACCACACAAAAGCACGCAAAACAATCAATCAACAAACAAAACAATCAAAATTTAGTGTCCAGTCCAATTATACAGTCCAAAACAAAAAATGCAAAAATATAAACCTACTCTAAATTAATTCTAGACTAATGCTCTACCCGACGCCTCGGGCCTTCATCACGAACGTCCTCTGGGTACATGATACCTCGGGGCATTCCCTGGTGAATAAATATATACAGATACTTCGGGGCATTCCCCGGCCAAATTATACAATTGATTCAAAAGTGATAAAATCAAACCATTCAATCAAATTTCAAACATTCAATCAACCCACAATCTCTAGATTTGCCTACCCGACCTACGTCTTGCCTATTCCAATCGGCGTATCTTGATACTACCAAATTCAATTAACGTTTATTTCAAGTCAAACAACTAATGAATCAAACTAATCAAAATTCACTAATTATATCAAGTTTTCAATTCTCGCCCCACTTATTCCCACATGAATTCAAATCTTTCAATTCCTTCATTCACGTGAATCAATCAATCAATATCAACCACAGTAATCACGATTGCTCAAACACAATATCGAAACATATCACCACGCCACAATCATCAACCAAACACAATATTCACTCCAACACACCAAAATATAATAAACATTAAATAAAAGAGGGGAATAGAGTTGGACCTCGATTCGTAGCTTTCAAACTCGAGCTGACCTTAACAACGACCAAACTCGAACCGAATTTCGACTTCAAATTGGACCCAACTCGGTGATTCAAAACAGAACCCAAAAGACCGATGACTCAAAAAGTTTGCTAAAATCCAACGGAAAATCAAACACCCGCAGGGTTCGAACTCCGATGAGTCGCCGGTGATGCGGACGACCAGAACAACCAGTCGTCGGACGGATTTCGTCCGGAATTGAAGAACAACGGAGGGAGATTTGACCGTTTTATACGAACGACAAACGGAAGGGATGATTCCGGCGAAGCTACTGCCGGAACAGTAACCCGAAATCAACCCCTCTTCCTTCTTCGTTACGGATCTCGACCTCTCTCACTGTATCTCCCTCCCATTCTCGAATCTCTCTCTCTGTTTCTGTGTGTGTGTGGAATTGTTCGGTGCTTGATTATTTCGGTGAAGGTCTTCTCTAAATTGGTTACTGAGTGTGTATCTTTGACTTTCCAGTGAGTTTTTGAGTTCCCCCGATTTCTGTGAGTGTGTATGTATATATGCTGTGGGTACATGAGGATGCACGAGTGAAGAAATCCGATGGTGTCTTTTAAAAAAAAAAAACGTGATAGCGGAAGTGTTGATGGCGTTCTCAGTGAGGAAGAAAAAAAGGGGGGAAAAATGGAGTCTGTGTATGTCGTTCTTGTTCCCTCAAAAACCCAAAAAAAAAATGGATCCTCTTTTGTGCGTATATATCCAAATATATGGAGAAGAAGATGGTGACAAAATGGGTCCTTTTTTGTTTGGTGTACCCGTGGTCCCCCTTCTTTTAGTTTGTTATTGTGAGGATAAAAATGTGAGTGGGTAGGGAGGTGGAAGCTTTTGATTGGGTAGGTTGTTAGGATAAGATAAATTGGTTAGAGGTATTGTTTTTGTTTATTTTTGTATTTTTGTGGGATATAATTACATGGGGTTGGACACATGGTACGGTGAAATAAAAATGAATAAAATTAGACTTCGGGAGGGACAAAATTAGGTGTCTACAAACATCTTAAAATCCATGTTGGTAAAGTAGCATCACATTTCATGTATCATGTAACAGTGAAAGTATTCACTTTGAAAGTTAACCTTTCCGGCTAACAGTCATTGACCAATCAAATTATGCTCTGGGAGTTGGTCGTCCAAGTTCTTAGAACTTCTTAAATTTAATTTTGTGATCCTTGCACGCTTGGGGGTGTTGAGACTTTTTGACAATTGCATTTAATCTTCATATTGCTGAAATAATAAAACGAAATGAAATATAGGCTTGCTGGTTCACAGTAGGTTTTGGAGACCTCTAGCCTCCATTGTGAACCTCCTCTCACGTGCATCTACTCTGAACTCATAATTGAGAAGTTGCTTCTTATTGGTTTCTGCTGTTCCAGGTCTGTGGAAGACCTTTCTAGAGATTGATTGACACATTAGTTTGAAATTAGGTCTTGGGGCCTAACTCCCACCCCAAAAGCTATCTCAAAAAAAGGAGGATTGCCCAAGTCTTATAAAGAGACCGCCCATCTCTTTAACCACCAATGTGGGACTTTTACTAATTTTTTAACAATTATTAGATGTGTCATGTTGTTCCGTGGTGTATTTAATTAATGCAGTTAATATTTTGGCAATTTCAATGGAACGCTCAAAACTTGTTTGTTTAGTCGGAATGCGATCAGATGCATTTTTCTGTTGCTTGATGTGTTGAATTATTAGGTTTCACCCTAGCGTACAGAGCTTTGGGCTGGACTTCTATTTGAGATCCTAAATGTTTGTTTGGGTTAAGTAAGACAAGGTGGAGAGACTTATTGGACTTGAGATTTAGAAGGGATTTTCAAGATTGAGAAGTGAGTGAGCTTCAAAGATTGTGTGCCTTACTGTATAGGAAAGTCAATCTGGTGGATAATCCCGACGTTTGGTGGCGGGCTTGGGAAACAATGGATTGTTCAATATGAAGTTCTCCTGTGAGAAACTTTTAGTTAGGGACGAGGTTGAATTCACATTTAATGCAATATTGGTTCCAAGGATGCCGAGGGTAGTAATGTTTCTTCATTTGGTTAGTCACTATAGAGGTGATCTTGACAACAAAATATCTTACAAAGTGAAAAGTTCTGTGGTAGTTGGTGTTACATGTGTAACGAGGCGGCTGAGGACGTGGATCATCTTTTACTTCATTGCGGGCTAAAAATGAGGTTATGGTGGGATATGCATATGTGGTTTGACACTTTGTAGGCAATGCCAAAAACAGTGAAAGATTTAGTGGTTGGACCCATTGCGTTGATGTGGGTGGTGTGGAGAGAGAAAAGTTGGAGAGCTTTTGAATGTGTAGAGTTGAGTTTTTCTTCGTTGAGTAGTCATCTCCATTTCTTTATTTCTTTTGGTGTAATCAGAAAACTCGTCATACAGAGTATTGGATGGAGTTTGTGGAGAATCATATTTTTTTAGATTCTTTTACCTTTTGATATTCACTTGCAGACAAGACTATCAGTTTTGACCATGTTTATCACTGAAAATATTTTTACTTGATTAGAGAAAAAAAAAAAATTCTGATATTCTTTAGTTTAACAAAAATTCTCTGTTCCTAACAGGCTTATCGAAAATTTGAAATGGAAATAGCTAGATGAATCAAAACTATCACTGGTTCAAGAGGAACTGTCAGGTATCTGTGTTCTTGGATGATTAACCCCATTTCCTATTGCTTATTATTTTATTTTTTTCGAAACGATTATCTATCCACCATATTTATGTCACCCTTGTAGGTGCTTTGACATGCATTTTCAAACCATTTTTTGGAATAAACTTCAAAGAGATGGAAGCTCTATATTGCCATTTGATACATATATCCTACTTTTCCCTATGCAGAGTGAAAGCAGTTGAATTAATTAAGCTAATTAGTGATTCGACATGTCCACAATACATCAGCATTGCAATATTCGCGCAGAAGGTAAAGTCCTGAAAGAGTTCTTTAACAGGGGTTTCTTCTTTCTGTGTCTCTCATGACGTTTTGCTTCTTTTCTCTTTTTCTTTTTCTTTTTCTTTTTCCTTTTCTCTTTTCGGGAAGGAGCTTCAAAGACTTATTGTTCTTATGCTTGTAGGAAATTGTGGGTTCTGGATGTAGAAGTTGAGTTGTGTATATTGAATATATTCTACTATTGGAGCTTCGTGTAAACATACAAGGGGTATTCACTGTGATTCTGGTTTTTAATTTTAGGGAAAAGGCTCAAATATGTCATTGAACTATCAGAAATGACTCATTTATGCCATCAGTTATAAGTTTGGTTCATTCATGACATCGCCGTTACAAAATCGGCTCATCCATGCCATTAATTTTTAACGGTGGTTTTTAAAAACTGCTTTGCCATTTGGCTTTTTATTAAAGGTCCTCGTCAATAATTAAAATAAGTAAGAAGACTCAAATATGCCATTGAACTATCAGAAATGAGTCATTTATGCCATCAGTTAAAAGTTCAATTGTAACGCCCTGCAAAAGTCGTTCATGCGTCAGCTCTTAGTATCATGCTCATAAAGCTAAATTCTTCTTAGTGTCAAAGGGACTTAGTCCCATTTTTGAGCTCCAAATTTTTGACGACTTTAATTTTGACCCTCAATAGTCGTTATGTTAGCTAGTTCATGATCCGGGAGGTCAATGGCTGTTCTCGAATGAGTTTTGAATTTTTTGAAATGCGTTTAGACCTCGTTTGGTATTCCAAAATAGTGGACCAACGCGATATTGGCGCGCTGCATCGCCCATCGCGTTGGTCAAATTTTGTGCTGGAAATGCCAGAGAAAAATACTGAGGCTCAAAGCGACGGTGGCGCGATGCGTCGAGTATCGCGTTGGTCCACTGATGCACCGTATTGCCCATAGCGTCGATGCCCAGTTATTTCAGCTTTTAAAAGTCTGCATTTTAAAGGACAATTAGGTCTTTTTCCTTCACCCTAATACACCTAAACACGGGATTTAACTCCCAAAAGACCACTTTATTGATGTTTTCATCAAAATTCAGCAAGAACACCCCTTAGGGTTTCAAACAAAAATTTCATATATTTCAAGACTCAACCGTGAGTTTCAGAAATTGATTGAAGATTCAGAATTCCCAAACTGTAGGCTTCAAGAATCACCCATTGAGTTCCTATATTGAGGTACTGAGGTTTTTCTAAAATCTTATGGGCATAGAAATCATTATTTTAAGAAGATGGTTTTTAGATTTACGATTTATAATCATGTTTTAGAAGTTTCAATGAAATTATTTTGGTCTTTAGGCTTTCCTCCAAATTGATTAGAAATTATATATATATGTATGCATGTGTTTAAGGATGAATATTCAATTGAGAGCATAAATTATAATGAATCCCTCTCTTATTATGATTTTTCCCATCTTTCATATGATATGAATTGTTTTGAAATGTATCTTGAAAAACATGGTATGAAATGTCTTGAAATATGTTATGATTTGATTATGGTTTTGAATTGAAAAGAGAGGATTGTTTATGATGCAAAAATGTTGAGTATACATATAATGAAAGAGTTGCATGATTTTTGCCAAAAGTACATGACCACCATATGTTTGAAGCATTCTTGCATAGTTTTGACTTATGTTTCGGAACATGAAATCTTTTATACTATTTACATGTTTGGGTGGTTTGAATTGAGTTTTAACGAAAGAATCATGCATGATGCATTATGACTCAGAAATAGGACTTGCAAGTCCTGATGTGATGACACCAATTCAGATAATGCCATGGTAATTCAGAACAGAATAGAATGCATGTTTGAAATCAGATTTTTAAGATGTTGAAACTAGAATAATGCATGATTCTGAACAGGATAAAATTGGGCATAAAGAAAGCTTAGGTGGTTCCTCAAAGAAGGCATGAGTTCAGAACTCACTGCCTAAAACCGTGATTTGCCGATCTGGGTATATTATTATACACTGGCCTAGTGCCCCGTGGCGTATCAGACTCAGACACTCTAACCCTTGCGGCACACTTGGGTTGGTGGCTTCCCCGCTGAGTCAATGACGGATTCCATATAGCCCGTAGAATATCAGACTTGTAGGGGAGTGCCTCCTAACTCAGAAGTAATACAAAGATCAGAAACTGCATTGATAGAAAGGTTTTATGTTTTCAAGAATGCCCATGTGTTTTGAAATTATATCTTTCATGTTGTTTATTATTAGCTCTCAACTATTTTACTTATATACAAGCTTTATTTTGGATTTCTTCGCGTACCAGTACATCTGTATTGACCCCCCTATCTCTCAGGTTCTGAGGCTCAGTCTATGGGTCCCGACAAGCAGTAGATTCTTCAGACAGCAGAACATAGTTCAGTGGTGAGCCTTCTATATTTCAGAAGGCCTAGTTTACTTCAGTCAGTTATCATTAATATGTTTTGGTCTACTGGGGGACTTGTCCCAGTTTTCAGATAGTTGAGTTTTGCATAGTAGAGATTTCGCAGACTGAGTCAGCTATAAATCAGATGTTTTGAATTGTAGTTTTTAGTTAAGATTTGAATTCAGATTTTATGACCATGTTTCCGTTTCAGTATATATTTCTGCATTATATATTTTTTTATGTGAACAATTTACATGATTTCAAGTTAGAAGGGCATCCGAGCCTTCATGGCTCGAGATGCTTGTCATGGCTAGGACCCCAGTTCGGGTTGTGACAAACTTGGTATTAGAGCACGGTTCATGGTCCCAGGGTGTCTGCAAACTCGCGTCGGCTAGAGTCTTGTTTATGGGTGTGTGGCGCGCCACACTTATAAGCAGGAGACTAATAGGCGTTTAGGAATGTGGCCCTTCTTTGTGATTTTGTTCGTACTTGGAGTCTAATCTGTCCTCTAATCAATGATCTCTTGCATTTCAGAAAAACAACCATGCCTCCTTATCGCTCTAACAATCAGAATGCTCAGACTAATGAGGTCCGTCCCACTAATGGGATGCGGACCCATAACAGAGCTCACACCCCAGAACCTGTCCCTACTCCGGGAGTACCTCTAGTCCCGACCAGTCCTCCTCGGGCTCCAAGAACAAATGTTAACCGTCCTCAGTCTTCTCCGAGGGATATTTCGAATACTGAGTTTAGAAGGTTCACTCATATGCTGGCGCAGTTGGTGGCCACACAGACTCAACGGTTGGAAGATGTTGGGTCTGCATTTGTTACATCTGAGGCTACTAGGGTGGGTCAGTTCATGAGAATGAACCCACCTAAGTTTACTAGCACCAAAATAGAGGAGGACCTATAGGAATTTGTGGATGAGATGGAGAAGATTTTTAAGGTGATGCATGTAGACGAGGTGGAAGGGGTGGAATTAGCAGCTTATCAGCTTAAAGAAGTTGCAAACCAGTGGTATAACAAGTGGGAGAATTCGAAGGGTGAGAGTGCTGAGCCCACATTATGGGATGAGTTTGTGGAAGCCTTTCTTTATCGGTTCTTTCCTCTAGAGTTGAGGGAAGCCAAAGCAGAAGATTTTATGAATCTTATGTAGGGAAAATGAGTGTCAAGGAGTACACTCTGAAGTTCAACCAGCTAGCCCGATATGCTCCGGAGATGGCTGGTAATATGAGGGCCCGAATGAGAAAATTTACATCTGGCCTTTCAAACGACTTAGTGCTTGATTGTAAGGGAGCAATGCTAAACAGGGATATGGACTTCTCTAGATTGACTGTCCATATGCAGCAGGTAAAGGAGCAGAAAAGGAGAATCGCTGAGTCTAGGGAGAAGGACAGGCAAGCCAAGAGGGCCAGAACAACCGACCAGAGCCACAGCCAGCCGCAGAGTGGCAATTGGGTAATAGATGGAAGAAAAAGAAGTTTGGGGGTGGTGCACAGTCCACAACCAGCGCCCCAGTGCCCAGACCCCCGGCTGACAGACGGACTTAGAATTTTCAGACTAATCATGGGTACAGGGCATAGGATACCCAGTCCCAGGGTAGCGTGGCTCAGCAGCAGCGTACGTTTCCACGGTGTGAGACTTACGGTAGGCATCATCCAAGGAGGTGTCATCTGGGTTCACTAGTATGCTATTCATGCGGTCAGACGAGTCATTTTCAGAGAGATTGTCCTTCCGCTAGAAGGAATGTTGGTGGAGATAATTCTCAGACACATTCTTCCGCACCACCACCGCCTCAGAAGGGCGCCCCTTCAACTGCCGGGAGCAGTCTCAACTGGTTATATGCCTTGACCAACCGCCAGGAGGCAGAAACCTCGCCAGAAATTATCACAGGTACGTTACAGGTTTTCTCTCGTGATACATATGTGTTGCTTGATCCAGGGTCTACCCTGTCTTACGTGACTCCTTATGTGGCTGTTGGTTTTGGGTTTGAGTCCGATGTGATTGTTGAACCTTTCTCTGTTTTCACTCTGGTGGGAGAATCTGTGTGGCTAGCAGGGTGTGTAGAAATTGTATTGTGTTTATTTTTAGTTGAGATACGGTGGCAGACCTTATAGAGCTTGAAATGGTGGACTTTGATGCTATCCTTGGAATGGACTGGCTCCATTCGTGTTATGCCATCCTAAATTGTAGGACCTAAAGAGTCACTTTCTCTTTTCCAAATGAACCAGTCATAGAGTGGGAGGGGGGGGGGTATTCTTTAGCACCCAGAGGGAACTTTATATCCTATCTTAGAGCTCGTAAGCTCATTTCCAGAGGTTGTCTATATCATCTGATTCGAGTAAATGATTCTAGTGTTGAGGGTCCATCTTTTCAGTCTGTTCTTGTGGTAAATGAATTTCCAGAAGTCTTTCCCGAGGGGATACCACCTGATAGGGAGATAGAGTTTGGTATTGATTTGTTGCCAAACACCCGTCCCATCTCTATTTCGTCATATAGAATGGCCGCTGCAGAATTGAAAGAATTGAAAGAACAGCTAGCAGACCTCCTAGACAGAGGTTTTATCCGTCCTAGTGTTTCTCCCTGGGGTGCACTAGTACTCTTCGTGCGAAATAAAGATAGTTCCCTTCGTATGTGCATAGATTACTGCCAGCTGAATAAGGTCATTGTTAAGAATAAATATCCTCTTCCTAGGATTGATGATCTTTTTGACCAGCTTCAGGGTGATAAATGTTTTTCAAAGATAGACCTTCGTTCGGAATATCATCAGTTGAAGGTTAGGGAGCCATATATTCCCAAAACAACTTTCCAAACCCGATATGGTCACTATGAATTCTTAGTTATGTCCTTCGGGTTGACTAACGCCCCTACAGCCTTCATGGATCTGATGAATAGAGTGTTCCGTTAGTTTCTAGACCTGTTTGTCATAGTTTTCATTGATGACATCTTGGTTTATTCTAAGAGTGAGGAGGACCATGCCAATTACCTCCGAATTATTCTTCAGACTCTCAGAGATCATAAGTTGTATGCAAAATTTTCCAAGTGTGAATTCTGGCTTAATGCTATTACCTTCTTGGGGCATATTGTGTTTAGTGAGGGAATTAAGGTTGATCCCCAAAAGGTCGAGGCAATGAGAAAATGGCCTAGAACCACGACTCCAACAGACATTCAGAGCTTCTTGGGTTTGGCAAGATATTACAGAAGATTCGTAGAAAGTTTTTCTTCCACAGCTGCTCCGCTTACTAAGTTGACTCAGAAAAAGGTGAAATTTGAGTGGTCTGACTCTTGTGAGAATAGTTTTGAAAAGCTGAAAGATAAGTTGACTACTGCTCCTGTTTTGATCCTTTCAAAAGGTACAAAACGTTTTGTTGTCTACTGTGATGCGTCCCATGTGGGACTTGGGTGCGTACTTATGCAGCATGACAAGGTGGTGGCTTATGCAGCTAGACAGTTGAAAGTGCATGAGCGCAACTACCTTACTCATGATTTGGAGTTAGCAGCTGTGGTGTTTGCGCTTAGAATCTGGCGGCATTATCTTTACGGAGTACATGCTGATATATTTACCGACCACAAGAGTTTGCAGTATGTTTTCTCGCAGAAAGAATTGAACCTCAGGCAGATACATTGGATGAAGCTATTAAAGAATTATGACATGAGCTTGCACTATCATCCGGGCAAGGCGAATGTGGTGGACGATGCCCTCAGTAAGTTGTCTATGGGAAGCCTTTCTCAAGTCGAAGAAGGGACAAGAGAGATGGTGAAGGATATTCACCGGCTTACAAATCTTGGAGTACGACTCTTGGATTCTGAAGATGGGGGGGGGGGGGGGGGGGTTGTTCATGAGATAGCTAAATCATCCCTTTGTGCAAAGGTTAAGGAAAAACAGGTTGAAGATCCCATCTTGATGCAGATTAAGAAAGATGTGGGTTAACAGAAGGTGATGTCCTTTGAAATTGGTGGTGATGGTGTTTTGAGATATCAAGGTAGTTGTGTGTGCCAGATGTAGATGGTCTGCGGAAAAGAATCCTTGACGAAGCTCATACTTCGAGGTATGTTGTCCACCCAGGCTCTACTAAGATGTATCATGATTTAAAAGATATATATTGGTGGAATAACATGAAGCGTGATGTGGCTAACTATGTTTCCAAGTGTTTGAATTGCCAACAAGTTAAAGTAGAGCATTTGAGGCCAGGTGGTACTTCCCAAGGGATAGCTTTGCCCTTATGGAAGTGGGAGATGATCAACATAGATTTCATCACGGGACTTCTGAGGTCCCGAAACCAGTATGATTCTATTTGGGTTATTGTTGACAGGCTAACCAAGTCAGCTCACTTTCTGCCTGTGAGGACTAATTATTTGGGAGATGACTATGCCAAGATTTACATTGAGGAGATAGTCCGTTTGCATGGAGCACCTGTGTCCATTATATCTGAACGAGGTACGTAATTTTCTTCACAATTTTGGAGATATTTTTAGATGGGTTTAGGTACCCAAGTGAACTTGAGCACGGCTTTCCACCCTCAGACCGATGGGCAAGCTAAGCGTACTATTCAGACTCTTAAGGATATGTTGAGGGCTTGTGTGATTGATTTCAAAGGTAGTTGGGTAGATCACCTGCCATTGATAGAGTTTGTGTTTAATAATAGTTACCATGCCAGTATTAAGATGGCTCCTTTTGAACCATTGTATGAGAGAAGGCGTAGGTCGCTAATAGGGTGGTATGAAGTCAGAGAAACTCAGTTGTTTGGGCCTGATCTTGTTCACCAGGCAATGGAAGACGTGAAAATTATTAGAGAATGACTTAAGACAGTTCAGAGTAGACAAATATCCTATGCTGATGTTAGAAGAAGGGAGTTAGAATTTGAGGCTGGAGATTGGGTATTTCTCAAAGTCTCCCCTATGAAGGGAGTCATGCGTTTCAGGAAGAAAGGGAAGTTGAGTCCTAGCTACATAGGGCCATATTAGATTGTGAGAAGAATAGGTGAGGTCGCATATGAGTTAGAGTTATCTGCAAATCTGGGTTCTGTCCCTCTGGTATTCCATGTGACCATGTTAAAAAAGTGTTTTGGAGACCATTCTCTAGTGTTGCCTGTATAGGAGATCAAAGTGACAGACTCCTTATCATATGAAGAAGAGCCTATTGAAATCTTGGATCGCTAAGTTCGAAAATTGAGAAGCAAAGAGATAGTTTTGGTTAAGGTGTTGTGGAGAAACCAGAAGGTTGAAGAAGCAACTTGGGAATCAGAAGATGACATGAGAGCAAGATACCCAAACCTGTTCGATCCGGTGAATGATGAGACAAAAGGTACGATCCTTGTCTTATTCTTTTCATGTCCTTAGTATTCTTGTAATCGTGCTTGTCTGTGTTCCGCGTCATCATTCGGGGACGAATGATCCCAAGGAGGGATAATGTAACACCCCGCAAAAGTCATTCATGCATTAGCTCTTAGTATCATGCTCATAAAGTTAAAGATTAGAAAATTCTTCGAAGTGTCAAAGAGACTTAGTCCCATTTTTGAGCTCCAAATCTTTGTCGATTTTAATTTCGACCTTTCCGACCCTCAGTAGTCGTTATGTTAGCTAGTTCATGATTCAGGAGGTCAATGGGTGTTCCCGGATGAGTTTTAGATTTTTCAGAATGCGTTTAGACCTCGTTTGGTATTCCAAAATAGTGGACCAACGCGATATTGGGGCTCCGCGTCGCCCACACGTTGGTCAAATTTTGTGCAGGAAATGCCAGGGAAAAATATTCAGGCTTGACGCGATGGTGGCGGATGCGTTGAGTATCGCGTTGGTCCACCGACGCGACGCGTTGCCCACAACGTCGATACCCAGTTATTTCCGCTTTTAAAATTCCACATTTTAAAGGGCAATTGGATCTTTTTCCTTCACCCTAATACTCCTGAACACTGGATTTAACTTCCAAAAGACCACTTTATTGATGTTTTCATCAAAATTCAGCAAGAACACCCCTTAGGGTTTCAAACAAAAATTTCATATATCTCAAGATTCAATCGTGAGTTTCAGAATTTGATTGAAGATTCAGAATCCCCAAACCGTAGACTTCAAGAATCACCCATTGAGTTCCTATATTGAGGTACCTGGGGTTTTCTTACAATCTCATGGGCATAAAAATCATGATTTTAAGAAAAGGGTTTTTAGATTTACGATTTATAATCATGTTTTAGAAGTCTCACTGACATTGTTTTGCTCTTTAGGCCTTCCCCCAAATTGATTGGAAATTATATATTTATATATATATATATATATATGTGTATGTATATATATATATATGTATGTATATATATATATATATATATATATATGTATGTATGCATGTGTTTAAGGATGAATATTCAATTGAGAGCATGAATTATAATGAATCCCTCTCTTGTTATGCTTTTTTTCATCGTTCATATGATATGAATTGTTTTGAAATGTATCTTGAAAAGCATGGTATGAAATGTCTTGAAATATATTATGATTTTATTATGGTTTTGAATTGAAAAGAGAGGGTTGTTTATGATGCAAAAATGTTGAGTATACATATAATGAATTTGTTGCATGATTTTTGCCAAAAGTACTTGACCACCATATGTTTGAAGCATTTTTGCATAGTTTTGACTTACGTTTCGGAACATGAAAGTCTGAACGAAGTTTTAATGAAAGAATCATGCATGATGTATTATAGCTCAGAAGTAGGACTTGCAAGTCTTGGTGTGACGACACCAATTTAGATAATGCCATGACAATTCAGAATAGAATAGAATGCATGTTTGAAATCAGATTTTTCAGATGTTGAGACTAGAATAATGCATGATTCAGAACATGATAAAATTGGGCATAAAGAGAGCTTAGGTGGTTCCCCGAAGAAGGCATGAGTTCAGACAACTCACTATCCAAAATCGTGATTTGCCAATCCGGGTATATTATTATACGCTGGCCTAGTACCCTGTGGTGTATCAGACTCAGACACTCCAACCCTTGCGGCACACTTGGGTTGGGGTCTTCCCTAGGCGAGTCAATGGTGGATTTCATATAGCCCATGAAATATCAGACTTATAGGGGAGTGCCACCTAACTCAGAAGTAATACAAAGATCAGAAACTACATTGACAGAAAGGTTATATGTTTTCAAGAATGCCCATGTGTTTTGAAATTATATCTTTCATGATGTTTATGATTAGCTCTGAACTATTTTACTTATATACAAGCTTTATTTTGGATTTCCTCGCATACCAGTACATCTGTATTGACCCCCTTCCCCTACCTCTCAGGTTCTGAGGCTTAGTCTAGGGGTTCCGACAAGCAGTAGATTCTTCAGACAGTAGAACAGATTTCAGTGGTGAGCCTTCTATATTTCAGAAGGCCTAGTTTAATTTAGTCAGTTATCATTAATATGTTTTGGTCTACTGAGGGCCTTGTCCCCGTTTTCAGATAGTTGAGTTTTGCATGTACTAGAGATTTCGCAGACTGAGTCAGATATAAATCAAATGTTTTGAATTATAGTTTTCAGTTAAGATTTGTATTCAGATTTTATGACCATGTTTCCGTTTCAATATATATTTCCGCATTATTTTTTTATGTGAACAGTATACATGATTTCAAGTTAGAAGGGCATCCGGGCCTTCATGGCTCGGGATGCTCGTCACGGCTAGGGCCCCGATTCAGATCGTGACATCAGCTCATTCATACCATCATCGTTATAAAATCATCTAACCAACATCATTACTTTTTGATGGTGGATTTTCGAAAACAGTTTTGCCATGTGGCCTTTTATTAGAGGTCTGTGACACGAATTAAAATAAATCAATATTAATTTCAAATATCTTAGACCTATTAAAAAAATTGATTCATTTAACATCACCCGATCCACACCCATTATAGTATTTTATTTTTACAGCAACAACTATTTTTCTGAACAGAAAAATAGTGATTAATGTGTATCCTTTGTCTATTTCTAATTGATTCCAAATCATTATAAATGTTACGTTTAACAGAAACCTCAAAAATTTTATCCTATAGTAACTGATTAGTTTTACTTCTAGTGACTCCAATATATATTCTGAAGTTGCAAGAAAATAAGTCAATGAACGATTAGGGCAAACAAGAAAAAGAAGGAGGCGCATCAATAGAGCTTCTCCATTGTACCATCACGAATTAGGGGACCATATATTTTTTTAAAATTATTCCCTAATAACGGCTTAAAAGAAGTCTGTTATCCCAATTATTCTGCCATGTATATGGGATAACTTCTCCCATCACGAATAAGTGTAGCATACATTGTTGAAAAATCATTTTCAAATAACGGCTTAAAAGAAGTTTGCTATTCCAATTATCCCGCAATGTATATGGGATAACTTCTCCCATCATTATTGTATATATGCTGGAATAAATAATTTTGATACTAACTAATTTTACTTATTTTGAAATTAATATTGATTTCTTTTAATTAATGGCGTGGACTTCTAATAAAAGACCACGTGACAAAGATATTTTTAAAAATCCATTATTAAAAAGTAATGGCATGGGTGAGTTGATTTTATAACGGTGATGGCATGAGTGAGCTGAACTTTTAGCTGATGACATAAATGAGCTATTTTTGATAGTCCAATGGCATATTTGAGTCTTTATTCTTATTTTAATTGATGACGTGGACCTCTAATAAAAGGCCACATGGCGAAGCTATTTTTGAAAATCACTGTTAAAAAGTAATGGCATGGATGAATTGATTTTGTAACGCGATGGCATGAATAAGCTCAACTTTTAACTGATGGCATAAATGAACTATTTCTTATAGTTCGCTGCCATATTTGAGCCTTTTTCATTAATTTTATAGGTTGTTTCCCTGTGTGTGAACCCTACAGGAAGCTTTAACAGATTCTAAAAAAAATCATGTTATCATGGTTTAGATTTGTTTCTTGTGGTTGTGGGAGTATATATTACTGTGTTTTGGTGATCGTATATTTGAGATTGAGTTATAATTTGTGGAATCCTATTTCAATTGGCAACGATGCATATATCTTGGTGTAAGAATTTGACATCACTCTTCAAACCTGTTAAAACTGGACAGTTGATTTGCTAACACAAGGGGTCAGATTAGTTTTGAGATCTGATATTAATAAACAGTTAGATTTAAGGTTAACTGAAGATATGAACTGGGAAGTTTTCTGACCTGGGAAGTTTTCTGACCAAGTTTAGGTAAGTAGTAACTAGGGATAGATGTACATGATGTTAAATGAAAGACACTGAGGTGCAACTGCAGAAATTCAGTAAACTTATGTTGGTAAAGCTAAGTTTATATAATTTGTTTGGAACTAATACTCTTTGCCTCTATTTGTTGAGCATAATTTTACTTTCAATTGGTTGTTTCATTTTGAATTTTTAGAAACAATGTGGAGGATCAAATTTGAATGGTGGGCGCCACAACTCAACTTGATCTAGATTGAAGTGAATGATGAAATTTTTTGAAATATGTTGATATACGTTTATATACATTTGGCTTTGTGTGGAACTTGGAACAAATTTTTATTATGTTGTTTTCTAGTTAGTATGTAAAAGACATGTTTTTTTTGAAGTTCATTGCAAATCTATGCACTTCAATTATTTATTAGCTAATTCACGCGTGACATTATGTATAAATATGTATGTTTATGTAATGTGCTTAGTGATGTATATATTTCGATCAAAAAAATTATTTTTCAATTAGAAATTACGTACTAGCATCTTATATGCCTTGTATCATTTCTGTAAAATGTGTCTTGAACTATCAAATTTTAGATAATATTGCAACACTTTTAAAGTGTGGCTAAAAGATGCTTATACTTTACAAATGTTGTCACAGAGGATGTATAAAAGGCTACAATTTTGAAGTGTGACTAGTAATAAAGAAAAGACCATGTTTTTTAAGTGTTGTTATAGAGGTGCTACAAAAAGTTACACTTGTGAAGCGTGCCCAATAGCAAAACAAAGACAACATTTTTTAATTGGTGTTATAGAAGTGCTAGGCTATGCTTGTGAAGCGTGTCCAATAGCAAAACAAAGACAATACTTGTAAGTATAGCTTTATCAAATAAAAGTGTTGCCAATGACAAGCTGCAAAGCGTGGCCTTTATACCTTAATGGCCACGCTTGTTAAATGTAGTTGATATGACGATACTTGAAAAGCGTGGCGTTTGATCAAAGGTTATGCCTTTTTAGGTCACCCTCCTAAAAGTGTTGTCTAAAGTCCGAAAGCGTAGCCTTTGATCAAAAGCCACACTTCTGCTATTTTAAGCTACACTTTACAAGAGTGGCAATAGGACTAAAATCTTACTCAAATTGACCCAATTTGTAAACGATTACAAAATAGTCAAGGAGTACTATCCCTTCACCTTGTAAATATCCCACTTGGTAATTAATAAAATTCCTTTAATTGCCAAAAAGATTCATTCTTCACATCAATACATTAGTTTAACAAACATTTGAAGCAAAACAAGTTATTTGGAACGAGAGTTGCCAAGAGCATGTTCAACATGTGAGAAGTTGAATCCTGATCTTCTCTAGTATCCCTACAACATCTTTCATGTTTGTCCGTCTTGCTGGAGATTCAACACAACAATCTACTGCCACTTTCATGGTTGATGCTACACAATCTAACTTTTTCTTCAAGTGATTATCCATCGGTGTTAGCAAGTTGGAATCCACAACATCCATTACTGCATCAGGAATTGAATAACTCACCCATTGTTTCAAGCTAAGATCTCCCTCAAACCCACTAGGCTTTCTCCTAGTAAACGTTTCCAGCACATGATTCCATAACTATAGACATCACATTTAGTAGACACCAACCCATCTTGTCCATACTCTACAATCAAAGAATTAATTTAAAGATGTAACATGATAACTAGGTGGAAAAAAAAGAAAGGGAAAAGAAATGTTCAAAGAAAAATTAAGAGACGTACCTGGCGCAATATAATCCAATGTTTCTAAGGTTGTTGTGTATAAATCACCCTCATCTTCACCAAGAAGTTTTGAAATGCCAAAGTCACTTAGGTGGGCAACCATATCCTCGTCAAGCAAGACATTACTAGGCTTCAGATCACAGTGGATCGCAGGTGACGAGCACCCATGGTGAAGATATTCACGCATATGCCACATCTATCATTATGCTTAGCCTCTGCCTGATGTCTAGGAAGTGGTTGTGCGGAATACAAATACTTCTCAAGACTTCCATTAGGCATATACTCGAGAACTAAAGCCTTAAAATCAAGGTTGGAACAACTAGTAATGATTTTTACGAGATTCCTATGGCGAAGGCTACGAGCAAAACTTCACATTCCATATCAAAACTCTTGAATGCCACATCCAGTTGTAGATCGAACACTTTAACTGCAATGGCAGTTCCACTTCTGAGAATGCCTTTGTACACAAAGCCAAAACTTCCAAAACCAATCAGATTACTCTCGCTAAGCCCATCAGTTGCTTGGAGCAATTCATTGTATGAAATTCTTTCTCTTCTTACAGTAGACAGTGACTCAACTTGTGGAGGAGCTCTATTACCTCTTTTATGCCTTATCCATAGGAGCACAAAGGTCGTAGGAACAAATACAACTGCAATTGCGAGCAAAAGAAAAAGAACTAGTAATTTTTTCCTATTTGATTTCGAGAGGTTCTTGAAAGGACCCCCGAGGGTATTTCACCATACAATTTGTTGACAGAAACATTATAAAACTCCAAGTTTTGAAGTTTCTCCAAAGACTTAGGAATGATTCCAGATATATTATTGTGAGAAAGGTCTAGGAATTCAAAATCTACCATGCTGCTCATTGAGTCGGGTATAGCTCCTTGTAACTTGTTGTGTCTCAAAGAAAACTTTGCCAGATTTTGCAAGCCTCCAATTTCTCTAGGAATTCCATTTGAAAATTGATTCATCGATAGATCCATCTTTTTTATAGCCTTTAAATTTTCAATTTCCAGAGGTAAAGAATCTACCATATTGTTTGACGATAAGTGAAGATACACTAGATCGTGAAGGTTCCCTAAGCTTGGTGGCATATTGGAACTCAATTTGTTGGAACCGAGATGTATCTCCCCAAGGGAAGTAATATTCCCTAAACAATAAGGAAGAGATCCTGAAAATTGATTTTGACCCAAGTAAATATCACCCAAATGCTGCAATTTACATATATGATCGCCAATAAATCCTTTAAGTTTGTTGATACACAAGTTGAAGCGCTGAAGGTTTCTCAAGTTGCCAATTGTTTTGGGAATTGATCCAACCAAGATGTTTTCAGAAAGATCAAGTTCTAATAAGCTGCTTAAGTTCCCAAAATCATTTGGAATTCGCCCTTTGATCTTGCAATTGTTGGCGTAAATTTTTATAAGAGATGTGGAAAAGTTCCCTAGAAACTGGAAGAATGCTGTTTAGAGGGTTTAAAGATAGATAAAGCATTTTTAAATTTTTGCAATTGGTTAAGGAAGTTAGGAAGCTTAACGAAGAATCGCTGGTTAAATTGTTTCTCTCCAAGTTTAGGAACCATAAATGAGTCCAATATCCAAAAGAACAAGGAATCAAGCCAGTGAGTTTGTTACCTGAAAGATCTAAAATAGTAATTTTTGAACAATTGGAGATGGAATGAGGTATATTCCCAACAAGATTGGTTAAGTTGCCCAGATAAAGCTCTTCAATGTTGGGTAAGATAGAACACATGTTTGGTGGGAGGCTTCCTGATAGATTATTGATTAAAAGAGAAACTACTCTCAGTCCTGATATGTTGAAGGTCTCCATTTCAAGTGAACCACTAAGACTATTAAACCCAAGATCAAGTTTCTCCAACTCAACGAGATTGCTTATCTCTTTGGGTATTTCACCTGTCAACACAAGTGAGATGAACTATTTAGCTCAATGCTTATCTATGTGATTCATGTTTTAGTTTGACTTGATAAGAAGACTCTTGAATTTTAATTGGTTATGGGAGAAGGTGTCGACAAGAACTCAGAAAATTAAGTAATAACTATATACTTCTTTTTCCTATTGTTATTGATCAAAGTCTTAAGAAGGATGTACATATTATATATTTTTTTCTCTATTAAGGTTCTTAATTTAATTTTCTATGAATTTCTGATTGTGCAGGATTGTATTTTTATATGGAGTCAAATATATAAACTGATACTTTATTAGAAGTTAGCTAACTACAAACAGGAGTTCAAATTTATTGGTTATTTCTTAAAACAAATTAATTTTAAACATTAAAAGAGGTGTTTCTTGTCATACGCTTGAAGATTTATTTATAATTGTTACATTTTATTACCCATTACATGCATAAATTCATAGAATTTTAATAGTTCTAATGGATCTATAAAAATTAACATGAAACACAATTAGAATACATATGTACCTATAAGCTTATTTCCACCAATCAGTAGATGTTGCATCTTAGTTAAGTTGCCAATCTCCCGTGGTAAGAATCCAACAAGATTGTTTAGCGCCAGTGACAAAATTTGCAGTGATTGTCACACCCCTTTTTCATCCAAAAAGAATATGATTAAGATCGAAAGGGTTTCTAATTATCGAAGTGACAAAAGATGAAAGTTTGTTTTGAAAAAAGGATTATTTACATTTTTTATTCAGAGTCATCACTTGATATAATCCGATGTGTCAAGTCACCTTTGAAAGATCCTTTTCAAAATAATTTTTGACTCTTTAAACTGGTTTGCGAATAGAGATTCCGGCGAAGGAATTCTGTTGACCAAGAAGGTGTTAGGCACCCCTCGATCCCGTGGTTTGACCATGGTCGCTTGGTGGAGCGTATCGACTAATTTGACATTATAAAATGCATAAACCACATAAAGCACACAAAACAATTAAGCAAGCAAACAAAATAAAACAATCCAAAATTTAGCGTCCAGTCCAATTTATTACAAACCGAAATAACCTACACTAGACCTAAACTATGCTTTACTCGATGCCTCGGGCCTTGATCACGAACATCCTTCACGTACAAAATTCTTCGAGGCATTCCCTGGTGAGTAATACAAATGACCTCGGGGCATTCCCCGGCTAAATGAATACACTTTTCAAATACGATAAACAAAACATTCAACAAATATTCCAAGCATTCCAACAATCCAACAATTCTAAATTTGCCTACCCGAGCCTACCGTTTACCTACCCGCTCGATGACATGTCACGTTCAACATCAACAATGAATAAAAAATAACAATATTCATTTTTATCAACTTTCAATTCCCGTCTTCCCCAATTCCGTCCCAAATTCATTCTCAATCCATGATAAGCACATGCTTAGATTATTAAATCGCATTTCAAAATTCAAATCCAACATCAACCAATATACGATCAAGATTCAAACATACCAAACACACAAATCAATCACGATTAAGCAAAAAATTAAAGGAAAGAAGATAGAATTGTACCTCAATGCCGTTTTCAATTAAAATTGCTTTTTCCAATTGAACCGCGTCCAAAATCTTGAATTGAACCTCAACGAGACAATCATACCCGTCTTTGATCCACTCCCTTTTATGGTTTATCGCTAACCCAAACCCCAAAAATCTCAAGAGAATCAGACAAACCCAAATACAATTTCCAACCAGACTTTGAGGATATGGCAAGTCTGTTCGTTTAGATAAGCTGATTCCGGCGATGAGTTGGCCAGAAAATTGAATTGGGAGTCATTACTAGCAGATCTCGGTCTATTTTTGTCAGAGCTGGAGCTGGCTTTGTTAATTCCGGCAAAATTTGCTGGAATAGAGACTGGAATGGGGCCGCCGTCACTAGATTTTGGTTGAGTGGTCTATCTGGAGTTAGGAGGGGGTGAGTCCAATGGCATTCATCGACGGAGAAGGTGATTTCCGATGCGTTTAGCCAATTTTTCGGTGAAACACCACTCGCTGGAATAGTACTCTCTGATCACTCTTTGAATCTCTTCTACCTCTCTCTCTCGTTCCTCTCTTCTCTCTCAATCTCCCTCGATTTCTCACACTCTTTTGTCATGGCTGTGTGTGTGCATGAATCTTTATAGAGTGTGTGAAAATTGTGTGTATTTTCCCCTCCCTGTGTTGTTATTCCAGTGGTGTGTATATGTGTAGTGTGTGCTGTGTGGTGAGGTGAGTGAATTAAATGGAGAAGAAGCCACTCGGAAGTGAGTGTTTTTGTTTTTTTTTCTTTCACTATGTCAGTGCATGTGTATATGATAAAAATCTTTTCCTCCATGAATTGTGGATGTCCGTGTGTATATATGGAAGGTGAGATGGTCAGATTACTGTCATTCTCCAATGGAAAAGGATGAGTGATGGTGTATATTGTTGTTCCCTCAATATTCCCTGTGGGCCATTTTATATTTTTGTTGTTTTTGAATTGGTTTAAAAAAATGAAATAAAAGGTGAAGTGGGGTAGGGTAGTGGGGCAGGGTAGGTAGGGTAGAGGTAGGGTGTGGTTGGGAGTAGGTGATTAGGATAAAATTTGTTAGGATAAATTAAAACAACATAAAATTTGTTAAGAATTTTGTTAAGGGTTGTTATTTTTGTATTTTTGTGAGGTATGATTATATGTTTGAGGGTACACGGTAGGATAAGGTAAAAAATGGAAAAAAGCTTTCAAAAAGGGACAAAATTACGTGTCTACATTATGCCCCTCTTTGCATGTAAACACAAAATGTTTTCATACAAAGAAGTATACACTGAGATAGAATTTTGACCCGACCATTATTCAAAGGAAGAAATAGAAGGAAAAAGGACAATCAAGTCTTGACTTAGGACATCCTACCTACCTAAGTTATAAGGGAATTAAATCGCGGGTATCTCAAAGGGTTGGAAAGAATGGGACAATACCGAGTTGGAGAGTCGAGTGAGGTTCCGTTGAGGTTCTGGTCCGCTACTCTGTTATTACATCAAATGAAAATTACAAGTTAAAACATAAATGAAATTACAAAAAATCATATCTATGCAGGTACTTTTGTACTCCTGACTTGAGTTTCATAACCCTATTTTTCAGGCGGGCTCCTGACTTGCAATTTCATCAATCTGTTGACTTTCACTTTTTCACCTTGTTGCTTGAATTTCAACTTTTTTACCTTATTTCTTAAATTTCATGCATTCTCCGTGTTTTTTAGGCAGGCTCCTAACAAATGAAACTGACAAGGAAGTGTATCTCCCTACAAATGTTGCTTGAATTTCCCACACAAGGAAGTGCATCTCTTTACAAATACCGCTTGAATTATCAAACAAGGAAGTGCATCTCCTTACCAATGCCGCTTGAATTACCAAAATAAGGAAGTGTTTCTCCTAACTAATGTCTCTTAAATTACCCAAACAAGAAAATGTGTCTCCTTACTAATGCCACTTGAAATAAACAAACAAAGAAGTGCATCTCCTCATAAATGTCGCTTGAATTATCCAAACAAGGAAGTGTGTCTCCTCACCAATGTCGCTTGAATGACCAAAATAAGGAAGTGTGTCCCCTTATAGATGTTGCTTGAATTACCCAAACAAGGAAGTGTGTCTCCTTACAAATGTTGCTGGAATTACCTAAACAAGGAAGTGCGTCTCCTTACAAATGTTGCTGGAATTACCCAAACAAGGAATTGCGTCTCCTTATAAATGTTTCTTAAATTACATAAATATGGAAGTGCTTCACCACACAAATATCTCCTGAATTGCCCAAACGACGAAGTGCGTCTCCTTACTAATGTTGCTTGAATTAACCAAACAAGGAAGTGCATCTCCTTACAAATATTGCTTGAATTGCCCAAACAAGGAAGTGCGTCTCCTTACAAATGTTGCTTGAATTGCCCAAACTAGGAAGTGTGTCTCCTTACAAATACCGTTTGAATTACCAAACAAGGAAGTGCGTCTCCTTATAAATATTGCTTAAATTATGAAACAAGGAAGTACATCTCCTTACAAATGTCGCTTGAATTGCAAACAAGGAAGTGCGTTTCCTCACAAATATTACTAGAATTATCCAAAAAAGGAAGTACGTTTCCTTACAAATGTTGTTGGAATAACCCAAACAAAGAAGTGCATCTCCTTACAAATGTTGCTTGAATTGCCCAAATAAGGAAGAGCATCTCCTTACAAATGTCTCCTTAATTATCCAAACAAAGAAGTGGGTCTTCTAGAGATATTGGACGATGAGTTTTACCATGGTTTTGATTACCAAACCCGTGCAACAAATTGCCTCCTATATTCGTGGAAGTGTGGCATTGCAACTTTTGATGTTTAGGCTTTGAAATCCTTGATTCGAAGGTAACATATGTTCCTGTTTCATACAAAGAAAACAGGTTAGTTCAAAAATATGGTGGTTGCTTTGTGGCTTTAGCTTTCACGGCAATCGCTCTTGCCCCCGTCATATTTAACCTTACTTCCAACCATTAGCATATATCATCGACTTGCTGCATCATTGACCAAACTCAGATTATCAAGATTGACTCTGAAACAAACACAGTATCTCTGCTTTGCGTGCTTCTCAGATAAACCCTTTGAACCTTGATATTTCCATGAGTTGCCAGACTTGTCAGTTGACAAAAATTTCTGTATGTTTTATTTCAGCTCACAATTATGTCTCTTTCATGTGTTGACCTTTTGTCTTGATTTGCGCAATTGAAGAAGATGGTAGCCAGTTTTGAAATTTTTTCTCACTTGTTTTAATATGGACTTGACTCAAAGACGAGAAAAATGATGATGACTTTTATTTGGACAACTGACTCAAGAAAACAAAATAAAAACAAAAGAAGAAAGAAAAGACAATGAATGTCTCCATTTGAAACAAAGAAATGAAAAATTATCTAGAAATGACAGTCAACTCTAATGATTATGCCATGCATTTTGGATTAAGCTGCCTGATCTTTCCATCCAAACTTTCTACTAATTTTTGTTGAGTTAATGGCCATGAAACTGAGTTATTTCTTTAGGTCAATTGCCTTTAAGACCTCATTCGGCTAGTGACACCTTGAAGGATTTTTACCAACAAGCCTCTCTTATTCTCTTTTTCTCTGTTCACCTTTGTCTTATGGTGTCTGTGAGGGTTTTTCACTAATGAGACTCTTATTTATATTTTTCTCAACTCACAGTTGTCTTACAGTACCCTTGAGGGTTTTCACCGATAGGACTCTCTCATTTTTTTCTCTCTCGACTTACTATCGCGTTATGGTGTCCGTGAGGGTTTTCACCAATAAGACTCTCTCATTTTTATTTCTCTCCTGATTTCTTATGCTTAGGAAGAAAAGTAGTTCCCAAAATGCGTCATCATATCCATTGCATGCTTAGCCTTAACATTCTCAAAGATTGATCTGAAGTTCTTTCTTTGTTGTACCTTGGCTTTTGGATAGGGTTAGAAAGAAAGGATGGCTTTTGGATAGGGTTAGAAAGAAAGGATGACATGAGGCTCAAATGACACTTGAAGTGGGGTAGGACTTACAACTTTTAGAATTGACTCAAATAATGAGGATTAACCCATGCCCCAGTTTCTTTGGATAGGTGACTCTAAATTATTTATTTGGTTGGACCGAGCCCAGAGTAGGGCAGCCTATGTATCTCACCCTCGAAAGAGAAGAATCAGGTCACGCGTAGTTCTGGCGGCTTGTTTTGCTTGATTCTGATTTCTTTTTTCTTTTGACTTTTTTTTTATTTGTGATTTTCTTGACTTTATTTTTCTTGACACTCTTTTTTCTTTTTGGACACGTTTTCTTTTTTTTTTTTGAAACTTTTTGACTCTATTCTTTTTCTCGACACTTTTCTTTTGAGTTTTCCTGACTCTATCTTGATTCCAGAAGAGGATTATGAAAGAAAATAGGACTAAAGCTCAAATTGGGTAAACAAAGGATGACACAATGTTTGGATAACAGAATAAACTACCTTTGTCATATCAATCCTTGAAAATACTAATAGATAGCATGCAAGTGAAAGTGAAAGATGAAAATCATTGTGACATCTCTTACAACATTAACTTTGACTGAGTCTGTGCGTCACTACTTCTTCCTCAAACTCCACCTTTGTTGTACATTCCTCACATCGAATGACTCATGCTTTCGTGGAGCTGATTTTTCTGTTCCTTTTGATGTAGGACCACAAATTCACTATTTGACCTAATTGAGCCATGTATTTCAATTGATGACCAATTTATTCTTGCGATTCTCAAAATAATTCCCTTAAATTTTTCAAATAAGGATTCAACTTTTCACCAAATATCTCAACGCTCTACCTATGTCCTCAGATACTCTGTTTTTCTAACATTAATCCTTTGACTCAATTCTCATGCTTAAACTGGATTTTAAGATTTGGATGAAAATTCTGCTAGCATGTCATAACACTAAAATCAACATAAAATGTACTATGTAAAGAAAACAAACAAACAACATAAATTTAAAACACAAAGAAAAAAGGGACACTCCATTTAATTAAAATGAAAGATAGAAGGATTTTAACATAACGACAAAAGGACAAAACCAGATAGATCCCAAACTATAACCCTGAAATAATTTGAATAATAAAAAATAAAATAAAACAGGCTACCGAACCTCTTCCTAGTAGGGAGAGGGGTGACTTCTCAATTGCTCAGACTGATATCTTAGCCACTGGTTTGCATATCAACATAACTAGAACTTTCCTCACTGTCAATGTTCTGCACCATAATTGATTTATCTTGAATCATCTTTTCAATTTATCTTTTCAAAGCACGACAATCTTCAATACTGTGACCCTGAATATTAGATTGATATGCACATCGTACATTAGGATCAAAACTTTTTGAATGTGGGTCAGGAGTATACCCAATGAGAGGAGTAATCATGCCCCGCTGTACCAATCTCTGAAATAGTCTGGCATATGTCTCTTCGATTGTTGTGAAACTATCCTTCGACTTCTGTCTCATTTCACTGTTTGGCTTAAATTGAAAACCTGGCCTAGAAGGGCTTTGGTATGTTTGTGGAGTTTGAGGATAACTCTGAGGAGTTGGTGCACGCCATTATGGCTAAGAAGGGGATTGAACATATGGTTTTGCATTGTATACTGGATATGGCGGTGGAGGAATGGAGTATAATGGATTTTGGGAGTGATTCTGTGGAGCTTGGGCATAAGCTTGGGTTTGAGCCTGTGGGTAACGATGGTGTGGTACTCTTGTCCGTGCCTGTTGTCCAGATACAATAATAGATTCATCTTCCTCATACTTCTTCCCTCTGATATTTCCCGAACCTTTTTGAATTGCTTGAGTAGTCACTTTTAATGTTGCAAAACTCACAATGTGGATGGTCTTAATTCCATCCTCTATCATCTCCCCCATTTTGAGGACCTCAATAAATGGCTTGCCTAATGTAAGTAACAAGTGTTGATAATATGTTTTATCCTGAGCTTGAATAAATACCTCCACTATCTTACTTTCTTTTATTGACGGTTTCACCCTAGCAGCTTGTTCACGCCATCTAATCGCGTACTCTCTGAAAGTCTCAGTACTCTTTTTCTTTATGTTAGTTAGGGATTTCTCATCAGGAATCAACTCCACATTGTATAGGAATTGTTTCACAAACTCATTAGCTAGGTCATCCCAACTAATCCACTTGTCGATGTCTTGGTCAACAAATCATTCTGAAGCTAGGCCTGAAAGACTCTCACCAAAATATGCCATGAGTAATTCTTCCTTCCCTCCAGCACCCCTTAGTTGGTTGCAATAACATCTCAAATGTGCTACAGGATCACCATGTCCATCATACTTCTCAAACTTCGACATTTTAAAACCAAAAGGAAGATAAATCCCTGGAAACATGTACAGATCTTTATATGAGACACTTTTGTACCCCCAAGTCCCTGGAGGTCTTTCATAGCCAATTCCAAACTTCTTAATTTTTTGGTCATTTCCTTTTGTTCTTCTGTTATAACAGGCTTCTTAGTGTTAAGAGGAAATTCTGGTGGGTGAGTATAGCCATAAGGATTAGTCGACTTAAATGTGGGCTCAATAGCATGATGTTGATAAGGAAAAATATTCAATACAGGCTCTCTCGTAGAGTGAGGAGGCACAACTTATGGATAAACCTCAAAAGTAAGAGCTTTGGGTGGGGGTGGTGCTGCAAAAACATGAATAGTGGGTGGAGCCGAGCATGTGGTAGCTTTGTGTTGAGGAGTGAGAAAATAAATATTGGAAGTGTTTGGATAGTGTTGCCCTGGAGCAGGTCCTGATGCATGTTGTGGTGTATCAACAAAAATAGAAAACTATGTATGTGACACTGAAGGTAAGCTAGAAAGATATTCCAAATTATCAGCGGGAAATGGAGGAGGTGGCAACCGATTAGCCCAAGATCAATGCATTTCTATCATTTGTTGCCTTAATTTTTGAATCTCTTCATTAGCTGCTAAATTTTCATTGCCCGAACTCCCTATCTAATCAGTGACAACAAAATCGATATCCTTGTTGGCCATAACTTTCTCTGTGACTTGGTGCAATATGGAGGACCAGCCAAAATGCCACAAACCAACCGCCTTAAACTAATTGAATAAGAGATAGCAAATGAGTTAGAATTCAACATTTTTTTTTCAAAACCTTTTTTTTTTGAAAAGGTCACCAAACCCAAGAGGGGTGGCTACGTATCTCACCGCCGAAAGAGGATAATCAGGTGTGCGTAGTTCGTGAAGTCTTGTCAAAATGGATAATTAATTCTTTTTCCTTTTTTTTTTCTTCAGAAACTTCAAAAATAACAAATTGTCAAAAGAATTGACAAAAATCTTTTTGCATTTTTCAGGTTTGAACTCCCTATACAAAACGAAATCTATGATTATCAAAGAAAAATCTTTTTGGATTATCAATTTTTGAATTTCATACGAAAATGAGACTTGAAGCTATTATCAATTTTTTTTGTGATTTTCTTTTAAAGATGTATATGAAACACCTACTCTAATAAAGAGTGAAGATTTCTTTTTTTTAATTTTTTAAATAAGATCCCCGAACCAACAATAGGCTGCCTACGTATCTCACTCCCGAGAGAGGAGAATCAGGGGTTCGTAGTTCGTCCAGATTGGCAATTAAGGATTATAGAACAAACAAAACCTTGACTTGAGAGACACGAGTACTCGATGAAAATAAAATCTTTTTGGATTTTTAATTTGACACTTCATACAAAAATGACGCCAACAACCATGAAAGAAAAATCTTTTTGATATGAAATATACAAAACTTCTACCATCTTTTTGAATTTTCCTTTTATAAAAAGCTCCTATTTGAATTTTTTTTTTTTGAAAATTTTGAATTATGAATGCATGATAAAGGAACAAAAGAAAAATCATTTTGATATTTTTGAGAAAATAAGTGTGAAAGGTAAAAAATCTTTTTGAATTTTTGAATTGTGAAGAAAAAAAAATCGAAAGCCATAAAGAACTCTAAAGACTTACGAAACTCTTTTTTTTTTCAACTTATTATTCATTTTCTCTTTTTTCAACACTTTCTTGTCTACACACTCTACTTCTAACACATGTTTTTCCCAAATCAGTCCATCAAATGACCATATTACCCTCAAAGATGCAACATTTAGCATGTAGGGATGCTTCAGAGGTGAGTCTTCACAAAGGACCAAGTGAGTCCCGCTAGGTCTCAATATGATGCAGATAAACATGACCTAAAGGCTGACCTACATTGAGGTTTACTAACAAGGCCGTTTGGGGAGCATATGATCGATAGTGGCTGCTTTGCTTTTCGCCCACTCCATACATCCGGTGGCTCCCCCTCCTAAAATAAGGGTGACTCAACTATAAACATGTAGCACGTAAGCACTCAACAATGATAAAATAAACACAAACAATAACACAAACAATGTTTATACACTCATAATGTCAAACTTAGCCGATAAAACTCCAAAAATAAGCTCAGATTTTGAAAAGGATCCCCAGCAGCGTCGCTAAAGCTATCACACCCCCTTTTCATCCAAAAAGAATATGATTAAGATCGAAAGGGTTTTTAATTATCAAAGTGACAAAAGATGAAAGTTTGTTTTGAAAAAGGATTGTTTATATTTTTTATTGAGAGTCGTCACTTGACATAATCCGGTGTATCAAGTCACCTTTTAAAGATCCTTTTCAAAATGATTTTTGACGTTTTAAACTGGTTTGCGAACAGAGATTCTGACTAAAGAATTCTGTTGACCAAGGAAAAGGTGTTAGGCATCTCTCGATCCTGTGGTTTGACCATAATCGCTTGATGGAGCGTGTCGGATAATTTGACATTATAAAATACATAAACCACATAAAGCACTCAAAACAATTAAGCGAGCAAACAAAATAAAACAATCCAAAATTTAGCGTCCAATCCAATTTATTACAAACCGAAATAAAAATACTGAAATAACTTACACTAGACCTAAACTATGCTTTACCCGATGCCCCGGGCCTTGATCACGAATATCCTTCACGTACAAAATTCTTCGAGGCATTCTCCAGTGAGTAATACAAATGACCTTGGGGTATTCTCCTGCTAAATGAATACACTTTTCAAATACGATAAACAAAACATTCAACAAATATTCCAAGCATTCTAACAATTCAATAATTCTAAATTTGCCTACCCGAGCCTACCGTTTTCCTGCCTGCTCGACGACATGTCACATTCAACATCAACAATGAATAAAAAATAACAATATTCATTTTTATCAACTTTCAATTTTCGTCTTCCCCAATTCCATCCCAAATTCATTCTCAATCCATGATTAGCACATGCTTAGATTATTAAATCGCATTTCAAAATTCAAATCCAACATCAACCAATATACGATCAAGATTCAAACATACCAAACACACAAATCAATCATGATTAAGCAAAAAATTAAAGAAAAAGAAGACAGAATTGGACCTCAATGCCACTTTCAATTAAAATTGCTTTTTCCAATTGAACCGCGTCCAAAATCTTGAATTGAACCTCAACGAGACAATCAAACCCGTCTTTGATCCACTCCCTTTTCTGGATTATTGCTAACCTTAACCCCAAAAATTGCAAGAGAAACAGACAAACCCAAATATAATTTCCAACCAGACTTTGAGGATATGGCAGGTTTGTTCATTTCGATAAGCCGATTCCGGCGATGAGTTGGCCAGAAAACTGAATTGGGAGTCACGACTAGCAAATCTTGGTCTATTTTTATTAGAGCTAGAGCTGGCTTTGTTAATTTCGGCAAAATTTGCCAGAATAGAGACTGGAATGGGGCCGTCGCCACTAGATTTTGGTTGAGTGGTCTATCCGGAGTTAGGAGGGGGTGAGTCTGGTGGTATTCATCGGTGGAGAAGGTGCTTTCCGGTGTGTTTAGCCAAGTTTTTTAGCGAGACACCACTCACTGGAATAGTACTCTCCAATCTCTCTCCGAATCTCTTCTACCTCTCTCCCCCATTCCTCTTTTCTCTCTCAATCTCCCTTCATTTCTCACACTCTTTTGTCATGATTGTGTGTGTGCATGAATCTTTATAGAGTGTGTGAAAATTGTGTGTATTTGCTCCTCCCTGTGTTGTTATTCCAGTGGTGTATATATGTGTAGTGTGTGCTGTGTGGTGAGGTGTGTGAATTGAATGGAGAAGAAGCCACTCAGAAGTGAGTGTTTTTGTTTTTTTTTCTTTCACTATGTCAGTGCATATGTATGTGATAAAAATCTTCTCCCCCATGAATTATGAATGTCCGTGTGTATATATGGAAGGTGAGATGGTCAGATTATTGTCATTCTCCAATGGAAAAGGATGAGTGATGGTGTATATTATTGTTCCCTCAATATTCCCTGTGGGCCCTTTTATGTTTTTGTTGTTTTTGAATTGGTTTTAAAAAATGAAATAAAAGGTGAAGTGGGGTAGGGTAGTGGGGCAGGGTAGGTAGGGTAGAGGTAGGGTGTGGTTGGGAGTAGGTGATTAGGATAAAGTTTGTTAGGATAAATTAAAACAAGATAAAATTTGTTAGGAATTTTGTTAAGGGTTGTTATTTTTGTATTTTTGTGGGGTATGATTATATGTTTGAGGGTACACGGTAGGATAAGGTAAAAAATGGAAAAAAGATTTCAGAAAGGGATAAAATTATGTGTCTACAGTGATGAGATATTGAATATGGAGTTTGGGAGAGAACTAGTAATCTGATTATCCTCCGTGGCTAACTGTACCAAATTAACAAGATTTCCAATTTCTTGTGGAATTATCCCTGAAGTTTATGTGTAATAAAATAAAATTTTGAAGTAATAAGATACAATAGTGCTTGTATTCATAAGATGGAACGTACCAGTGAAATGGTTAGTTCCGAGATCTAATATCTACAAGTTACTCAATCTTCCTATTTCACTATGTATTTGTCAAGACCCGAACGAGGCCCTGGCCGTGATGTGCATCCCAAACCATGAAGTCCCGGACACCCCTCTCTATCTGGTAGTCATGCACAACATTCATACAATAAAAGAAGATGCGAAACAAAACATAATATGAAATCATGGTCAATTTTGAATTCAAAATAATGATGAAAACTTGAATTCAACAACATCTAAATAACCTCTGACTTATTCTGCGAAATCTCTACTATATCTCAAAACAATACTGTCTGAAATCTGGGACAAGGCCCCAGTAGACCAAAACTATATAAATGATAAATAATTGTAAGACATTTGGTCTTCTGGAACATAGAAGGCTCACCACTGAACTCTGCTCTGCTGTTCGAAATATCTACTACTTATCAGGACCCCTAGACTGAGCCTCAAAACCTGAGAGATATGGGAGGGGAGTCTATAAGACCCCGTAAGTTTTCTGAGTCGTTAAAGCCTTTTTAAGCTTGTCAAGAGAAGCTTAACACTCAAAAATTTGGCTAAGTGTTGGAATTTCTTCATTTCATAAGTGTAATACCTCATATATTTCTAAGCTAGAAAATGAGCCATTGTTCCTACGTATGAAACCTCCTATCCAGTGATTCATATTTGATTACATGACTTACAATGAGTATCCTAGTGAGAAGAGAGCTTATTATGTGTTAAGCGTGTTTATAAGAGTCACTTAGAGTAAGGCAAGCTAAGAGCTTTCGAATCCATCAAGTTTTAGTGTTTGATTTCATAAGGGTCATCTTTGAATGAGCATAAATTGATGTATATGTGGTGTTTTGGTATATTTATACCCTCCAAATTGTGTAGAATCTAATTAGCTTTCCAACGATACCAATTTCGCCAAAATCCGATACCCGAGCAAGTAGTTATGGCTTTGCAAAGTGGAGTGCGTCGCCTAGCATAAGGTGTGCGACACACAACCTAAATTATGCTATAAGGTATGTGACGCACAACCTAATGTATGCAATAAGGTGTGCGCCGCACAACCTAGCTTATGAGATGAGGTGTGCGCCGCATACCTTATGGTCCAAGTGACTTAAACACTCCATTTTTGGGACAAAATAGCCCTTTTCCACCCATATATAAGCTCCTAAATACGGGATTTTAATCTTGATGGACTAAAATATGGTCCTTATTCTCCAATTTCTCAAGAAAAACACCACTTGGTCCCAAAATAAAATTCAAGATCTCTCAAATTCAATCGTAGGAATTCAAAATTGATTTAAGATTTGGAATCCCCATTGCGAGAGCTACAAGAAGCACCTATCAATTTCACGAATAGAGTTCCGGAATCAAGAGTTCATCCGAATTCATAAATTTGAGGTATGCAAATGTTGATTCTTGGGTCTGTTTCACCCAAGAAGCTCAAGAACCTCTTTTCTAAATTCAAGATTTATGGTTTATGAGTTTTTCATGATTTATGTGAATTGAGATTGAAGTTTATGTGATTGTTGAGTTTTGAATCATGTTATGATTGTAAAGTTGCAAGCTTTGACCCTATCATGTAGTAATTATGTGATGTTCATGATAAAACCCCTTCAAGTTGTATGTTGATTGATTGTTCATGAGAATTAGGTGTAGAAATTTGTGATATGACCAAAGCATTCTCCCCATGTGTTTGATAAAATGTTTGTGTGAAGAAAATAGTGTCATCGTAACATGTTAAGGATGAAACCCCAAGTATATGTAAACTAGTGCATGCTAAGTGTTTTTGAAAGGCCTAAATGAATGAATGACTTATGATATGTTGCATGTACTCCCTATTCATGTGGATTCATTATTGAATAAGTTATAAGACAATAACATACCTCTATATACAATTACATGTTGAACATTCCCCAATTTAAGCACACATGAATGCGTGTTATGTATCTAATGCAAGATCTTGTGGAATGAGTTATGAAGTGTTGGTATGCATTCCTTATGTGATCACATATTAATGTTCCCAAGTCCTTGAAGAAATGTTTAGTTGAGTTATGAGGAATGATAGTCTATTGTTATGATGTTGAGGTTGGTCATGAATTCGGGGGGTTATGTCTTGTCAGTTTCCTCCTATCGAGTCGTAGGGGTACTTGTACCCAAAAAATATAGCTATGTACCTCGAGCCGAGTCAGTCTCAAGATAATCTCAGTCGTACTTGATTCGTAGAATTCAGTCAGTACAGACGTTAAGAAAACTCAGTAAATCTTAGTATTCAGTCTATTCAAGCTCAGTACTCAGTTCAGACTTCAGTAGTACTCAGTATTCAATTCAGATTTTAGTAAAGCCTAGTAAATTACAGAACTCAGTCGCATTCAGACAGGAAGTACAATTCATAAGTATTTCGGCAAATAATGGAAATCAAGTAAACTCAATTATATCAGTTAAGTAAGATAATCAGTAACAAGATTCAGCTCAGTCTAAGTTCAGTTAAGAATTAGTTCAGAGTCTTTCAGTTGGAAGTAGGAACTAGCACCGAGCGAGTGCAGGATGACAGCTTCCCCAATAGAGAGGCGGAGTCGTTAGCAGCAATCTCTGTACTCCAAAACTGCGTAGCCAGCACAGGCTGAGGAATCACTCGTTAGATAAAGGCTTGACTACCTGCAGGAGTCCCCATAGCCTTAGGCTTGACTTCTTCTTCAAGGTCACCCGTTAGAGAGGCTTGACTAGAGAGGTCTTTACCCATGGCACGGTATTGATACCCTTCTAGATGGGGTTACAGGTTGGACCCCACTAGTTTAGATTTGGGGCATGTCAGTTAAGTAAGAACTCCTACAGTTACAGTTTCATCTTCAGATTCAGTCTCAGTCAAGATCTCAGAAAGTCTTCAGATTTAGGACCGTCAGATATGGTCACACAGCTCAGTAAGGAACTCAGATAGTTCCATAAATTCATAGACCACCCACTAGATAGGCCTAGTCTCACATAAAGTTATTCAGTATCAGTACTTACAGAGATCACCCGTTAGATAGGATTGATCTCAGTCTCAATTAGTTGAGTATTCTCATTATCAGTTTCAGAGATCACCCATTAGATAGGCCTGGTCTCAAAATCAGTCAATCTTAATCATTATCAGAAGATTCAGAGATCACTTGCTAGATAGGCTTGATCTTAAATTTAGATTTAATCAATCTTTGTCATAATTAGAAGACTTAAAGATCATCCGCTAGATAGGTTTGATCTCAGATTTAGCCAGTCGATATCAGCAAGCTCAGAACTCAGTTGTCGATATTAGTGGACTCAGTTATTTCAGTACTTTGGAGTTAGTAAACTCAGATATCAATTATCAGTAGACTCAGTCATCCAGTTTCTCAGTATTAATAAGTACAGATATCAATTTCAGTAGCTTCAGATACTCAGAGTCTTAGTATGTTCAAAAATTTTAGATTGACAGTATATTCAGTATCAGTTATCAGATGTAGTCCTAGTATACTCAGTCACAGTATGCGCAGTATGTTCAGTAGTTACAGATTCTCTATGTATGCTAATCTAGCTCTTGCATATCATTTAGTTAAGTTATTTTCATGCATAAGTCCTTGCATTCAGCCTTACCCCATTTGTATCCTCAGTACATTTAAACATACTGACGTATTTGCGCTATGGTGTTTTATTCTACGCTATAAGTTCAGAAGCACGAGACCCAGAGTACCCTTAGCAGTCCAGATTCAGTTAGTAGCAGCAGGCATAACAGTGAGTCCTCATCATTCAAGGATGCTTCTTATTTCAGTATTACATTAGACTTAGTTTATTTTATTAGACGAACTTAGTTGGGGACCTGTCCCATCAACTCCACAGCTCAGACAATTTAGAGGATTTCAAACTATAGAGTTTTTTAGATAGTGTATTAGTATTCAGTTTTTAGATTTGTGTATTTTTAGATATTTTGAACCTTTGGCAAGCTTCCACTAGTTTTCTACATTTATTTCAGTGTATTATGCAATGCTCAGTTACAGGTACCGGCAGAGGGTTAGCTTGTGGTCCTTCGGGATCATGAGCACCGTGTGATGTTCTAGTTACAAAAAATTAGGGCGTTACAGGGTCAATATAAATGTACTGGTACACAGAGCAAATCCAAAATAATAATTTTCAATCAACATAATTGAGTGCAATTCAAAAATAGTTCATAAACATATCATATAGTAAGAAATCGCATGGGCATTTAAAAGACTCTGTGAAAACATCTGAACTCTGTGAAACTCTTTGTATTACTTCTGTGTTAGGTGGTATACCCTACAATCTGTAATTCTTTGTATTACTTTTGTGCTAGGTGGTATACCCTACAATCTGTAATTCCACGGGCTATATTGAATCTGCCATTAACTCGGCAGCCAAGCTCCCAACCCAAGTGTGCCGTAAGGGTCGAGTCTCTATCTCTACTATGCCACACGGCCATCGCTGGCGTACAATAATAATTTACCCGTATCATCAAATATGGTTTTAGGCTAAGAGTTACTTGAACTCAAGCCCTCTTCAGGTATCCACCTAACTCTCTTTAAGCCTTTTTTAACTCTTTTAAAATCATGCATTTTCTAAAAACATACTCTAAAATTCTTACTCTGTTATGACATACATTTATATGGTATCATCATACCATTGACTTACAAGTCGCATTCTCTGTGCTATTTATAGCAATTTATATCTCAGTTCTCAAATCACAGAATTCAGAACCACCATATCAACAATTCTTCAACAAAACTCATTCTTTAAAACTCATGTAAAACCATGCAAGCAATCTCTTTATCACTGATTCAATAAAC
>NC_061116.1:5543796-5548272 GCF_002878395.1 Capsicum annuum
CATGGAATTTGTTGCTTCCCAAGTCTAGAGAAACAAGAAATGTGAGGTCCCCAAGTTCATACGGTATTACGCCCGTAAGAGCCATGTTCGAAAGATTCAAAAATCTCACTCTCTGTGACGAGAGCCACAAGTGACCCCAATCCAATGACAAACAGGCGTAGCGGGAGACCAACTTTCATCCAAGAAGTGAATTGGGTCCGAAATGATTTGAGATTTCAGGGAAAGAAGAGCTAATTGATCATTGGAGATATTTGATTGGGTCATTGCTGAACTACTTATAACATAGTACTGAAGCAACAAGAGATAAGAGGTGAAAGCAACAAGTTTCTCCATAATTTCTTAAATTGGTAAGAATATGGATATGGATAGTAATGATGTGGTTTTGAGACTTTAAATAGCAAATAGGTATCTTTCTCTTTCTGATTTTAAAATCTACAAAAATCTATTTTATGAGAATCTTCCAGACATACTTTAAGGAAAAAAGGAATATCATTCCTTTAATTCATTAATTAAGTCATCTAAAGAAACAATAAAGTAACTTTAATTTTTTTAAGTGGCAGACCAAGAAAGAAGACTCAAAAAGGAGTCGTCCACTAAGTTTTATAACCAAATGTAATGTGCTAATTGGAGGAGCAAGAATGAATTGAATAGATTTTCCTTTTTGTTATCTTTGTTTAACCAAATTGTGAAATTCATAATATGAGTTAAAAACTTAAAGAGTACTGACTACAATATCATAATAAATACGGATTTAGATTTGGCAAAGCAAAATTTAACTAGTGTCAGCTATGAATTCACTGCGATTTATATCTTTTGATATGGGGTATAGATATATATGGAAAAAACTACTAAAATATCAACTATTAGGATTGAACCCATAATTTTTATATTACAATGAATTCAATATTGAAAATATTGGGTACTATGTAGTTTTGATGATTGACAAACTGACACATGAATGAAACATGTTACTTGAGTTGGTCCACGCATAGGAAAGCAGATTTCCAGTTTCACTGATAGATGCAAACAAGATTGCTTAAAGACAAGAACAAATAAGCAAGCCTAATTCTGATATACCCAAGCTACTAATCATGTAGGAAATATAACAAGTTGAATTTGATTCAAACACTTAATAATAAGGGAAAGAAATTTGAGTTGAAAAAGGAGTCCTACGTGAAGAAGGAGTTTCACTTATGAGTATATCTTGAAGAGTCTTCTGTGTGGGAGGAGAAAGATTTTGATAAATAAACATGTGCTGATTTAAAAGAGTTGGAGTTTTACTACAACACTAAGGAGACAAGAGTTGGAATTAAAGAAAGAGTCTTACTTGAAGTAGAACTCTATGCAATGAGAGTTCTAATTAAAGGATGAGTTTGAAATAAAGAATGACTCTTTGAAGAGCTGTGCTTAAATAGAAGATACATCAATCAGAATAATTCACGCACTTACAAAGTAGAAAAAAACAACCGACAGATTGACTTCACGAAGTGCTACTCAATCACCGAAGAAACACATTGAAGAACCTGGTCCTAAGTATAAAATCAAGCTAAGAGTTTTAGCTTTGATTTTTAGAGTTATTCATTGTGTTTGAGCTATTGATGTAATATTAGTTTCAGTGTGTTATAAACTGAATTAGCAGATAGTCTTCGAGTTGGGGAAAACTCAGAGACTTTGAGAATGCATACCTTGGGAGGTATGTGTGTAGTTAGGAATTAGAGTTTATAATTCCTAGTTGTTAAGTCAAAGGAATTAGAGTTTATAATTCCTAGTTGTTGAGTTATAGGGATTGGAGTTTATAATTCCTATTTGTTGGTTATAAGAGTTTTGTAATCAGTCGTTGTTGAGGCTCAGAGTTATTTAGTGAAGTTGGGATTAAATCCTGTAGAGGTGCAGGTCGTAGTTTTTTACACCCTTTGAGCCGAGTGTTTTCCACGTAAAAATCATTCTGTTCTTTACTTTCTATTTTACTGCTTCCTTGGAACACGTCAGCGAAACACGTCAGGCAACCCGTTCCATCGATAAGCAATAGTTAGGCAAAAATAAAATAATCAGTAGGGCACGAACTCTAACAAATGGTATCAGAGCAAGGTTGTCTTAAAAAGGGCTAGCGCCTAAGACAAAGATCAATATGATGAATTCTGCACCACCTAATGGTCACAGTGAAGGTCAATCCACTATTACACCTCCACTCTTTGATGGTTCTCACTTCATTTAGTGGAAATCTAGGATGAAAACATTCATTCAAGGGGAAGACTACGAGTTATGGGATAGGATCACTGATGGTCCTACTATTCCAATGAATTTAAAAAATGGGAAACATGTCAAGAAATTAAGAAGTGAATTCACTCCTGATGACTTATTGGCATTAAAGAAAAATGCTAAGGCCAAAACATTTTGGTCTGTGGATTAGGACCTGCTGAATACAACGGGGTATCAACATGCACCACTACTAAGAAAATTTGGGATGCTCTAGTAAATGCTCATGAAGGCACATCTCAAGTAAGAAAATTCAGAATTTCTCTTCTTTTCACTGAGTATGAGGCATTTAAGATGAAAGATAATGAAACCTTGCATGAGATGATGACAAAGATGAAGGAGAATGAAACCTTGCATGAGATGATGACAAGGCTTACTGCCTTAAGAAATAAGCTAACCTCCTTATTAAAAGCTATATCTGAAAAAGAACAAGTCGATAAGGTATTGAGGGTATTACCAAAATCAAAGTGGAATGTTAAGGTGACTGCAATCAAGAAAGCAAATAAAGATCTTGCAGGCATGACCCTGGATGAATTAGTAGGGAATTTAAGAACTTATGAAATGAACATTGATGGAACTAAAGTGCTAGAAGCCCCAGAGGATACCTTAGCTCTGAAGGCATCTTACAGTGATGAAGAAATTGAACTTGATAAAGAAAAAGTTGCCTTTATAGCTAAGAACTTCAACAAATTCTTCAAAAAGAAGAAGGGAACAGGTAGCAAGAAATGGTCAAATGACAATCTAAATGGATTCTACAAGTGTGGTAAGATTGATCATCATATCAAGTATTGTCCTGTCTGGGAAATAGAATGGAGAAAGGAAAGGGCTGAAAAGGAATTGAAAAAAAAAATCAAAAAGAGGAAAAAATATGCAATGGTAGCATCTTAGGGATTTAACTCAGATGATGATGAATTTGATGAAGCAGCACTCATGGCTCTTGGAGATTCATACTTGGAGGAAGAACATGATTCTCCTGAGGTAAGTATACTTGAACTTAAAAAAAGTTGCATTTGTTTTCTAAAACAAAACTTATTTCCTTGATGAGTGCACTAATTGATGACTTCCAAGAATCAATTTCTGATAGGGATGAGCTGTTCAACAGTCTTGCAAGAATCAAATTTGATTTTATTGATTTAGAAGCTTGCAAAAACACTATTGAACAGGAAAACTGCTCTCTCAAGAAAAAGGTTGAGCAACTTGATTCTTCAAATAATGATCTTAAGTTTGAAGTTCTAAAATTGAAATACTCTAAAAAAGGAAAAAACACCAAGAGTAAAGAACAATAAAAAGTTGAATTTGAATTGGTCCAGTACAAAGAAGAGTGCAATAATGCAATAGAAATGATGAATAAACTGAGTCAAGAAGTCTCTAAACTAAAATTTGACCTTGAAAGAGCAAACAGGTGGACAAATTCCTCAAGAATTGTTCATAAGTTGAGTGAATCATATCACAGTGAAAAAGTTGGTTTGGGTTTTCACAGAAATCTTGATTCTTATCAAGACTTGTGCTATATCTATGAAAACCTTGGACATCCAAGCAGATCTAGCAGTCTAAATATGACAAATAAACTATCTAAATATGACAAATAAACTATCTCAGACCAAGAAAAGGGTAGCTAAACCTGGTCAAAGAAATAGGTCACGTAACCTATTGCCTGCATGGGCTAGAAGAATCTGATTCATCCATTTACTCATAAGAAAGGACCCACGCTTGTATGGGTGCCTAAAGTTAACCCTTAATTATTTTGATGGTAAGAGTGAAAGGAGGCAAGCAAAATTTGTGCATAAATAAAGCTTGCTCAAGGCATAAGACTAGAAGAAAATAAAGTTTCTTTCACTTACCACATTTAAATAGGGAATGGATAAGTTGAAAGATGGCCAGATTTGTAGTGCTCGTGTAAGGGGAAGCAAGGGAGATTTAAAAAAAATGAGAAAAGAGAATGACTGTGAAACTGATGAGCATGCACATGAACATATTGTATCACCCAGTTCAACTATTTTATAGACTGAGGGCATATTGATAGGGGGAACAAACAAATAAAGAAATGGATGTATTAATAAAACCAACACAAGTTGCTGGTAATTTTGTTGGTAGTTCATAAAAATTGGTGTTGTCAAAAGAATCTTGAGATATCTCATGGGAATCAATGGCTTGAGACTATGATATCCAAAGAAAAGCAATTTCACTCTTGAGGGCTATAAAAATGTTGACTATGTGGGT
>NC_061116.1:5551272-5638013 GCF_002878395.1 Capsicum annuum
ATGAAGCAGCACTCATGGCTCTTGGAGATTCATACTTGGAGGAAGAACATGATTCTCCTGAGGTAAGTATACTTGAACTTAAAGAAAAGTTGCATTTGTTTTCTAAACAAAACTTATTTCCTTGATGAGTGCACTAATTGATGATTTCCAAGAATCAATTTCTGATAGGGATGAGCTGTTCAATAGTCTAGCAAGAATCAAATTTGATTTTATTGATTTAGAAGCTTGCAAAAACACTATTGAACAGAAAAACTGCTCTCTCAAGAAAAAGGTTGAGCAACTTGATTCTTCAAATAATGATCTTAAGTTTGAAGTTCTAAAATTGAAATACTCTAAAAAAGGAAAAAACACCAAGAGTAAAGAACAATAAAAAGTTGAATTTGAATTGGTCAAGTACAAAGAAGAGTGCAATAATGCAATAGAAATGATGAATAAACTGAGTCAAGAAGTCTCTAAACTAAAATTTGACCTTGAAAGAGAAAACAGGTGGACAAATTCCTCAAGAATTGTTCATAAGTTGAGTGAATCATATCACAGTGAAAAAGTTGGTTTGGGTTTTCACAAAAATCTTGATTCTTATCAAGACTTGTGCTATATCTATGAAAACCTTGGACATCCAAGCAGATCTAGCAGTCTAAATATGACAAATAAACTATCTAAATATGACAAATAAACTATCTCAGACCAAGAAAAGGGTAGCTAAACCTGGTCAAAGAAATAGGTCATGTAACCTATTGCCTGCATGGGCTAGAAGAATCTGATTCATCCATTTACTCATAAGAAAGGACCCAAGCTTGTCTGGGTGCCTAAAGTTAACCCTTAATTGTTTTGATGGTAAGAGTGAAAGGAGGCAAGCAAAATTTGTGCATAAATAAAGCTTGCTCAAGGCATAAGACTAAAAGAAAATAAAGTTTCTTTCACTTACCACATTTAAATAGGGAATGGATAAGTTAAAAGATGGCCAGATTTGTAGTGCTCGTGTAAGGGGAAGCAAGGGAGATTTAAAAAAAATGAGAAAAGAGAATGACTGTGAAACTGATGAGCATGCACATGAACATATTGTACCACCCAGTTCAACTGTTTTACAGACTGAGGGCATATTGACAGGGGGAACAAACAAATAAAGAAATGGATGTATTAATAAAACCAACACAAGTTGCTGGTAATTTTGTTGGTAGTTCATAAAAATTGGTGTTGTCAAAAGAATCTTGAGATATCTCATGGGAATCAATGGCTTGAGACTATGATATCCAAAGAAAAGCAATTTCACTCTTGAGGGCTATAAAAATGTTGACTATGTGGGTTACTTAATTGACTGGAGAAGCACCAAAGGCACTAAGTAGAGAGCATTTTGAAAGGAATAGGTTAGACTTGGGGATGATTAAAATTGCATGAAATCCCTTCAATGATTGACTAGAATATTTATTTTTATTTTTAATCTTATTAGCTAAAAATTTATTCTATTCAGTCTTGCACATTTAGTTGCGTGTCCGAATTCCAGATTTTTGACTTTTCTAACCTAATTTTGTATTAGATTGTGCAAGCAAGCAATTGTGACCACAAAGTTCTTCTTATCAGGTATGTTCTACACTGACATAAGCATAAAGTATCTAAGTTGAAACAGTTGAGCACACCTGTTCAATTACACACACTTAATCCTCTCATTGTCTAATAAAGCTAATGAATTATTGACCAAACTTTCTTTGATTCTCTCCAAATGAGTGTGCACAAATGTGTTTATCCTATACCAGAAATTCCTTCTTCTTTCTCAACCAAAATATCAATTGTGTACCATGGATTTGCCAATCTTGATCATCAATAACATGCAACACATGTTTCTAAAGAATAAAAAGGGACATGCTTTCCCTTTTAGTTCCTAATTGGTTATTTTTTTTGGACTTATCAGTCGTAAATCAGGTTTGACTTATAAAAAAAATAGATGTTCTTGAACAAATGAATCATGTTGCTCTACCTATTTTAATAAGGAGGGCTAACACTCATTTGAAAAAAAATCTGAACTAGAAGCTGCACAAGATAGTTATGAAGTGGAATAAGAGGTCCTTAAGGCTGGGATCATGACTTTGAAGCTTGACCTTGATTGATAGAGAGATGAAAATGTTGAAGTCATTCATCAATTGACACAGTTGATATCACCTGTTCCACCTTCCTCATCAGCTCCTCACTATTTATATCCTTAGCCATGTCCCACTTTTATACCATATTTTTTTAATGCTCAATTATTTTGCTTTGTTCAGTACTAGCTTAGGCTTAATGTGGAACATGCTCTGTCAGTTAAATGGAATGGTTATCTTTTCTAAATTGACTCATATTTTTGCACTCTTTAATACATTACTAGGTTGGCTAAAGTCTTTGTCCGATTGTTTTGGTGATAGCCCCAGTGGCCATGAATAGCATAACAAATCACTTTGGCTAGTATATTATTGCATTAAAATGGTTTTTCGATGATGCCAAAAGGGGGAAGATAAGAGGGTTGTGTTATGTCTATAATCCATTGACTAACTTGTTTCACTCTAGTATTTTATACTTTAGTGCCTACAGGTGAAGATATTTGAATGCACAAAGACAAGAGGTTTGTCATCATCAAAAAGGGGGAATTTGTTGGGTACTATATAGTTTTGATGATTGATAAACTGACGCATGAATGAAACATATTACTTGAGTTGGTCCATGCATAGGAAAGCAGATTTTCAGTTTCACTGATAGATGCAGACAAGATTTCTTAAAGACAAGAACGAATAAGAAAACCTAATTCCGATATACTCAAGCTACTGATCATGTGGGGAATATAACAAGTTGAATTTGATTTAAACACTTAATGACAGAGAAAGTAATTTGAGTTGAAAAAGGAGTCCTACGTGAAGAAGGAGTTTCACTTATGAGTTTATCTTAAAGAGTCCTCTATGTGGGAGGAGAAAGATTCTAATAAATAAACATGTGCTAATTTAAAAGAGTTGGAGTTTTACTACAGCACTAAGGAGACAAGAGTTGGAATTAAAGAAATAGTCTTACGAATTAAAGAAATAGTCTTACTTGAAGTAGAATTCTATGCAATGACAGTTCTAATTAAAGAAGGAGTTTGAAATAAAGAATGGCTCTTTGAAGAGCTGTGCTTAAATAGAAGATGCATCATTCAGAATAATTCACGTGATTACAAAGAAGAAAAGCACAATCGACAGATTGACTTCACGAAGTGCTACTCAATCACTGAAGAAACACATTGAAGAACCTGGTCCTAAGTATAGAATCAAGCTAAGAGTTTTAGCTTTGATTTTTAGAGTTGTTCATTGTGTTTGAGTTATTAATGTAATATTAGTTTTAGTGTAGTTTTAGTGTGTGATAAACTGAATTAGGAGATAGTCTTTGAGTTGGGGAAAACGCAGAGACTTTGGAAACGCATACCTTGGGAGGTGTGTGTATAGTTAGGATTTAGAGTTTATAATTTCTAGTTGTTGAGTCAAAGAAATTAGAGTTTATAATACCTAGTTGTTGAGTTATAGGGATTAGAGTTTATAATTCCTATTTGTTGGTTACAAGAGATTTGTAATCAGTCGTTGTTGAGGCTCAGAGTTATTTAGTGAAGTTGGAGTTAAATCCTGTGGAGGTGCAGGTCGTGGTTTTTTACATCTTTTGATTCGGGTGTTTTCCACGTAAAAATCATTGTGTTCTTTGCTTTCTATTTTTCTGCTTCCTTGGAACACGTCAGGCAACCCGTTCCATCGATAAGCAATAGTTAGGTAAAAATATGATAATCAGTAGGACACGAACTCTAACAGAAAATCATAGGAGTTGAACCTGTGATTTTAAATGATTTCTTGGAGTAAACCCCCTAGCCAAGTTTGTTATTCCTCATGTACAAGCCCTGAAGGTCTCTTAAGTTGTTAATTGATGTGGGGATCGATAGATCCAATTAAGTTGTTTTCATTGAGATAATGACATGTTAAGTTGGTTAATGTAACAATTACAACGTATATAACAAGTAGCTAACAAGCAGCTATTTTGTTATTTGGTATTCAGGTTTAGTTTTCAGATACAAACAACGCGCTATAACTCCTTATTTGAGTAAATCTATGGTCACTTAACTTTGTATCTATTACTTAAAAGCCACTTTTCATTCTTTAATTACACAAAAGTCGTTTAACTTTGCTCCGACCATCACAAAAGTCACTATGACCGAATTTTACAATAATTCAATCGAAAAAATTATGTGGCAACCTTAATTAGTTCTTAATTTTAGTGTAAGTGAATATATAATATATTACTCATATCTTGACCCTTTTTATATGTGCACAATCCAATTTTCCTTATGGATTATTTAATGAAAGAATACTAATTTCTTAATAGAATAGACTACATAATGAAGACTATTTTTTAAAAAAAATAAAAAAAAATTGGTTGATATTTTTATGAAATATTTCATAATATGGCATTCATATATATGCCAAAAAGGTGCATCAAAAAAGAGTGATAAATAAGATAAATTCTTCAAGACACATAAAATAAAAATAGATGTATGGTATTATTTTTTTAAAAATATTATTTTAATTCTTTGAAGATAAATCAACATGCTAAAAATAATTTTAAAATACAATCTTTTTAATTGTGTCATTGAATAAGTATTGTCAACATTTGTACAAATAATGTTATAATAACAGCTGTGTTAATTAAAGTTATAAAATATAAGTATTTTAATAGATAAAGAAATTATAGAATATTTAATTTTTATATTTATCTATTAACTTAATTAAACAGTATGTAATCTATCAGAAACTGAATATTATTATAAAAACTTTTAAGAGAATCAATCGTTGAGTCAAACAAATAAAAATATAAAGACAAACTCAATAAATAGAGTAGTTTAGCATATTATTATGATATGGGAAAATTAACTAAATAAACTTATTATATTTTTTATTGCAAGTTATAGCAACTCTTTTTAGTTTTCAAGTTAAAGCAACTTTCATTAAAAAAAATAAAAAAAAAATATTTTATACATTTTTCATTTAAAAAAAAAAGAATATCAAAATCATTACAGAAAAGAAAAATATAGATTTAATATAACTAAAATGCAATATTCCTTCCTTAAATATAATTAAACTTAAATAACAATATCCCTTCCTTAAATATAGTTAATAGTAACTAATAGATACCAACCACACCACTATTCTCTCTTTAACCATTTTTTCACACCACTATTCTCTCTTTAACCATTTTTTCTCCATTTTTAAACAATTCGATTTCTTTTTTCACTTTCATATACATTCATTTTTTTTATAAGAAATATTATTTCAATAAAAAACTTCGACAAGTTGTTGTTTCATACAACGTTTGAACATTTTTGTAGAAAAAAAACCATCCAATAAATTGCAAAAAATAAAAAAAATGAGACACATAAATATGAATTGTGTTAATTTACATTCAATCATGATATATCATGAAGGAAGATGGGATGCCTCGGATATATCTTGGATATTAACTTTGATATTTTGCATTAATTATTTTTTTTTCTTTTTGGAATATATATTGTCTAATTATTGATTAAGAAAAAGACATTCAGAGAAAAAGTTAATGTTGTTTTTTATATCTGTTTTTAATTATGTGATGTTGACATGTTGATTATTCAGGAGAACGTGGTGGAAAGATAAAAAATATTGTTCAATCAATTTATAGATGTATGATTATTGGTTGTCAAATGTTTTCATTAGGTCATATTACATTCAATGACCTATTATGATATTATATTTATTGTTTTAGTGATTTTTTTATTTTTTAATTTTATTATTGTGTATGTTTTGATAGTATTAAAATATGTTGAAATTATCAAATTTCATATGTTTATCATTTTTTTTGATGTGTATATTTTGTAAATTTTAAAATATGTTGTAATTTTTTAATTCATATCATTACCGATTATTGAGTATTAGTTACTTGAGAAAATTGAAGGAAAGATGTCTTTTAACTCTTGAATGAATGATTGGTGACATTGACCAATAGATAGGGTCAAACATCGTTAGGAAACTTGATTAAGTTAATCGTGGACTTGATTAATATTTTCAAAACTTTCTAATCTTTTAAAAAATATAAATCAGCCCAATCCACACCCCACTTCAATCCAAATCAACCACTCTCTCCTCTCTCTCCAGCTTCTCTTAACTCTCTCCTAACCAACACTTCTACAAAATTTCTCCCTTCAACCTCCAATGACAAATAGTCGGGCGAGTTTCTTTTCGACTTTCAACCGTCAATCGACGTGAATACTTCTCTAGCGACAACAACTTCGAGTTCTTCATCGTCCCATTTACTTTTTCATAGGTAAAAAATTATGAAGAAACAGAGGAACTTGAGCCAACTACTCTTCTAGTATAGAAATGTGAACTGAATAAAACCCTAATTTCTGGCATTTCTTCTTCTTGTTGTCGTACTATTGATTCGAATTTGTTGGTGATTTTTGGTCACAGTTAATGTTCTTAGTGTGTGTGTTATGTGTTGGTGTTGCTGGGTTGATTTGTTGTTTGTCTTAGTTAAAATGGTATTGCAATAGCTGAAATATCTGATGTAATAGATGAAACATATGATGCAACAGATGAAAATCTGATCCAACAGATGAAAATCTGATGCAACTATTAAAATGTAATGCAACAGGTGAACAATCTAACAGATCATTCATCTGTTGCGATAGACGACTCATTTGTTTGGAAGAAATCTAAACAATATTGATCCAACGGATAACTGATTAGTGATCTATTTTTATTCTTTCCAATGGTTTACTCTTCATTTTGCAACAGATTAGGACTGTTTTTATTCTCTCCAAAGGTTTACTCATTCGTTGAAATAGGTCGATTATATGTTGCAACAGATAACATACCTGGTGTAACAGATTAGTAATCCATTTTTATTCTTTCCAATGGTTTACTTATCCATTGCAACAGGTCGGTTATATGTTGCAACAGATAAAATACCTGGTGCAACAGATTAATGATCTGTTCTTATGGTTTCCAACGGATTACTCATCTGTTGCAATGGGTTAGTTATATGTTGCATCAGATAAAATACCAAGTGCAACAAATTAGTGCTATTTTTATGGTTCTCACGGATTACTCCTCTATTGCAATAGGTCGGTTATATGTTGCAGTAGATAACATACCTGGTGCAACAAATTAGTTGTCTGTTGGAACTGTTATATTACTGTTATGCATTAATAAATTATAATCTATGTTATGTTCCTATTAATTTAAGATAACATGGATCCCAAAAGAAAAGAAATCGAATCAAGTCCAAGTAAAGGAACAAGTGCAGCAGCTCAGCTACATCCACCACTCTATGAGCTTGCTTTACAAACATTATCTCAATCAGGAGCAGAATATAATGAACACGGGGAGGAGAAATCTTTCAAAGTAGATGATCCAAATGCTAATAGCCCTTCCACCGAAGAGTTAGTCAAAACCTTCAGCATTGATCGTTATCCTGTGAGAATGCAGTGCGATGGTGGCATAGATTTAATGGGTGATCTCGTGGTTAAGTCAATCATGGGAAAATCTTTTGACTCCTACAGAAAAATAATTCGAGAACCAAAATTGGATTCTTATTTCAGGAAAAGCTGCTTTGGGTAATATCTTGATTTGCTGGAGGACAACAATGCTCGTTTCTAGATGAAAATGGTATATGATCTTCTCAAGCGCTGGTTTATGTATGAAAACAAAGATAAGATGGATGAGGTGTGGATAAATTACTGTGGCATGCCTGTTTGTTTTGGTTGGAAGGAGTTTGCCATAATTACCGGACTAAATGTTATCCTCCTTCTCCTTCTCAAGTTATACCTACTCTGACCCAAAAAAAGCACCCCGCACACCCAAAAAAGGAAAAGGCAAGTCGAGTGATCGTGATGAACTGGTGTCCATTGTTGATCCAAGCTTCAAAAACAAAAATCTGATAGAAGCGTTGAAAGGTAAAGGACTTTCAAAGATGCACAAGTAATTATTGTGCTTGGTTTGGTTTGTACATAATGTTCTTTGGGCGAGAGACATTAACAACAATATAAACCTCGATTTAATTAATCTCTTCGAGGATCTTGAGGCATTTAATAGCTATCCTTGGGGTTATGAAAGCTTCAAAATGACTGTCGAATATTTGTTGACTCCGTTAACGCCAAAAACAGTCAACTTATATGGTTTTCCATGGACCTTCATGGTAAATATTTCTTTTATCAGGATATGATTCATCATTTTTTTATCCAATAATGCTTTTGATTTATTGGCGTTATGTTATAAGCTTGGGCTTTTGAAGCCATTTCTTATTTGAGACAACAAGTGAACTACCAGGAAGAAGTTTCCTGTTCAAGAATTCTGAGATGGATGTCGGCCAAAACCGATAAAAATGCAAAATTTCTTGATCTTTTCAATCCCCCCAAGGAAGCAGTAAGTCCAATTCTAATCAAGTTTTTGTTTTAATTAATGATTAAATGATTTCATCATCATTCTTAATATATGTATCGATTTATTTTAGATTGTCCATCCGTGGCTTGTTCTGACTAATCGAGAGTTGAAGATGCCATTTTTTCTTACTTTACGGTCTGTGCAAACTTTATCAGACCCTAAGGTCATTGATGGAATAAAAATGGAATTGTTTAGAGCAACAACCATCACAAGAAAAATAATTTTTGGTGGGTGGAGATAATGATGCTCCTTTTACAGTTTTTGAAACAACAAGCCATTATGATTATGATCGTAATGGTTGTACAGATTTTTCTCCAGATTTTACAACATGTAGCGAATGTTCTTCATGAAAATGTCAAGACTGCAAGGCAAAACACAATGGAGTGATTAATGCTATTAATGCACTAACTGCTTCTGTAAATAAGATGATATCTAAGAGGGGTGTTATTCCATCAAAGAGGATTTCATATCCAGACACTCCACTAGAGATCAAGGAGGCTAAGAGGAGAAGGAAAGACACTTCCAAGGCATCATCAATCATAAAAAAAGTAAGATTGAAATGCCTCTGTATTTGTCTTGCACCGATGTTCAGTGTGCAAGGGCCACAGAAGAGCAGCATGAGCTGAAGAAGGTGAATGTACATCTTTTGTTCCAAAAAACAAACAGGCATATATCTGTTTCAATAGATGAGTCTTATGTTGCAATAGATGGGTCATCTGTTCAAAATTATCATACTATTCTAATTTACCTGTTCAAATTTATCCAAATAGATAATCCATCTGATGCAACATAAGACTCATCGGTTGTAACAGATGGAAAATCTGTTGTATATCTCTACTTTGTATTGACAATTCTGGCTTTCTAGGTGGATGTCACAGCTGTACGCAACCGACGTTAAAGATTCATGATGACCAAAGCCAAATTTCGTAGCACTGGATGAAGAACAACTTATCCATATTGATTAGATCCTTATAGCTTGAGTCCGTCAATGTAATAACCTATCCTCCTTGGTTAACTTGTTGATTTATTTGTAGAGTACATCGTTTGTACCCATAATAATTTTTTTTTACATTTCATTTATTTGTTGAGTTATTTCATGTAATTTCCGAAGGCTTCGATTTATTTTATCAGACAAATTTAGGCATATGTTGTAGCATGAGATGCAACACGTAGGTCATCTGCTGGAAATTATATAATAGGTCTTCCTACTTTTTTGATTTGCTCCAACAGATTACCGATCTGTTGCAAAAGATAAGTTATACGTTGTAACAGATCGTAAATTTGTTGCGATAGATAGACAGGGAACATTTGTATAATGCAACAGATGACCAACCTATTCCAACAAATAATTAGTTTGTCACAACAGGTACTATATCTATTACAACAGATATAAAATCTGTTGCATTATAAAAATTTAACTTGGCCAGACATAAAAATTATTGCCCCTACATGTAAAGTGAATTGGCTTGAAATGAAAATTTATTATCGTGTTCGTCTCTGTCTTTGTATATGTTCTTTTTTATACACGGACTCCAACCATTTAGTTAGTACCCCATATGCCCAGACCCATTGCATCTTTCCCAAAATGGTGTCACACACACTGGTCATTTGTGTGTCGGTCAGGAAACACTCGATGTATGCAAAAGAGTATGACCCGCACGCTGCATCGATTGTATTTTTTGGGAGCTGGATGTTCTTATTTCGACCTTCAAAATTCCATGATTCCTTCACCAAGACTTCAGTCAACAAATAATCTATCAGCTTACTCTGCGTCAACAACTTGGGCAACAACTTCAAGAATGGCTGCATGTGGGTTAAAAACGTCTTCTCGTTGAAGACAGGTAAGTTATAGTCGTAAACCTTAATATTTCCCTCATATAGTAGTATCTAAACGGTGAGAAAATAGGTGAAATCCACGTTCATGACTGTAAGGATTCTCTTTGCCTTGGTCCAACTCTTGCCGTGTGGATATGTCCTCTTCCCTCTAACATATTTAATCACTTCTTCATCCCATTGGAATGTAGAAACTAACTGATTAAATACCGGTCCATCAGAATTAGCTATCTTACAGAGTTTAGCGTACCTATCCTTGAAATTGTTGTAGAATTTGAGGTCCATTATCCTATCGGTAGCATCATAAGCATCCGGGTACGCTAATTGCCTGCCCTCATAAGGCAGAGAATTTCATCAACATATTGCGGTATAAGAAGATAATTTTTAAATAGTTTAGTAATTGTAAAGAATAAAAACACAGTCAAAAGAATCCGATGCAGAGGGTTCTCTAAATCAGTTCACAGATTACCAAGCCGGCTCAACTTATACAATAGATGTGTATTATGTTGCAACAGAATACCAAGTTTTTGCAATATATTACACATCTGCTTAGAATTTTTTTTATGGAGTAGATTGGAAGGGTAGGTTAGCAAAAGTAAACTTACCTTGTCCTCATACCACACACATATATTTGTCATATTCGAGAAGTCTTTGGCGGCAAATGAATGCATGGTGTATTTTTTTACAACCTTCATCTTGATGAATTCTTCCAGTTCCTTCTTCTTCTCCTTGCCAAGCACCGCTAATATGTCCACCTTCTTTAGCGGCCCCTAAACTTCAACAACTAATGGAGAGGGGGAGGGGGGGTTGCAATTTTTGCTGATTTCAGAATAGATAGAATTGTTCTAATTTTTCTTCTCTTCCTCCTAACCTCCACTGTAGGAGTGCATGGCTTCCTCACCTCGTTTGATGGTATAACACCTCTCCTAGATTTTAACTCCTCGACAGCTTCAGCAATAGCCTTTAGTTTGTCGAGGAGTTTATTCTCTCTGTCCTTACACACTTTGCATTTGCTATGAGAACATGAGGGTGAGGAGGGGTGAGAGGGACCACTGTAAGGGTGGAAGAGACCGGTGTAGGGGTAAGAGGGAGGACCTGTGCAAGGGGTCTTTTAAAAATAGTTGTTTTTTATTGAGCACCAACATGCTCATAATCACGACTAGTAGCAGCAGTAACAACAACAGTAGCAGGATGGCTGCCACCATCACAAACAACTCCACCAGCAACACACCCAGAAGAAGCACCCGGATCTATTGCAGTTTGAGTTTGTCTGTGAAGAGTTTCAACATTAGACTGTCCTTGCCTAACTGCTCTTCTTATGGATGTTGCTCAATCCAATTCCTTCTTTATTAACTCCACTGTTGGGTCCTCTTTTGTATCAACAAGACCCAGAGTAAGAAAAGAAGTCATCCCCAGCTCACCAATGGTAGGCACGATCCAAGGATGCACAACCTATAAAAAAAGACAGGAGAAATTTAAATCATATAATAATAATTTGCAGTTAGTTGGGTTACATGGGGCTCGGGTTATATTAACACAGCCAACTTATACAACAGATGATCTAGCTACTATAACAGCTAATTTGTATGTTGAAATATATTGATAATATGTTGCATCAGAATACCCATCTGTTGTATAATTTACAGTAGATGGGTAATCTGTTGAGTAGGGTTCAGAGACCAGAGAAATATATGGTTAATCTGTTATGAAATATGGATCGTCTGTTGCAACAGATTACCCATTTGTTACACCAGTTGCAGTTGACGGGTAATCTGTTGCAACAGACTACCCATCTGTCACAATAGATGGAACATCTGTTTCAATATCTTTCTTTGAGGAAAATTATTTTAGTTGAAAGAAGATGTACTACATCATTCGGAGGGTTAAAAAGATCATCCTTGTTAATATTTATTTTGCTGCTCTCTACTGCAGCCAACCACCTAAGGATCCTTGGATAAGAAACCTTATCTGGTTAATCCTTAAAATGCTTTCGGAGGGGAGGAATGACTTTACATGCCCAAGCCTAAAAATTATAAACAGGAAGCAAGCAAAAAAAGGTCACAAGTATATTCAATATAAATTAATGAATGAGTAAAAATAGTGATTAATTTTACCATGAAAGCCCAACGAAAGCCGTATAATGTGGTCGTCTTTGACTTTAGCTCTCCAGTAAATATTTGACAGTTAAGTAGTACCTGTCGTATCCCTAGGGATAATCGTTGAATTTTCCAAAATCATCAGCAAGCACCAAAAATTACGTTCTATGACTTTCTTGATGTCTCCTGCCAATAAAATGGAATGGACAAACCAAACTAAGCACAATTTCTCCATATAGTGCTTTGGTATGTCTTTATTCTTGAGATCCGTTATCAAATCCTCCACTTTGTAGCTAGGTCCAATAATGCCCAACAACCCATTTTTTTTTACCTTGTGTTTGTTGGACCCTTTGTGGGGTGTTTTCTTAATGAGAGGTTCTTCTGGACGATAGCATCTCAAGCCCATCACAATGGAAACTCTTTCAATCCAAAATAAATCGGCATACCACAGTAGTTGATCCAGACTTCATCCAATACTAATGGTTTTGACAAAATCATGCTGAAATTTTGATATTATTTCATGCCCCATTGGTGAGGAAGTGTTATCACTTTCCTCGGCTTCATTTTTCCCTGACTGCGATTGTTCTGGAAGTTCTTCCAAATCTATCTGTACTCCAGCCTTTTTTGTTTACTGATAAGAAGTTGATCAACTTTCTCCACTTTCAGTTTCTTTTCTTTTGGGAGACATCTTTTAACTACAAACAAAAGAAAAACAAAAAATACATTTCATTTGATGTCTGCATAATTTTTTTAAAAAAGGTGAGACAAATTTCAATAAATTATTCTTACCACATAACCAAAAAAATACTCCAACGGATAACCCATCAGTTGGAACAGATGGGGAACCTGAATCTATTTGAAGACCTATTTAATATCTCTCAACAGATATTCCACCTGTTGCAACAGGTCGAAAAATTTCAATAAATTATTCTATGCCACATTACAAGAAAATACTCCAACGGATAACCCATCAGTTGGAATAGATGGGGAATCATTTTGAAGACCTATTTAATATCTCCCAACAGATCTTCCACCTGTTCAACAGATGGACCACCACTACCACAACCAATACCACCAAGACCACCACCAATGCCACCAATAACAACACCAAGACCACAGACACCACTGCCAAAAAATAAAAATACCAACACCACCACCACCAACCATCAACAACACCACAAACACCATCCAACAATACCATGATAGTCAACAAAACACTGAGAGAAAAACTAGGGTTTTCTCGGGTGCTTCCTACTTTTTTAGCATCAAAACTCAAAATTGTTAACCCATTCTCGAAGATAATACAACTAAAAGTCTTCTTTTTCATCATTAACTAAAAAGCCTTATTTTTTAGAATAAAGAACAAATGTAGAACTCTTCTCAAACTTTGTTACATGCGAAGACAGAGAAAACAACGGATACAAATGGGAATGAAGTACAAAAAACAACAATATGTAGTCGTAAATGGGAAGAAAATCGATCTATTTTGAAGGGTTGAGCCATATGTTGAGTAGTTATTGTTTGTATTGTTGAGAGGAAGACGAGACCCCGAAAGAGAGAGAAAAGTGAGAACTTCATATTTGAAATGCAAAGTGTTTCGCGCAAATGGATGATTTGTAATTTTAGAAAAGAATGTCAAGTTTTGAAATTGCTAATTTGGTCCGAATTGATCTTAATTAATTTTAAAAATTTTAAAAGATATAGTTTTTAAAACCTTGAGTTGATGAGAACTCATTTCAACTCAGAGTGATCGATCGACGACTCGGGTCGGGATGAACGCAATATCAATGCCATACAATTGCAAAGACTCGATTGGTTTTGTAGTTGACCCTGCGAGCTCGTTCATTCATCCCTAGTTCCACCTAAATCAACTTAGGTACTATCACTAACATTGAGTTGATGAGAACTCATTTCAACTCAGAGTGATCAATCGATGACTCAGGTCGGGATGAACGCAATACCAATGCCATGCAATTGCAAAGACTCGATTGGTTTTATAGTTGACCCTGCGAGCTCATTCATTCATACCTAGTTCCACCTAAATCAAATTAGGTACTATCACTATCCTAATATTAAGTTGATGAGAACTTATTTCAACTCAGAGTGACCGATCGATGACTCGGGTCAGAATGAACATAATACCAACGCCATACAATTGCAAAGACTCGATTGGATTTGTAGTTGACCCTGCGAGCTCATTCATTCATCCCTAGTTCTACCTAAATCAACTTAGGTACTATCACTATCCTAACATTGAGTTGATGAGAACTTATTTCAAATTAGAGTGATCGATCGATGACTCGGGTCGGGATGAACGCAATACCAACTCCATACAATTGCCAAGACTCGATTGGATTTGTAGTTAACCCTGCAAGCTCATTCATTCATCCCTAGTTCCACCTAAATCAACTTAGGTACTATCACTATCCTAATATTGAGTTGATAAGAACTTATTTCAACTCAGAGTGATTGATCGATGACTCAGGTCGGGATGAACGCAATACCAATGTCATGCAATTGCAAAGACTCGATTGGTTTTATAGTTGAACCTGTGAGCTCATTCATTCATACCTAGTTCCACCTAAATCAACTTAGGTACTATCACTATCCTAACATTAAGTTGATGAGAACTCATTTCAACTCAGAGTGATCGATCGACGACTCGGGTCAGAATGAACATAATACCAACGCCATACAATTACAAAGACTCGATTGGATTTGTAGTTGACCCTGGGATCTCATTTATTCATCTTTAGTTCCACCTAAATCAACTTAGGTACTATTACTATCCTAACATTGAGTTGATGAGAACTCATTTCAACTTAGAGTGATCAATCGACGACTCGGGTTAGGATGAACACAATACCATTGCTATGCAATTGCAAAGACTCAATTGGATTTGTAGTTGACCCTGCGAGCTCATTCATTCATTCCTAGTTCCACATAAATTAATTGCAATAAAATCTATTGCAATAAATGACTAAGCTGTTGAAAATTTTCAAACAGTTATTCATATCTGTTGCAATAGATGACATATCTGATTTAATTATCAAATAGATATTTGCATTTGTTGTGACAGTTGACTGAGCTGTTGGAAATTTTCAAACAGATATTTATATCTGTTGTAACATATTACATATCTGATTTTATTAATTATCAAATGAACATTTTCATCTATTGTCACAGATGGCTGAGCTGTTGGGATTTTTAAATAGATATTTATATCTGTTGTAACAGATGACTCAACTGTTTAGATTTCTAAACAGATATTTATATATGTTGCAACAGATGGCATATCTTTTTGAAATCTGTTTTTCTCTTTTAATTCTAAAGTAAGCTTCTGGTCCGAGTAGATAATATCAAGTAGTAGTACTTACTACTAAAGGCGGTAAAAAATATTTCTTGGATATCTCAAAAGTGAGTTCATTGACAAGTCTTGTCTTGTCTTTTCAATGTCAGTAGTCTTAGTCTTCCTCGTTCCCCTCAAATTATTAATGAAATTAATGAATATTAATTAATGAATATTGAAAACCACCACATCTACGTACACAATACATCTATAGAAATTGTCTCATCTCATCTCTTTCTTCAGCTGCAGTTTATTTTATTCAACTCTCATCTTTTTCTTTCTCTCCTATTTAGGGTCACAACCTTTTTTCTCTCTTTTCTCTTCTCTTCTCATAAAGATCTTTTCGGATCTAAACCGATCCATATCTTTCCTCGACTTAAATTTCTATTTTGATCCCCTTTTTGATATTAAGATATGGTTCATTATTGCTCTTTCATTCTCGTTTTCTTCTTTGCAAGTTATAGTTATTTACATTTGTTTTTTTATTTAATTACTATTTACCCATATCATATTCATTAAAAAAATTTGAATGAACTTTTAAGTGTTGAATAAACAAATCGAGAATTCTTATTACAATATGAGAAAAAAGTCATCTATTGGGAGAAGTTTAGAAGCCTTGTTGGCAGTATCATTTTTTTTGTATGTATTTTATTTGTTTCCTTATTGTTGGTGCAGTTATTGATATTGTTGGTGGGGTTGGCATTGTTGGAACTTGTGGTGTGATGTTGTTGATGGTTCTAGAACAAAGGATGTTGCTTCTTTGTTGTTGATGTTGTTGGAACAAATGTTGTTTATGTTTTTTTTTGTTGATGTTTATGCTGTTGTTGATGTTGCAATAGATGGAGAAACTGTTGGAACAAATAAAACCACCAAAAAGGCTGGTTTAATATATTTCATCAGACTCCATATCTGTTGCAATAGACTCCATATCTGTTGCAACAAACTCCACATCTGTTGCAACAGACTCCACATCTGTTGCAATAGACTCCACATCTGTTGCAACAGACTCCACATCTATTACAACAGACTCCATATCTATTACAACAGACTACACATCTAATGCAATAGATGGCTAATGTTTTTTTTGTGACATTATTTTTTTCTTTTCTTTGTAGATATAAGGAACTGACAGTTGATCAACTTTTAACGGATTATCGTAAGAGGCTGCAGTAAAGATGGGTTTAGAGAAATAAGCTGCTTGCAGATGAAACCACTTCATATATAGGAGGTATGTATTACTGATAATGTTATCGTGGAAACACATATAGAGTGCACTAATTTTGTGAATGCTGTTTTTATTGATTAGTCATAGATCGTTCAAATAAAATGTCTACAATTTTACAGTTAAGTTTGGTAGGTCCGAACGGATAAGGCTGAGGGACCAATAATATGGTTCTGATACCCTTTTAAGATCTAATGTCGGTTGTTGCTCATGTTTATTTGTCAAGCATTTTGAAGAGATATAATTTTGGTGTCATTGTAAAGAGATTCAATAGCGATTGGACTAACCTTTAGGGTGCATTGGACCCTTAGAGGGCCTTCGAAGCTTAGTACTGCATCTAATAAGAATGGAAAACCAATATAGCTATTGCCCTGACCTAAATTTATATAGTTGGGTTGCTCGCTCGGGGTGATGATTATATGCCAGAAGGTGCGGTAAGAGAATTCCTTCGAGGGAAAATGGGTGGTTGATGGAAGACTATATCATCTGAGAGCTAATTAAAGAAGAGAAATAGGGTAGAAAGTAACTTCTAGAGAATCTGGCCTATGGAATTATCTTAATAGATGTGAGATCCGAATCAAGTGCAAATATGAAAGTGTATCCGATAATGTAATTTCATCTGTTGTGTCTCTGAAAGAAAAACAATGCAGATGGACACTTTTTTAGGGAGCTGCATGGTTGGGATTATCACCTAGATAGAAAATAGGAGAAGACCAACAAAGAAGCCTCACGGGCATCGAGGGTTGAAATGATGTACAACAAGTCTAGAAAACTTACGCCAACAGCAACTGCAATTAAAATAAAGAATCTAAGTGAAGGCAACAATTTTTGAATTTTAAATTTCATCCTATGCTTTTTTTGTTTGTGTTTTTGATCAGGTCCACTGTCGTTGACCTGATCGGAACCACAAACGAGATTGAAAGGCAAATAGAGTATCATTACTTCCTTAGCAATATGGTTATAATTGATTGTGTTTTCTTGCCTTAACATGTTTTCAACATTCCTTGGAGAAGATCAGATGCTTGCTGTAGTATGTGAATCCTGATAATTTTCAAGCTTGCCTCCAGCTTGTTGATTCTGTATTCAAGTTGGTCGTTTCCGTCTTCAAAGTTGGTAAGGAGTTCCTCGTCTCTTGTGAGCTCGAGCAGGAACACTACCTTCAAAGTTGTGGCATCCTAATTAAAAGTTGTGGTCCTTCATGTATGTGGTATTCTTTTGATCCTAAATTATGTGATGATGTTTGGATTTCGAGAGTCAAAACAAATTATTTTTAATCACAATTTATTCATTTGCCATTTTAAATTATTAATTATTCTAACCTATATTATTTTAAACGAAGTATTCAAGTGTGTAAATTTCATGTTCGAAGACTAAATGATTATATATGTGTTTAAATCTAGGGTCAAAATTAAGAGTAATATTAAAGTGGGTTAAGGTGATAGGTTGGGTGTGGGTGAATTCTTCATAATGAATCAAAACTAAAAAAAAATAAATTAAAAAATTAAAAAATGACGTGGACCTCTAATAAGAGGCCACGTGGTAAAACAGTTTTTTTAGAAAACCACCGTTAAAAAGTAATGGCATGGATGGACCGGTTTTATAATGGCGATGGCATGAATGAGCCTAACTTGTAACGGATGACATAAATGAGCCATTTCTGATAGTTCAGTGGCATATTTGAGCCTTTTCCCTTTAATTAATTGAATTGATGGGTTATTTTTTCTTTCTACTTTTAGACTTTTGATATTGGTGTAAATGGGGATAATCAAAATATTCTCTTGTATTTCACAAAAATAAAATAAAATGGTATTCTATCTTTATTATAAATATCCACTGTTATAAAAGTTTGGAAAAATACATAAGTAATCACTAAACTATAGGTGAAAGCCTAGAGACACGCTTTATCTACTTTTTTATATACACTTTTGTTTTATATGCAAAAACAATTATTTCATGAGTATCTGGTACCTCACATGTCAAATAACTATATTCTTCGAAAACTAAACTAACAAAACAAGAAGATAAAAAGAAATTTATCACTTTCTTTTTCTAAAAATGAGATAAGCATTTAATACTCCCAAATTATGATCAAAGTTACCACAACACATCCAACTTCACAGGGGTCCTAATACCCCCATGAAGCACGTAAGCTACTACAAAGCTGGAGACAAAGTCAGTTTTAATTTGAAGCACGTAAGCTTCTAGCTCAGAAATTGAGGGGTGATCTGGATACTAGACCAGAAAGTTGCCCTGTTGAGAAATTTTACATATACTGGACAGTGTCAGGAAGGAGGTTCGATGAGGCTCTGTTGGCTAATGCTGCAAAGCTGGAGACAATGCGATCCCTTTGGATGTCCAACTGTTCAGTAAGTTTTGAAGCATGTAAACTGCTAGCTCAGAAGTTGCCAGGGTTTAATGTTGAAGTTATAGATGAGAGCGGTCATCCGGATACGAGACCAGAAAGTTGCCCCAATGAGAAACTTCACATATATAGGAAAGTGTCAGGAAGGAGGTTCGACACTCCGGGTTTTGTTTGGATAATTGAACAAGATGCATCATTGACTCCATATTGCAGTTTAAATTTTTGGTCATGTATGGTTTAACTTTGTTGTATCATTCATTGCCAAAAAGACAGAATGACAATGGAAAAGAACATAGCATAGAATACGAGATACCTATTGGCAGAAAATAACAAAATACTGTTGCTATGCTATTGTCGCACTAGAAGAAAAACCAAAGCATGAATCCATAATGCATCAATCGTGTATTTAATGGACTTAAAGGTGCAACTTGCAGAAAAGAAGACACGGTTAGAAGCCAAAATTGGAAAAGAATTAACTAGGACGATTTAACCTAGGTTCAAATAATGGCTTTGTGGCATCAACTTTCTCATCAAATTGTGAGAATAAACAATGGTGGCCTTGAGCATTCGTGACAAAGGAATAGAAGCGTGCTCATCAGTGAAGGAGGCCGATAGCCATGTTGAGCCTGTCGAAGATATTCAACTTGCAATCAATCAATGAAGGAGGTGACAACCATTTAAGTAGTGCAATGTATCGATAAACTTTTAGAATTTCAAAGTCTTGGTTTCACAGTCTTAAGCAGGTTTATCTAGCATTGTTTAGCTGCATTTTACCCTTTTATAAGTACTTTAGTCCTTAATGGTGAAAAAGTTGTAATCTTTGCATCTGGAGTTATTTGTACTTATTTTTTGTAGAGCATTGTTTTTTGAGTACTTTAGTCCTTACTGGTGAGAAAAAGTTCAAATCTTTGCATCTGATTAGAGAAAATACTAATGGGTTTTATGGAGCGTTGTTGTCTGAGTACTTTACCCCTTACTGGCGTTACTGCCGAGAAAAGTTGTAATCTTTGGATCTGGGGTTAGCTATACTCATTTGTAACTGAGGGGTTGATGAAATGGTATGTTTTATAGAGTATTATTGTCCGAGTACTTTAGTCGTTACTCGTGAAAAAAAGTTATAATCCTGCATTTGGGGGTAGCTGTTTTGAAGAAATAGTAGGTTCGTGGAGCATTTTTGTCCGAGTATTTTGGCAACTGGATGGTCTTTGACGGCACTTGTGTTGAAAGAGTAGCAAGAATACCATACCGTAGATATGCCTTGGTCCTTTGATTCTATATCCGGGCAATGAAGCAAGATCATCGACTTGTATGACCTGGCTACAAAAACAGAAGTGATGTAAGAGGGCGCAATTTCCAGACTAACTTTAAAAACTAAGTGGAAACTGAATCTTATTAAAATTTTAATCGAACCATTGTATTTTATCTTTGTTTTATTATGTAACTCACAATTTGACGCAGGAATCTGAGAGAATTGGACTTGGGAGAAAGTGAAGTGGAAGACCTGAGTGGTCATTGGCTTAGTCATTTTCCTGATAGCTGCACATCGCTCGTTTCACTTAACATTGCTTGTTTGGCTTCGGAGGTCAGATTCTCAGCTTTGGAGCGTCTAGTTTCTCGCTCTCCTCATTTGAGAACTCTTCATCTCAATCGTGCTGTGTCCATCGAGAAACTTCCAAAGCTACTTCTCATGCTTCTCAGTTGGTTGAATTTGGTACTGGATCTTACTCTGCTGACACACAGGCTGATGTTTCTGAAGGTTTCGTAAATGTATCTCAGGCTTTTTCGGGCTGCAATAAACTCAAAGGGTTGAGTGGGTTTTGGGAGGCCGTGCCAGCCTACTTTCCAACTATTTATCCAGTCCACGCCAAACTCACCTCTTTGAATTTAAGCTACGCTACCGTTCAAATACCTGATCTTGGCAAGCTCATCAGCCACTGTCACAATTTACAGCGGTTGTGGGTAGGTTCTATTTTGTGTTTTAGTTTTGTTTAAATTTGCGTGTTTTCAACAATCGAGACTTGATACATTAACTGTGTTTATGATAAAATAGAAAAGTTGATCATAGTTATCATTCTTTTATCTTCAAAGCATTTTGTCTAGTTGTAGTAACAGAAGTTTCCGAGCGAAGAACAGTCATCCTAACTTATTACTAATTGTTATGCTGATTCTGATAACTGCCAGAATAAACAAAGAGTGTAGATAAGCTTTGTCGCATACTGAAATAACGTAGCTAAACGATTGATGTCTAGTAAATTCCGGAATAATTTTCTGGTCAACCATATGGAGAATAACTTAATGTTGCATAGTTGTTATCTGGACTAAGACTTGCTCGTACACTTCGGCAATTGGCGTTTTGTCTCTCCGAGTTGGATGCTTCCACAAGTCTTTTAAGTTCTTCTTGTCCGGTGACTCTGATTTTATCTCTTGCATTATTGCTTTATATCACTTGAAATGAATGTGATTGCAGGTGCTAGATTACGTTGAAGATAGCGGCCTTGAGGAGATTGCCAACTCTTGTAAGGAACTTCAAGAGCTTAGGGTGTTCCCGTCTGATCCATTTGCTCTAGGACCGAACATATCCTTGACAGAGCAAGGCCTGGTGGCTATCTCAGTGGGCTGCCTTAAGCTACAGTCAGTTTTATACTTCTGCCGCCAAGACAAATGACGCATTGGTCACTATTGCAAGGAACCGTCCTAATATGATCCGATTTCGTTTGTGTATTATCGAGCCTCAAACACCTGATTACTGTCACGACCCGAGCCGGGGCTATCACGACCCGAGCCAGGGCCCTAGCCGTGACGGACATCCCTAACTATGAAGGCCCGAGAGCCCTTCTAACTTGTAATCATATCCACCATTCATATATAAATAGGAAATGCGGAAATAAAATCTGCTACGGAAACATGGTTATAGTCTAAATTTAGTTTAACAATGAGGAATAAAATCCAATATCAACTAAACACCGTCTGAAAACCGTCTGCGAAATATCTACTACATGATCAAATAACACCTATCTGAAAGCTAGGACAAGTCCCCCAGTGTACCAAAATCATAATAAATAATAACTGTCTGAAAGAAACTAGGCCTTCTGAAATATAGAAGGCTCACCAACTGGTACTCTTCACTCCTGTCTGATGAAATCTACTGCTTATCAGGACCCCTAGATTGTGCCTCAGACCTGGAGGGAGGGGGGTTAATACAGATGTACTAGTACGGAAAGTAATCCAAAATAAAGCTTTTATATAAATAAAATAATGGATAGCAATTTGTCAAGACATCATACATAAAATAGTCTACAAAACACATGGGCACTTTTCAAAAAAAAATAAAAAATCATAAATCATTCTTGACAATGCAGTTTTCTGATCTTTGTATTAATTTTGAGTTAGGTGGTACACTCCTACAAGTCTAAAATTTCACGGTCTGTATGGAATCCGCCATTGACTCGGCGGGAAAGCCCCCAACCCCAGTGTGCCGCAAGGGTTCGAGTGTCTAAGTCTAATACGCCACAGGGCACTAGGCCAGCGTAATATAACATACCCAGATCGACAAATCACGGTTTTGGAAAATGAGTTGTCTGAACTCGTTCGTTCTTTAGGGGACCACCTAACATCTCTTTATGCCTAATTTTATCCATTTCTAGACATATATCATTCTGAAATATCAATTCATAAAAAGAATCTGATTTCTATGTTCGTCTGAGTCTGTTATGGCATTGTCTATTTTCGTATCGTCATACCAAGATTTTCAAGTCGTAATTCTAAGCCATAATGCATTAAGCATGATTCTTTCATTAAAACTCAAATCAGACCACCCAACATTTCAAATAGTATAAGAGGTTTCATGTTCCAAAACATAAGTCAAAACTATGCAAGAATCCTTTAAACATAGGGTGGTTATGTGCTTTTGGCAAAATCATGCACTCTTTCATTATATGAATATTTTCAACATTTACAAGCCCAACTATCCTCTCTTTTGAAATTCAAATTGTAATCCAATCATAACAAAATTCAAGACATTTTATACCATGCTTTTCAAGGATGTATTCAAAACAATTCATATCATATGAAAGATAGGAAAATCATAACAAGAATGGATTCATTATAATTCATGCTCTCAATTGAATATTCATCATTAAACACATGCATACATATATATAGAATTTCAAATCAATTTGGGGAAAGGCCTAAAGACCAAAACAATGTCATTGAGACTTCTAAAACATGATTATAAATCATAAATCTAAAATCCTTTTTCTTAAAATCATGATTTATATGCCCATGAGATGTTTAGAAAACCCCCGCGTACCTTAAATTAGAAGCTTTTGAATGAACTCTAGCTTTTGGGATGCTATAAGTACGATTGATGAGTGCCTCTTGTAGCCCTCGCAATGTGGATTCCGAATTTTGAAGAATTAAGGAAAACCCACGGTTAAATCTTGAGATATTTGGGTTCTTAGTTTGAAACCCTAGGGTGAGTTTTTGATGAATTTGAGAGAAAAGAATCATATTTTGGTGTTTTGGGAGTTTAATCCTGTGTTATAGCTGGATAAGGGATGAAAGATTCCCATTTTGCCCTTAAAAGGAGGAAACAACCTGAAATTTTGGTGCGTGCGATAGGGCGTGCGTTGCACGCTTATCGCATGATGCTACTGTCTCAGTCACTAAAATAGGCATAACTTTTCGCTCGGGTATCAGATTTGGGCAAAATTGGTATCGTTGGAAATCTAATTTGAAGAGATTTCATTTGATATATAGTAGGACCTCTAATTCATTATATACAAAGAGTTATGGTTGATTGAAGTTGACCCAAGTTTTGAAGCTCACTCAAACTCCAATGATAGGAAAGCTTTCAACTCGTCCTTGAGTTAGGGGACCTCTATGATCTCAATTCATGATTAAATAGGTTCAAACACTACATAATTGATTAACATGCCAAATTTAGATAGGATTTATGGCTTGTGGATCATCTATGCATAGAAACGACGGTTTTTATTCTAGCCCGAAATGTGGGGTGTTACATCATCTCCCCTTTGGGATCATTCGTCCCCGAATGATGGGTAAGAATGTTGAAGTCTTAAAGGTATGGAATAATGTGGACGTGATATGTCTTCTAAGAAGGGATATAGCCGAGTTGAAACATTTAAACTTCTATCATGAAACTAAATTCTGAGCTGACTTGACTTTACTTGCAAATAAGGAGCTGATTCATGCTGAGAGTTTAGGATTCCCTTGAAGTGTTCATGACCCAATCATATATATTGAATTGAGAAGTGATAACTTAGGCTAGTACGAATCTTAAGATAACATGATTTAGACTGCACTAGGGTATTACACTATCTGAGCTAAAAGTTACACTCTTATGAACTGAGTCATGGCTAAATAGATGAATCTGAAACATGATGCTTGGACTGAACTGAATTCACAATTTACATGGATGGAATAGATTATCTCTTGGGATGGTCATACGCATAAGACTTCGGATAGCAGGACTGGGTGAAAAGGTGGAAAACCCGTAGTAACTTGTCTGCCTGACTGTTAAGCTGAATTGCTGGCTACACAGACTGAATTATATAGAACACTTATACTTAACTGGAGTATCTCTTCAACACTCTTTCTAAAGAAGTTCTAGTAGCATTAGGGAGCAAAGAATCTTGGGTATGAGTTACTAAAGACACCCATCTAAAGAATCCCAACATTGACACTACTCTATAGCGTGGAATATAGACATATAACTCATAAACTAAGATAGAGTTACCCAGCCTTAGGAGATACAACTTCTTACTGTCAAGCTTAGAACACTTCTCGAATATTCCTCAACTATACTATTCTTCTTAAATACCATATTCATTGATTCAAATTGTAATACTCATATGGGCATTGATAAATCTTTTTACTAATGTCTAAAGTAGCTTAAATCCTTTCACTGTGATCAAGCCTAACTCTAAATCACAAAATACAACATGCCACACTATGATACTAGTCTAAACCATATGATTCAACCTTCTATATATTTTTAAAGTTCACACCCTACACATATCATGCCTTACCACTTTAATGACTAACTCTGATCTCTTACTATGGATTCACTAGCGCATATTGAGTTCCTCCACTTAAATCCCAACATGTCATTCAAGCCTATATTTATAACCACATAAGAACTCCTAGGCAAACACCCATAAGGACATACTTCACATATTCTCTAAACCACTATCAATATAACTCCCACGCGCTACCCCAAGAACACACACACACAAATTTTCACTAACCATCACATATATCAAAGACTTAGCCCCAGATCTTACTTCACACTTATGGCCTTATATAAAACAAGCATACGATGATCTTCCATCAACAAGAAACATTTACTCATCACCACTATCATTACATAAGGAGGAGTCACTAAAAGGTTAGGACATAAGATCTTGAAGCATGGAAGGATATTATACGAGAATTGACACTTAACTGAGGCCTGAGAAACAGCAAATCAACATCAGGGATTCATTAAAGTGATCTGAATTGAGAGTATACCTGTCTATAAGCTTAATATCACCAATTATTTAGCGTGTAACATGCATTATGGGAACTGGGCACATTATAAAGCGTGAGTACATGAGTCATAAGCTGCATGACCTTAATTTGGAGTTCATAACTTATGAAATATGATCCCAACTACTGAATGAACTGGAATTCCAAATTTAGGAACTGGAAGAGCACGTGATTCTCTATCATATACATGAACATGAACTATGATTATGGAAATAAAACGTAAAGCATGAGTAAGTATTAGGATAACTGAAAAGTACTGAGATAAGAATGGGTTGAGCCTCACCCTCACTTCCTGATGTTCTATATCATACTGACATCACTACTAGAATCTGAGAGCCAGTCTTGGTCACTTGTTTTATGATCTCCCCCTTAGCTTTAAGACATCATATTAAGTTTTAGAGATCCCTTACTAGACTCTAAACTGAACTACACTCACTGCAATCTGGGGTATGGAATACGACAATACATGCAATTAATAAAACTTAACCTAAATAGCTACACCTGGAAGGGGAAAACCCACTGCTAATCCTATCTTCTGAGACATACTCTATCTTTCTATAGCCCCAATAGTCAATCACATAATACTTGAACACTTACTAACTTTGAATCCTCGTGAGTATTCCCATAGTCGGAGTACACACCCTATAGCACTTCAACTCTTATTTTTGTCGGTTCAACCTTCAAAAATTCAAACTTAGATTATAATACTTAACATTGGTATCACCAAGCCTTTGATGAATCATACTAATAGTCTTTCTCCACCTAGCAGCTTAATGGTACAACTATGTCTACTAGCCACACGCAACATGTAATAGTCTTAGAAAATACCGCAACTCCATATCACCTTGGGCATACTTCTACCTCATACATACAACATCATACTTTGTTACGAATCAAATAAACTTAATCTATTGCACACACCATTCAAGCCTATTAGATCACTTCCATATAACTAGTATCATTAACTAAGAAATCATCACATCCACTTTATGGACATCAACTATTCAAACTTAATGTCTAGTGCTAAGCATGATTTACAACCCAACCTGACACACAATTCTCACAAAACATTTATCATAAATCTTAAGCCACTACTCTTACATCCACATCCCACATTAAATTCAAGACAATAGTCTAGCATCAATCATCTACCACCAATGAAGAAGGCAACATAATATACTAGTCCATCAAATTGGGACATTCTATCCAAATACCTCAAAAATCTACTACATACTTTCTCACAAGTAGTACTAGTTTACAACTACCAATGAAAAGAAGGTCAAGGGGGGTAAAGTCACATAATAGATATGGTCAACCTTAATCTTATATTATAACCCCATACAATCTTATCTACTTATACGGCTTTCTCACATCACACTTACTTACCCAACCATACATTTAGACTACCTTCAAATTCCACAAACAATAATGAGTCTACAGTTATAACTTACTAGCTCATCTAGCCATTTTCATACTTCAAGCAGAAAATAATTCACCTTAACTAATAACTTCTTCTTTACCTTCTACTAAACTAACACACAAGGATGTATCACTTCATTACCAACTCAATCTTATGAGAAAAGATTCGACTATACATATATTCAACCAACACAAGAACAACAAGTTGCTAGTGAATCGAAATAGGCCTCACACGGCTTCACTAGACTTTGATTTTTGTGTTTTGAACAAGAAAATAAAATGAATAATAGAGTAAATATGCTAGTGAATCGAAAGAGCCCCACACGACTTCACTAGATTTTTAGTTTCAATAACACGATGATAACAAGATTACAAGAGATAGAAACTTGACACACAATCATCAATGATCTAAGAATACACATCTTACTCTGTATAAATAAAAATTTGAGTCAAACACTTCCCCTATAGACTACCATACAATCCACACATGCTATTAGCTACCACATTAGTCTATCACTATAAAGGGGTAAATCATCCTCAAACATCGATTATTCAACTAAAATATTTATTTATACAGAAGTCGCCCTTACTCTGACTCCTAACTTTGTGACTTTATAACATCAGCTTCTTGGTCTAATCTCACTACCAATAGGTCATGACATCGTCACTTTAACTTATACTACTACTCGGGTGGAAATACAGTTCCAACAATTCTGCTACACATCATTCCCCTTTTAGGCATGACATCTGCAACATAGATTTTTGAAAAGGAATGAATACCCTTAATACCGCAGGCTGAAAAGCATGATTTCATCAGAACCAAAGTTCACACTAGAATCAATACACTCTGAAGCACTAACGGCTCTTCTCAAGTCCTTGCACAATTTTAAAATCTTATATGGCTCAATCAGAAAAGACTATACCATTTAAACTCTAAACTTCTGCACTTGATTCAACTCAACAATAAGACATATCTGAGCACATCAAAGTAAGGAAAGAATTGAGATAACTTTAATTTTGTATGAGCAATACCATAGCATAAATTAGAGTATGAAAGAGGAACATTCTGACTCCATAGCACGAACTAGAACATGAAGAAAGGGAAATATTCCTAAATTCCTATTAGCCTCCTGCTTATAAGTGTGGCGCGATATAAACCCATAAATAAGACTCTACCTGACGCAATTTGGCAGACACCCTGGGACCATGAACCATGCTCTGATACCAAGTTTGTCACGACCCGAACCAGGGCCCTGGCCATGACGAATATCCCGAACCATGAAGGACCGAGAGCCCTTCTAACTTGTAATCATATACACCATTCATATATAAATAGGAAATACGGAAATAAAATCTACTACAGAAACATGGTCATAATCTATATTTAGATTAACAATAAGGAATAAAATCCAATATCAACTAAACACCGTCTAAAAACCATCTGCAAAATATCTACTACATGATCAAATAACAACTGTCTAAAAGCTGGGACAAGGCCCCTAGTAGACCAAAACCATAATAAATAATAACTGTTTGAAAAAAACTAGGCCTTCTGAAATATAGAAGGCTCACCAACTGGTACTCTTCACTCTTGTCTAATGAAATCTACTGCTTATCAGGACCCTTAGACTGTGCCTCAGAATCTGGAGGGAGGGGGGACAATACAGATGTACTGGTATGCAAAATAATCCAAAATAAAGCTTTTATATAAATAAAATAATGGAGAGCAATTTGTAAAAACATCATACATAAAATAGTCTACAAAACACATTAGCACTTTTTGAAAAAAAAATCATAACTCATTCTTGATAATACAGTTTTCTGATCTTCGTATTAATTCTGAGTTAGGTGGTACACCCTTACAAGTCTAAAATTCCACAGGCTGTATGAAATCCGCCATTGACTCGGTGGGGAAGACCCTAATCCAAGTGTGCCGCAAGGGTTAGAGTGTCTAAGTCAAATACGCCACAGGGCACTAGGCCAGCGTAATATAACATACCCAGATCGACAAATCACGATTTTGGGCAATGAGTTATCTGATCTCATGCCTTCTTCAGGGGACCACCTAACATATCTTTGTGCCCAATTTTATCCATTTCTAGACATATATCATTTTGAAATCTCAAGTCATAAAAAGAATCTGATTTCTATGTTTGTCTAAGTCTGTTATGGCATTGCCTATTTTGGTATCGTCATACCAAGACTTGCAAGTCGTAATTCTAAGCCATAATGCATTACGCATGATTCTTTCATTAAAACTCAAATCAAACCACCCAACATTTCAAATAGTATAAGAGATTTCATGTTCTGAAACATAAGTCAAAACTATGCAAGAATCCTTTAAACATAGGGTGGTCATGTGCTTTTGGCAAAAATCATGCGCTCTTTCATTATATGAATATTTTCAACATTTATCAACACAATTACCCTCTGTTTTGAAATTCAAATCGTAATCCAATCATAACACAATTCAAGACATTTTATACCATGCTTTTCAAGGATGTATTCAAAACAATTCATATCATATGAAAGATGAAAAAATTATAACAAGAGAGGGATTCATTATAATTCATGCTCTCAATTGAATATTCATTATTAAACACATGCATACATATATATATAATTTCAAATCAATTTGGGGAAAAGCCTAAAGACCAAAACAATGTCATTGAGACTTCTAAAACATGATTATAAATCATAAATTTAAAATCCTTTTTCTTAAAATCATGATTTCTATGACCATGAGAAATTTAGGAAAACCCCGCGTACCTTAAATTAGAAGCTTTTGAATGAACTCTAGCTTTTGGGATGCTATATGTACGATTGATGGGTACCTCTTGTAGCCCTCGCAATGGGGATTCCGAATGTTAAAGAATTAAGGAAAACTACTGTTAAATCTTGAGATATTTTGGTTCTTAGTTTGAAACCCTAGGGTGAGTTCTTGATGTGTTTGAGAGAAAAGAATCATATTTTGGTGTTTTAGGAGTTTAATCCTGTGTTATAGCTGAATAAGGGATGGAAGATAGCCATTTTACCCTTAAAAATGTGGAAACAAAACCTGAAATTTTGGTGTGTGTGATAGGGCGTGCGTTGCACGTTTATCGCATGATGCTACTATCTCAGTCACTAAAATGGCCATAAATTTTTGCTCGGGTATCACATTTAGGCAAAATTGGTATCGTTGAAAAGCTAATTTGAATAAATTTAATTTGATATATAGTAGGCCCTCTAATTCATTATATACAAAGAGTTATGGTTAATTGAAGTTGATCCAAATTTTGACGCTCACTCAAACTCGAATTATAGGAAAGCTTTCAACTCTTCCTTGAGTTAGGGGACCTCTATGATTTTAATTCATGCTTAAATAGGTTCACACACTACATAAATGATTAACATACCAAATTTGCATAGGATTTATGGCTTTTGGATCATCTATACATAGAAACGACAGTTTTTATTCTAGCTCATAATGCGGGGTGTTACAGGGGCCTTGGCCGCAACGGACATCTCGAACCCTGAAGGCCCGAGCGTCCCTATCTATCTGGTAATCATGCACAATATTCATTTATTAAAGAAAAATACAGAATTATATAAAAGAACAGAATCATGGTCATATGTATGATATGAATTCAACAAGGGTAAATTAAATCCAAAGCCATCTAATGACATTTGAAAATCGTCTGCGAAATCTCTATTACATGGCTAATAACCACTATCTAAAAACTGGGACAAGGCCCCAGTAGACCAAAACCATAACTAATGATAAATGTCTGAAACATAATTAGGCCTTCTGAAATATAGAAGGCTCACCGACTGGACTCTGCATTGTTGTCTGAAGAAATCTAATACTTATCGGGACCCCTAGACTATGCCTCAGAACCTGGAAGGTAGGGGGTCAATACAGATGTACTGGTACACAAAGCAATCCAAAATAAAGCTTTTAATGTAACAAAAATAGTTGAGAGTTAATCATAAAACATCATATAGGATATAAATTCCAAAACACATGAGCATTTTTGATAATCATAAAACCTTACTGTCAATGCAATTTCTGAGCTTTGTATTATTTTTGAGTTAGGTGGCACTCTCCTACAAGTCTGATATTCCACGAGATATATGAAATCTGACATTGACTCGGCGAGGAATCCCCTAACCCAAGTGTGCCGCAAGGGTTGGAGTGTTTGGGTCTGATACGCCACACGACACTAGGCCAGCATATAATAATATACCTGGATTGACAAATCACGATTTTGGGCAATGACTTTTCTGAACTCATGCCTTCTTCGAGGAACCATCTAAGCTCTCTCTATGCCCAATTTTAGTCTGTTCTGAAACATGCATCATTCTAGTTTCAAAATCTGAAAATCTGATTTCAAACATGCATTCTATTATGTTCTAAATTAGCATGGCATTATCTGAGTTGGTGTCGTCACACCAAGACTTGCAAGTACTATTTCTGAGCCATAATGCATCATGCATGATTCTTTCATCAAAACTCAATTCAGACCACCCAAACATGCAAATAGTATAAGAGATTTCATGTTCTGAAACATAAGTCAAAACTATGCAGGAATTCTTCAAACATATGGTGGTCATGTGCTTTTGGCAAAACCATGCACTCTTTCATTATATGTATATTCAACATTTATAATCATGCACAACCCTCTCTTTTGATTCCACAATCACGTTCAAATCATAGTATAAATTAAGACCTTTCATATCATACTTTTCAAAACAATCCATATCATATGAATAATGAAAAAAATCATATCAAGAGAGGGATTCATTATAATTCGTACCCTTGAATATTCATCCTTAAACACATGCATACATATATATAGAATTTTAAATCAATTTGGGGAAAGGTCTAAAGACCAAAACAATGTCATTGAGACTTCTAAAACATGATTATAAATCATAAATCTAAAATCCTTTTCTTAAAATTATGATTTCTATGCCCATGATATTTTAGGAAAGCCCCACATACTTCAATTACAGAAAATAATGGATGATTCTCAAAGCTTACGATTTGGGGATTTTGAATCTTCAATCAATCTTGAAAAGCCACGGTTAAATCTTGAGTTATTTGGGTTTTCGTTTGAAACCATAGAGAGTGTTCTTGTAAATTTTTTGATGAAAATATGAATAATGTGGTCACTTGAGAGTATAATCTCATGTTTAAGCTGATAAGGGGGTGGAAAAATACCTAATATGCCCTTAATAAGATAGAATATAATATAACTGGGAGCCCGATTTTATGGGCCACCGCTACGCTCCACAATCGCAGTGGATCACTGGAAATCGATGAATGGGATTCTTAAGGTCACCGCGATGTGAAGCCATCGCGTTATCCCACTGGTTGGGACCTAAAACTTTAGCGCGATGCGCCACAATTGCGAACCAAAACTTTAGCGCGATGCGCCACAATCGCGCTAGGCCACTGGAAATTGAAAATTGCTAAATAGCCCCCCTCCATGACGTGCCAAGCACCAAAATGATGGTATTTTACGACTAGGACTTAAACTAGCCATAACTTCTTATCCGAGTGTTGGATTTGGGCGAATATTATATCGACGGAAAACTCATTCAATTTCCCACATGATAAAATTCAAAATTAGGGAAATTATATATGGTTTAAAATTTACTCACTTTAGAAGTCAAAAAAATAAGACTAAGTCTCTTTGACACCATTCTAGTTGTTTAACTCTAAGAGCATACTACCACGAGCTAACGCATGAATAATGCGGGGTGTTACAATTACTTAACCATTGAACCAATTGATGCTAGTTTTGGGGCTATTGTGCAACACTACAAGGAATTGCAACGACTTTCTCTTTCTGGCCTCCTTACAGATCGTGTGTTTTAGTACATCGGGGTCCATGCTAAGAAGTTAGAGATGATTTCCTTAGATTTTGCAGGGGATAGTGATCTAGGCCTCCATTACATTCTCTCTGGTTGTGAGAGCCTCTGTAAATCAGAAATTAGGGACTACCCCTGGTGACGAGGCTCTGTTGGGCAATGCTGCAAAGTTGGAGACAATTGGATCCCTTTAGATGTCCAACTATTCAGGAAGTTTTGAATCATGTAAGCTACTAGATCAGAAGTTGCCAGGGATTAATGTTAAAGTTATAGATGAGAGGGGTCATCTGGATACGAGGATAGAAAGTTACCCTGTTGAGAAACTTTATGTATACAGGACATTGTCAGGGAGGAGGTTCGACACTCCTAGTTTTGTTTGGATAATTGCTGAAGATACATCATTGATGCCATATAGCAACAAAAATTACTCTTTGGTTTCTGCTTAGAAAAAGACTTTAGGTATTAGTTTCGTGCTGATTTTTCTCCTTGTGTAGTTGCAGTGCTCGTTATGGTGTGATACAAGTGAAATGTTCGCCTTACTTTTTGATGGCATCGTTCAAAGTCACTACGTGAAGAATCAAGCTTTGGTCCTATGGAGGGAATGGGATCATACTTGTAGGGGTTATTTTGAGCATGCCATCAAATAAACCCGTGTGTGGAAGATTGCCTGGAGCCTTGAAGACTAGAGGACTCACGGGTTTGGACCACATTTGATGGTTCACGGTTTTGGCCCTTTTATTAAGGTTATTTTGGTCACTTAGCCTCAAGGTCATTTTGGTCTTTTAGCCTTGTCTAAATGACAATCCATTGCCACCTACCTCATTAAGGGCATTGGAGTCATTTTATCTTTCTTTTGTAATATACTATATATAGTCTATTTTAGGTTATTTCTCTTTAGTTAATAAATGATGAACATTTGAAAGAATTATTCTCTCTTTGGAGAGTGTAACACCTTCGTAAAGTTTAGTTAGGGCTTGGAAAATTCATCCTTAGTATAGGGCTTAGAAAAGCCAATATTGTTCTTTGCTTGGAAACGGTGGATCTTGAGGTGAGTGATTCCCTTGGCGGTCACCGTAAGAGTGTGGTGTTGTTGTTACATTAATTAGGGGTTTAGTGTTTGAATCACACTTTGTTCCTAAGTCTTGTAACAAATCTATATCTCACTATCTACCCTTTTATTCTTGTAATCTTGTTATTGTTTGTAGTGGACTGTTTTTGTGTCTTGTTGAATCTGAAAATTTGTGTTCTTGTTTTCATCTTGTTCTTCACGATTTGTGGCTGTTTTGGGTGTCAAATACACCTTTGTTTCTTGTATTCTTGTTGTATATGTCGAATCCAAGTGAGGTCTCCATTTGGTCCACGATTTGTTGTGATTTGTGGATTGTTTTGGAGGGTGTATTGTACTATTTTTGTGGCTGTTTTGTAAGAGTCTAATGGGGAAATCACCTCATAACGTACTTGCTACCCAAACCACAAAGAGAAATACTTACCTACTCCAATCCAATTTATGATGAGAGACAAAAGATTGAGAGGAGTAAAGGAGTGCAAGGTGGTAATCTGAGAGTGGAAAAAGGAGAGGATATATGGAGCGAAGTGAGGGGATTGCCACCAAACCGTGCTAGCATTGGTTATCCTTCCATTTCTAAGGACATTTGTGTAGGTACCAACATGGAAAGAGAAGGCGAACAATGCCAAAAGGAAGTTGCTACCCAAACTTGTGGAGGACCTTCACCTCACGGGAAGGAAGAGTCTACTCAAGATCTTAAAGGTAAAATAGCTAACTTTTATACTTTAGTGCATGTGAATGACAATTTTGTGGCTAGTAAGCCATTGAGTGTGAGTAGTAGCTTACTTATTTATGAGTCTAATGATTTCTTGCCTCTTGTTGATGATGTACATATTGTGACTTTGGATACACTAGTTGATCCTGTTGATGACAGAATTGACTCTTCTTGTAAGATCAATTTATGTCCACCTAGTGTTGAAGCCTATATATTGAACGGAAGTACATCGTCTTGTGTAATTGGTGTTGATCAACTTGTTTGTGAAAATTGTCTCCCACTTGAGTATGTGTGTGATGTGCTTAATAGAACTCAAGTAAGTGAAGTGTTTGAAAATATTGGCCAACAAAGTGGGAGTGAACCTGAGATCTCTTCTTGGGGTAATCTTGTGTTTGGAACATCCTTGAAACTTGATATTGATCATTTAGAGTGCGAGGAACTTGCTTATTCCAAATCTGTCCGTGAGGTAGATCACACTCTCTTTAGGTGTAATGTCTTGTTAAAGATGATTTAAACACTTCTAATAAAGCTAGTGATGAAAATGATGGTATAGCTTGCCTTGGAAGCTATAGCCTATATGCTAACCCACTTTGGTGTGACAACATTCCTCCTAAAGATGGAAATCTATTCTTGGAAGATGAGAGTACTCTTAGGGGTAAGGAATGTGTAGTTGCGGTAGCTACTTCTTCTTTTACTTTGTGTGACTTTATTGTTGAGAGTACTCATGGTTATTATTGGAAAACTAGTAGGGAGTACACACATGAGGGCACCTTGGTAGAAGTCGATTTGAGTGATACCTTTCTCTACTCTGTATTTACTTTGGATAATATGTATGCTATTATAGAGAGTATGTCGTTTAGTTTGGGAGTAGACCATGGGAAAGGGGAGTGTTGTCTAGACCCGTGTCTATGGCCACTTTTCCCATTTGACCCCGGTGCCAAATGTAGAAATGGTGATGTTGGTGCACCCAACTTGTTGCTTGGTCTACATGATAAGCAAAGTATCACTCTTGGTGTATCCCATAACCAAATCCTTCGTACATCTTTCATTGAGTTTTTAATACTTACTTCAAAGGATTCTTGGTTATACTTCAAGTATGTACCCCCTTGGCGTGATGATGTTTATTATTGTGCTAACCCTAACCCTCATGCTATGAGGATGTTGTGCTTGTTTGTCCTTTCTCTTGTTTTGCAAGGTACGGATTCGAGGTCGAATCCTTTTCAAGAAGGGGAGGATGATACAAGTGAAATGGCCGCCTTAGCTTTCGATGGCATCATTCAAAGTCACTACGTGAATAATCAAGCTTTGGTCCCATGGAGGGCACGGGATCATACTTGTAGGGGTTATTTTGAGCATGCCATCAAACAAACCCGTGTGTGAAAGATTGCTTGGAGCCTTGAAGACTAGAGGACTCATGGGTTTGGACCACATTTGATGGTTCACGGTTTTGGCCCTTTTATTAAGGTTATTTTGGTCACTTAGCCTCAAGGTTATTTTGGTCTTTTAGCCTTGTCTAAATAACACTCCATTGCCACCTACCTCATTAAGGGCATTGGAGTCATTTTATCTTTTTATTGTAATATACTATATATAGTCTATTTTAGGTCATTTCTCTTTCGTTAATGAATGATGGACATTTGAAAGGCTTATTCTCTCTTTAGAGAGTGCAACGCCTTAGTATAGTTCTTAGTTAGGGCTTGGAAAAGTCATCCTTAGTATAGGGCTTGGAAAAGCCAATATTGTTCTTTGCTTGGAAACAGTGGATCTTGAGGTGAGTGATTCCCTTGGCGGTCACCGTAAGAGTGTGGTGTTGTTGTTACATTAATTAGGGGTTTAGTGTTTGAATCACACTTTGTTCCTAAGTCTTGTAACAAATCTATATCTCACTATCTATCCTTTTATTCTAGTAATCTTGTTATTGTTTGTAGTGGACTGTTTTTGTGTCTTGTTGAATCCAAAAATTTGTGTTCTTGTTGTCATCTTGTTCTTCACGATTTGTGGCTGTTTTGGGTGTCAAATGCACCTTTGTTTCTTGTATTCTTGTTGTATTTGTCGAATCCAAGTGAGGTCTCCATTGGGTCCACGATTTGTTGTGATTTGTGGACTGTTTTTGAGGGTGTATTGGACTGTTTTTGTGGCTGTTTCGTGTTCCTCTTGTTTGTCTTGTATCATGGTGGGTTAAAGCTCACGAGCCATCAGTTTTACCCTTTGTTGAGCGACTTTGCAGCAATTAGTAAAAAAAAAAAAACAAGTTTAAACTCTTCAAGTTGTGCTGTATCACTAAGGACTACTATGTATTTTTTTGGGTGGGAGGGGGCATGTTCAATTGTGTATCCTATTTTATATCATTATGTATCAGTTTAATTTTCTGTAGTGACTTGTTCTTATGGTGAAATGGTGTTGTAATGTACTTGCGGTCATGTAGTTGAACTTTGGTTGTGATTCTCTTTGACGATTTATGCGAACCTTTCATTCATTTGAGTGCTAGAATTCCATTTGTTCAACATTTAGAAGGTATTTTAGCGTTCTACTACGAGTTGGTCAAGCACTTATTTTCATTTTAAGTGGGATTTCAGCCTAAGTTTGTCAAATGTTTGAGGAGAGGGAGTCATGAGTACTTATACGCAGTCTACAACCTTTTCACTTCACGACCTGACTTGTGTGATTAATGTTTGTTGAGTTTGTGACAGAGTGGTATCAGAACTTCATTTTGTATCAGTATCCAAATTGAGGTTGAACGATTGCTTTGACCACATACTATGGGACTTCAGACAGAGTAGGTTTGGACAGCCAAAGGCAAACGTACAGCGTAATCTATGGCTTCACGTGAATCTAATAGCTTTTCTCCCGATCCTTTATATGTATTAAGATGTTGACTAAATAACTATAAACATGTGATTATGAACTCAATTACTATCGTATTAACTTAATATTGTGGTAGGAACTCCTATACTTCAAATCCTGGATCCATCTGTGTGAATGCAAAGATCAAAAAAGTTACTGCTATGCTACTGTACTATTGTAACAAAAGCAAAAGCATGAACCAATGTATCTGTATCACTTTTCTGGTAAAAAAGTCTATTAATGATCAAAATTCCAAACGAAAATTATCCTTTCAAAAGTTCATTCATGCACGTAATTGCTTTTACTGGTATATCGAGAATTCCTCCACGTATTATTCGACATAAAACGGATTCCTCTTGGATGATTTAAGAAGATGCTAGGAAGATATATCCACGCTGCTCTAAACCACATTTGAATAACTCCGAGCAATAGATTCTTCATCTCCATCCGAACCTTGCTGCATTAGACATTGTGATGCAATCCCGTTAAGGTGATAGTTTCTATGATGTGTATCTGAGTAAAAGTTTCTTCATTTCTAATTGAGTAGCAGCTAGATAACAGACTCCTCTTCGTCAAGCTCATCAATCCTATATTTAATGGACTTAAAGGTGCCACCTGCAGAAAAGAAGACACGGTTAGAAGCCAAAATTGGAAAAGAATTAACTAGGACGATTTAACCTAGAACCTCCATTACCCAGGAAAGATTCAATACTTCTAATTGTGAGAATCAACAATGGGTACCTTGAGTATTCTTGACAAAGGAACAGGAGACGCGTGCTCATCAGTGGAGGATGCCGATAGCCATGTTGCGCCTGTTGGAGATATTCAACTTGCAATATACCGATGAAGGAGGTAATAGCCATTTACCTAGTGCAATCTATTGATAAACTTCTTTTTCTTAGAAACAGGAGGGAAATATGCACCAATTTTGACTATCGAAAAACACTTACTGTTGCACATGAGGCCAAATGCTGCATCAACATCTTGATCATTAGAAACAGCAGTCTCGCACCTCCAAATGCTTATTGGTGGCTGATTCTTGATGGCTTAAATTCACCACATTACATCACAATTCAAACTCTTTGCACTACGAGTATCCCACTTCTTATTGCATTGGACTTCCTCGGTAACATTATTACCTGAAGAGGTTTCACATGGTCTGTGATGATGATATTTCAGGAAAGATTTAGAAAAACTGAGATATCGGATAACTTGCATATGGTATAGAGGTTGCCAATTTCATGTATGTTTCAAAGAGGGACTTACAGTTGAAGTCGCTGGCGTTCGGTAGCAGAAAACTCCCAGTGCTAGGCATAGCAGCGGCACGCCAACTAGGAGGTGTGAACTGAGCCTGTCAGAAGAGCTTGGGGAAGCAGGGACGGGTTCTGCTTTTTGACAAGTACAGAATGAAAGAAACTTTTACTCCGTATTAGTTACGCTTCAGATTATGAACTTTTGAATAACAATTCATTAAACAATGGATGACTATTGTGTGACGTACTGATGAGTTATTTGTTTTCACTTTCTTTTCCTATTTCCATGATTATATTTTCCAATAGTCAATATCAAAGTAACTTCACCTTCTATTCCTTTCAATGAATACAAGAAAACTGAAATAAGGAGCGTAAAAAGTCATAGAAGTAAAGAATAAAAGAATCAATGGCAGGGCCAGATGTAAATTTTTATACATGTAAATGAGACGAAGAAACAAAAACAACAAATACTTGCTAAATTTTGACTTATTATTATTCACAAACAGACAGTTCATCAGACATACCTGTTATGGTGGTGCTCAAGAATTCCCCCACATAATTCTTCAAGCTACTTAAATAATGTGATATTATTCGGGCCAAGAACCTCAAGATCCCATCCCATAATATCCTCAACATATTCCTTAATCTCCGAATTTTCAAGTTGAGGGCTCTCTACAAGTTGAATAATTTTCAATGAACCAATATCCCCAAAATTAGACGGAATCTCCTCAAGCATATGACATCCCCACAGTTGTAATTTCTCAAGCATGGGAAAGGATTCCTCTCCAAACTCCCACTTAGCAAGAGTCACATTATCCAACATCAAAAATTTGAGATTCTCCAAGGTGTCTTCCTCTCTCATGTTCCATTCTCCCCATTTGATGATTGTTCTCGTAAGGAACAAGTGTTCAAGGTTGGGAAGTCTCGCTATTATTGATAGTGAATCGGATGTCAGAGGAAAGTTCAACAACGACAATATTTTCAAATTGGAAGGAAAGTGAAAATCCCATGTCCAATTTGTCGCTGCAGAGGGCCCATTGTCATTTGTGATTGAACTTTCAAACACTACTTCGAGGGTTTCTAGTTCATGAAGGAAATCCAAGTTTGGAAACCAATATAGCTCTGGTGAATAATCCCATGATTCCTTGAGATCAAATACAAGCCTTTGAAGATTGGGGAACCTTATGAAAAAATCCTCTGTTTCTTTCGAATAGGAAAGCATGAGTGCACAGCACTCGCATATTCTCAAGTTCTCTAACTTTAAATCCTCTACAATCAGTATTGGTTCATCTATATCCAAATCAAAGAAAGAACAAGCATGAGTGCACAGCACTCGCAACTTTACAATAGCCCAAATTCTCGGTAATAGTACCAAGGTTGATAACTTGTTATCAACCAAGAGGGTTTCTAGATTCCAGAGATTTGAGAAAGATGAAGGCAGAGATTTAACTTCTGTCCCAATTCTTAAGAACCTCAAATGATTCAACATGCATATTTCATTCAGCAAAGAATCTTTCACCATCATAAAAGAGTGAAACAAGATCAACACTCTAAGAAGCCTCAAGTCTCTTAGGTGACATGAGTCAGAAAGACGATCTTCCATCTCGTCTCCGGTTATCTCCAAAGAACAGAGGCTCTTACAAGAATGCTTTTTCATTTTTGAAATAAACAGGATGAAATTGTTAAGCCCAAACTGCTCCTTATTATAAGAAATGTTTACCATGCGTGGCATCAAATCTGAAGAAGAAAAAGATGGATCACTTGAACTTATCTGCTGCTCGAACAACTTTTCCTCTTTTGCTTTTATCAAACAAAAGTCATGCACAAGATCATGTAGTTGGCAAGTCGGGTCATCACCTATATCATTGAAAGAAATTACCAAGCTACTGGAAATTAAATTATCCAAATAAATTTCCATCACTTCTTCCAAACTCTTCATCTCTGTCTGTTCAACATTTTCAACCAACCTCTGTATATTTCTCTGTCCTTTGGATATCTTGCAAGGTAGAGAAAGCATGGCTTCAGTTGAAGTGGTAAATGGCCATAACTTAATTCTATAACCTTCATCACATCAACTTCACTGCCGAAAATAAAGGAATTCAAATTATTTCGAACATCATGCCACACAGACGTTGTCTTTTCCCTCCCTGCAATGACTCCAGCAATCAGATCAGCCACCAAAGGAAGTCCCTTACAATCTGGGCTATTTCAACATTCAATAGTTCATTGGGGCAACTCTTGTTTCCAAATGCCCTTTTCTCTAATAACTCCCAACTTTCTTCTGGTCTTAACGATCTAAGGTTAAGAGGATCAGTGTTGCTCTTTCCATGAAAAGGTCTTGTTAAATCATCCCATGTGTCAATATCCCAGACGTCATCTAACACAATTAGGTACCTCTTTCTATGCAATTTTCTCCGTAGCTCATCAGCAACATCAATATCCTCGCTGAACTTCAAATCTGATCCAGTAACTTGATTAAAAAGTTTCATCAACAACTTCTTCTCTTCATAATCTTGGTTGACTGTGCACCATGCACGAAGGTCGAAATGACTACAAACTGATTCATCATTGTATACTTTGTATGCCAAAGTAGTTTTGCCAGAACCTGGCATACCAGTGATTGAGATGACATCTAGATCTTTCGGTCCACTGGTAAGCTTACTAATTAACCAGTTTGTCTCCTCCTTAAAACCTACAATTATTTTACTAGTTGTCAATGATTTTCTTTCAACTGGATTCTTGGGAGAGTTTACAGCAATGAGGCTCTTGTTCTTGGGAATCTTCTCCGATAATTGGGAGGCATCTTCTTTGATAAGCTTGATCTTTTTCATGGTGATGGGAAGGGAGAAAATAAGATGTAAGAGACCATTAGCCCGAACAATAATTGAATCAATGACATCTTTTGCCTCATATGCCACATCTAAAACACGTGCCCAGGGATCTTTATACAATCCTTGCTCAACATTCACAAAGAACAATCTTATGAATTCGAGGGTTTCTTTCATCAAGGTAATTTCATCCTTTATCAAAGCAATTGAATAAGAATTGGAATCTAGAAGATCATTCAAGTGGATGAGTAGAAGATGCATGAAGAGCGATCCGTCACTCATGGGGAAGCATTGAAATGAGTCTGGGGCTTTCAGATAATCATTTTTGAGATCTTCCTTGAGGAGTTCAATTTTTTCTTCCAACAAGTCTAGAGTCGCACGACTTGTTTCATCGTTACTCTCTTCATTCCTTGATTTCTCTTCTAAGTTGCGAACAAGAGTTGATACTTCCCTGATGAGTGCTCCAACACATGCCAAAAGGTCAAATAATTTGTCATGATGAATAAAGTCCTTCGGCACATCCGTAAGAATAATTAAAAGGAACTCTATCATGACATGAATGTTTTGAGCCCCTGGAGTTGTAGTAGTAATGAAAGTTACCATGTGCTCTTGTAGATGAATCAGATACTCTCTAAGAATGTCCGGAGAGATTTCCAGGAGATTCTTAATGAAACATCCAACTTCTGCTGAAGTTGAATCTTTCAAATTTGTATAACATATTTGCATCACCTACAGTTTAATTGGAATAAGCTTCATCAGTAGATGTGCTAGCTTGAAGACTTTAGAGTCTTCACTAGTTAGATCATCCCAAAGGAAGATTCCAACTTTTTCAGCCATACGTTGAAGCTGAGGTAACACATATTCGACAATCTCGCGCTCAATGTAACCATTCAAAATCAATCCATGGAAATCTCTTATGTTGCAACACACTTTCTGAGGAATCGCATACTCAGTCTGTTGGAGTTGCCTCACATTATTTGTCTCTCTACTGACTATGCCTTCCAGCTTGGTTCTTGGCAGTTGCCCAATTGTAGGAAAGTTGAGAAGATCATATGCCTATTGTGCAGTTACTGGTCACCAGTTTTTCCTGGAAGTGCAGCCTATTTCTCAGGGGCATTTTCTGTATGTTGGTGATATATATTTTCTCTGTAACTTCTTGAGGCAGTGTCTTTCTTGTACTAAAGATTAAAATATTCTTTATCCTCATTCGTTCATATTTTGAATTCTTGAGGATTTGATTGTACTCTACCTTCTATATAGTGAGCTCGTCATTGCCCGTGGTTTTTCCCAACTTGGGTTTCCACGTTAAATTTGTGTGTCATCTATTTTATTTCCAAATTTCTTTCTTGATTTTATATGTGTGTTGTTCCTTGATGTAAGTGAGTTTCTGACAAGTGGTATCAGAGCCAGGTTCATTCCCATTTTGGGCTCCCGGTTCACGCGCCAGTGCCAGTTGGGCCTGGGTGTGGGGGGGGGGGGTGTTAGAGTGGGTAAAAGTTCCACATTGGTTGGGGAATGGACTAGTGGTTTGCTTATATGGACTTGGGTAATCCTCCCCTCCTGAGCTAATTTTTGAGGTTGAGTTAGGCCCGAGGACCATTCTTGTCATGTTTCAACCAGAGACTTGTAGCAGTAGTCTCACGAATAACCTCCCGCAAACCTCTTTGGAAAGGCTAAGTTGAATTGCAGAAATTTCCTTCTCATCCAACTCCTCCCATTCTTCATCGTTCATAGAATCAGGCTTCTTAGACTTTCCATCTAAAGCCTTATTCAAATCGTTATGTGTGAGAACAGCCTTCATCTGGATCTTTTAGCTACTAAAGCAAATTTTTCCATCAAATTTCTCGATATCAAACTTGGTTACAGTAGACATCCTTTAATCTGGCTTTGATACAACTTGTTATCTCGTCAACCGATCTCCTCACTCATCCATTAACTTCAAAATTCCAGTAGAAGTTTGGTCAGGTAATCCGGTGGATTTCTCTAATTTAAAAGTATTTGGATGCCCTGCTTTTTCCCATGTAAATGAAGGAAAGTTAGCTCCTAGGGATGTAAAATGCTTATTTCTTGGCTATGCTTCTGAGTCAAAAGGGTATCGTTTATGGTGTTCTGATTTGAGAAAAATAATTTTGAGTAGAGACATCACTTTTAATGAAAATGCACTATTGTGTTCTGGAAAAGAGTCTTCTGTATTATCTCCTGGTATAGGTGATCAACAAGATACCAGTGAGAAGGTGGAGTTAGAAGTGAGAACTACGTCTCAGAAGGTTGACCCTATCTCTTTTAAAGATCCACAATGTAGCGGTGACGTTCATGTTGATGAACAAGATTCTAGTACCACCTGTCCCGTTGAGCCACAGGTGATGGATAATTATTCTATTGCTCATAATAGACCAAGGAGAGTTATTAGAAAACCCAACAGATACAGTGATAATGATGGCCTGATTGCCTATGCACTTACAGTTGCACAAGAGATTTCTGAAGGAGTTGAACCTACTTCATATTCGGAGGCAATCACCAGTTCTAATTCATCCTAGTGGCTGATAGCAATGCAAGAAGAAATTGAAAGTTTGCATAAGAACGGGACATGGGATTTATGTGAACTTCCAAACGATCGTCGTGCATTAAGCTGCAAATGGATCTACAAACGGAAAGAAGGAATTCCTGAGGTTGAAGATGCAAGATGGAAAGCTCGTTTAGTTGTTCGAGGCTTTGATCAAAAGGAAGGCATTGATTTTAATGAAATTTTCTCTCCCGTTGTTTGTCATTCTTCCATTAGAGTGATTCTTTCCTTCGTTGCACTATTTGACTTGGAATTGGAGCAATTAGATGTTAAAACGGCTTTTCTACACGGAGAATTGGAGGAGGAAATTTATATGAAGCAACCTCAGGGCTTTGTTGTTCTGGGAAATGAACAACGTGTTTGCTGTATGAAAAGGTCCTTGTATGGACATAAAGAAGCACCTAGGCAGTGGTACAAGCGATTTGATACTTTTATGGTTGGTCAGGGCTACACACGAAGTCAATATGATAATTGTGTGTAGTTTCAAAAGTCTTCAAATGGTTCCTTCATTTACTTGTTATTATATGTGGATGACATGTTGATTGCTTCAAAAGACATTTCTTTGATCAAGAAGCTTAAATCTCAACTAAGTAATGAGTTTGAAATGGACCTTGGTGCAGCAAAGAAGATTCTGGGAATGGAGATTTATAGAGAACGACAAGCTGGAAAGCTATACTTGTCTCAGAAAACATATGTTCAGAAAATCCTTGACAAGTTCAATATAAGTAATAGCAAGTCTGTCTCAACTCCTCTAGCAGCTCACTTCAAGATATCTTCTGAATTCTGTCCTAAAACAGAGGAAGAGATTGAAATAATGTCCAATGTTCCCTACTCCAGTGCAGTTGGCAGTCTCATGTATGCTATGGTCTGCACTAGACCCAATCTTGCATACGCGGTGAGTATAGTAAGTCGGTATATGCACAATCCTGGAAAGTACCATTGGGGTGTGGTGAAGTGGATTTTTCGATACTTGAAAGGTACGGTTAATCTTGGTTTGGTCTTTGATAGGAACAAGGTGACATCTAATGATGTTGTTGGGTTTGTTGATTCTGATTATTAGGGTGATCTTGATAGACGCAGATCTCTGTTCGGGTACATCTTCACTTTATGTTCTGGTTCTATTAGTTGGAAAGCATCTTTGCAATCTATTGCAGCTCTATCCACTACAGAAGTGGAGTACATTGCGGCTACTGAAGGTGTGAAAGAGGCTAAATGGTTACGTGGTCTTATTCTTGAGCTTGGTGTTTCACAAGATACTACTGTTGTGTTCTCAGATAGTCAGAGTGCAATATATCTAACAAAGAATGATGCTTATCACTCCAGGACTAAGCATATTAGTGTGAAGTATCATTATATCAGAGATACAATGACTGCCGGAGAGATTGTAGTTAAGAAAGTACACACTTCGGAGAATCCGGAAGATATGCTTACTAAGCCACTTCCCATAGCTAAGTTCAAACATTTTTTGAGCTTAGCTGGTGTTTACAACACTTGATTTCCCTTTGGGGCTTTTATGGTAATGACGATAATCTACTAAATGTGAGTCAAGGTGGAGATTGTTAGAGTTGCCTCACATTATTTGTCTCTCTGATGACTATGCCTTCCAGCTTGGTTCTTGGCAGTTACCCAATTGTAGAAAAGTTGAGCAGATGATGTGCCTATTCTGCAGTTACTGATCACCAGTTTTTCCTGGAAGTGCAGCCTATTTCTCAGGGGCATTTTCTGTATGTTGGTGATATATATTTTCTCTGTAACTTCTTGAGGCAGTGTCTTTCTTGTATTGAAGATTAAAATCTTCTTTATCCTCATTCGTTCATATTTTGAATTCTTGAGGATTTGATTGTACTCTACGTTCCATATAGTGAGCTCATCGTTGCCTGTGGTTTTTCCCAACTTGGGTTTCCACGTTAAATTTGTGTGTCATCTATTTTATTTCCAAATTTCTTTCTTGATTTTATATGTGTGTTGTTCCTTGATGTAAGTGAGTTTCTGACACAGTCACTAATGGAAAAATCTGTTCAGCAAGGTACTTGGATAGATAATGGAGATTCAAGAGGAGGAAATCCAACTGCTCGTCAGTCATCGTTGCACTTGATGTAGAATGATAACACGAGCTGATACAATCATCGATATTATCCATGAGGCTAGGAAGGACATGATCCATGTTGTATTTACACCTGACATTGCTGTCAACAACATCCAAAATTTGTTGAAGCAGATTCTCAACCTCTTGTCTTGAAGCATCACTAATTTCATCGTCAAACTCTTCCGAATCACAATGAGAAAGCTGGACATATGTACAAATAAATGCCAGATGAAATTTCAGTTTTTCAATTTGATCGGCTTTGTCGGTAGCATTTTGACCTTCTTCATTCTTTAACCCATCCAAGAAATCCAGAACATTGACAATGGCCTTGCGAAGAGAAGAAAATGACACCTGCCAAACGACCAAATATTAAATCAAAATTTTCATAGAACATATATACCATGTAATATTTACTCTATACAGGCAACCAACACGTACACATGTATTTTGTATGAATTTGATGTTATCTACCCGACCTAATACTTCATCCAAAATTATCGGATACTTGTTATATGCTTTATCTTCTACGAAAAAAAATCAAATAACACAAATCAAAATAATGGAAAAAGGTCAAATTATACTACAAGACTTGCACCAAATATGCCCTTCCCTAAAAAAAATGGAGTATTTATATCGTGGTGTAAGACCAATGACTCCAGTGTGCCCTTTTTGACTAATGAAAGTGAAATAGTCGATGTTAAAATTATTTTTCTATTTTTGTTGTTAAAACAAAAGCCACATGGATTTGATTAAAGAACTGGTCAAAATTTCCCACTCTACTTTCAAAACTTGTAGACATTTAATTTCCGTTTTACAATCTGAACAAAAATTTGACCTTCTAGTGAATTGTATTTTCAGGATAATTAACACATAGTTTTTTTTTTTTAACAACCAACATACTATTTATATTAATTCATAGTAAGTTTCAGAGTGTTAAAAGATGCTATAGCATCTTTTACAATCCAACTAGGATAAATAGCAAACCAAACAGAATTTTGTAATAATGAAATAGAGAACTTTGCTAAACTATGTGCTATTTTGTTCCAAGATCTAGGGATATGCAATAAAGTAAAGTTCAGTGATTTTAGTGAGTAAAAATTAGCTTATATAAGTAACTAATTAACAAATACATACATAAGTAAAGTTCAGGATGGTTCAGATATGACACTTATCATTATTATCGTCTTTGTTATTAGGTTATATATGTAACTAATTAACACATACATACATACATAAGTTAAATTTGGTGATCATTACATACCTCAAAATTGTTTGCTTTTCCTTTCTCTGTTTCTCCTTGTTTTTCCATGATTGTAAGTGTCTTTCAAGTTTCACTAGCCAAATTTTACGAATCTGATGTATAAAAAGTAGATAAAAGCTTCATCAGGTGAAAAAAGAAAGAAACATAAAATTAATTTCATAGTATATAAAAGTGTCTTTCAAGTTCTTTCCTTCCAAATTCTCAGGATCTGACATATAAAATGTAGATAAAAAGTTTATTAGAAGGATAAAGCAGCAAAAAATATGTATAGATTTAAATAAGTAAATAGTATTCTGTGTTTACTTTCACAATTTTTTCTACAGATCTTAATACCAAAACTAAACAAACTAAGTTTATTAGAGACTAACCTTATCACTTGATGAAAATTCTGATATAGCAGCTTTGTTCCTCTATAAGTTTGTGTACTCTCCAGAAAACTATTAGCTTGAAAAATGAAAATCGAAAATTAGAAGATTGAGAGAGAACAAATGATTGATTTTAGGTATAAAATGATGCATAGTATTTCCAATAATGTTTATAAAGCAAAAGCAAATGGGGCCTCCAACTTAATCATACTCTCAAGTGGGAACAATAATCTGTAATAGGGAGTTTTGGCCATGATATATATATATATATATATATATATATATATTTTAAGATAAGCATTCAGTATTCTTCCGAATTATGATCAAAATTGCTTCGATATACTCCTTCACAGGAGTCCTATTACCCCTGAACTCAGTTTTAACATATTTTTGTCACCCTTTTGGGCTGACGTAAAACCTTTATTACATAAAATGAAGCCCACGTCAACGATGTCACGTCAGTTAAAAAGGATGATAAAATATGTTAAAATTTAGTTCAGGGTAATAGGACCCGCATGAAGTTGGAGAGTATCGTAGCAAATTTGGTCATAGTTCAGGGGGACTAGATGCAATACTTTATTTTTTTGGGTGTTGCGTTTGACCATAAAATTCAGTAATTTTCAGTAATTTGAAAAATACCAAAATATTATTTTCACTCCAAATTACTCACAATAATTCAAAAATAATTCCAATTTATATTCGTTTTCTTGTTGTGACCTTTTCTTGTTACTAACTGTCTCCTTCCACAGTTCCTTTTATTATCCATACAGTAGTATATTTTTGTATTGTTACTCTATGCACAAGCATAATATTATGAAAGTAATTTGTGGGAGCAAAAAGATTTTGTCAAATTTTTAATGTCCTTTTATTCAACTTACACAATCTTACATCAGAAGATATCAGTGTATCAATTCTTTTTATTTAAAAAAAAAACACTATTAGAGACCAACCTTTTAACTTGATGAAAATATCTTCTGCTTGCTTTATTATTCATCCAACAACTTCAAATTGTTGGGAGATGTTTGGCTTGGGGGAGTGAAGAAAACAATTTCAGTATTGAAAAGAATTATAGAAAAAAAAAATGATGCATAGCGTTTTCAAAAAGTCTATAAAGTAAAAGGATGAAGCAATGGAGCCTCACAACTTATCTACCACAATTCTAAAAGGAAAAAGAATAAGAAAAGTAAGCTAATCAAATCTATGAGTACAGCATCAAGTGACCTGAATTATGACCAAATTTGCTACGACATACTTCAACTTCACAGGGGTCTTACCCTGAACTCAATTTTAGTATATTTTTGTCACCCTTTTTAGCTGACGTGACACCTTTTTAGCTGACGTGCCACCTTTAATATGGTCTCCATTTTTATGTAATAGAGGTGCCATGTCAGCACAAATGAATGACAAAAATACACTAAAAGTAAGTTCGGATTAATAGGACCTATGTGAAGTTGGAGTGTGTAGTAGCAAGTTGGAATATAGTTCGAGGGGTACTGGATGCTTATCTCTCAAACTCTGAATACTTTGTTAACTTTATATTATTTCCTTAGATTCATTTTATTTGACACTATTTTCTTATTACATCGTCAAAATAATATTAACATTCTTATAATTTCTTAATTAAAAGCGTTTTTATTCACACAAATATTATTATATGTTTATTGTTAGGACCCAAATACACTAAATAAAATTGGCAATTTGTAGTAACTTAGATGTGGAAGTTGTAAGAAATTCCACTAATAATTCATTTTGTGACGTTTTGTTCTAACTCTCACAATATAATTTTTTTGTGGCAATTTTACTATAGAGGTTAGAAAATTGCCACGGTTCAATATAAATTATGGCGATTAATAAAAAAAAGGGCAGCCCGATGCACTAAAGCTACCGCTATGCGCGGTGTTCGGGGAAGGGCCCCACCACAAGGGTGTATCATATGCAGCCTTACCTTGCATTTTTGTCAGAGGTTGTTTCCAAGTTGGGGATTAATGAATATCGCAAATTTATTAAAATGTGTTACTTTTAAAAAATTATATCCTTTTTATATTTTTTATTTTATTATATTCAAATATAATAACTATCATTGATCGATAGTTAACTCATTATATATAAATAAATGCACACCCTTCTCCTCCTTCATTTTAATAGGATTGTCATTCTTTTATCCTCTATTTTTCTAACCTATTAAGATACTCTCGGAATATATAGCTTTTACTTTGTATACCCAATTTCATTTCAACTTTTTACTTAATACGTTACTTCATTGTATTTGATATTTTTGCAAATTGGTGATTTTGATTGCCGCATCACATAATAATTTAAATTTCATAATTATCAAAGCTAAGTCAAATATTGTATGACCAATTTTGAGTCAAATGCATTATATGTATTTGTTATATGCTTTTTAAAAGAAAAATTTGATGCCAAATTAATAGTAATATTCATTATGTTTGTTTTATATGCATTTTAACTTTATTTATGCTCATATAATAATTATTTTTTAAGGTAAAGTATTTTAACCAATAGTTATTAGTAAATTTTCTGGAAAAATTTTATTCTATGCACCAAAACAAAAACTTTCAAACCAAAATCCTAATATCTTTCCCTCCTCTAAAAGAAAAATAAAGAAACTAAAAATTATTAAAGATCAAAATTTCCCTCCAAAAAATTAAAAACCAATCAAATAATTCACTCCCTTCCCACGTACAACCCACGTACAAGTACCAAATCCCACATCTCTTTTTCCCTCATTCCTCTCCCTTCCTTTCTATCCTTTCATGCCTCATCTCTTTTTTTAATTCTTTTGATGCCTACACATGCCGGATGAGTGATCTATATTGGTTCAATTTATTTTTTTTTTAATGAAATTTTTGATAATTATTTTATATTTTGCAAGTTCAATAAAACAGGATGTATGTTAAATAATAATTTTGTGAATATAAAGGTAATTCTTTGTCACTTAAACTTAAGTAATGTTTATGTTCTTTTTATTCTCTTTTTAAATATTTGTGTTCTTATTACAATATTATCAATCGATCAGTTAATATCAGCTATTTTTTGAGGAAACATGCAATTTTCTATCATTTTTTGTGAATTTTATACAATTTCTCATTGCTATTTAATGTTTGATCATTATTAAAGTAATTTTCTTTCATCTATAATCTTTTACATATATATATTTGTCAAATGCGAAGTTATATATGAACTTGTGTTTGAGATGAAGGTTGGACATTTTTTTTTAATCAAAATGTACAAAAATATATGTACATTAATATATGTTTATCTAATTATTTATAAAATTTCCATTGTTTCAGTCAAATGCAGATATTGACACACGATTGAATGACTACAAGTCTACAACTCAAATCACCAAAGAAAAGCATAGATCTTTAATGTTTATTTGATTTGAAACTATGTAGATTCTTAAGAATTTAAAATTGTAATATTCAAGTTATTATGCACAAGTTCGTATTACTTCAATCTAACATGAATTTAGATTTGTGAAGCTTGTTAATAATACTTCGTTTGATGAAATTTAATTTATGTTGAATGTATTAGTTAGTAAAATTATTGATTCCTATTATTTTGAAAACTTGATGTAAATCAAATTTCACATTTTCTTATTTTAAAAAATAATACTTTGTGGCTATTGTAAGTCTTCATAAATCAAAATATACAAATATTAATCTCATATCACGACAGTTACAAACTCACACAAATCTAATTTTTAACATATTGAGATCATATTGTGAAGGTTCTAAATTGTCACAAATTGATATTGAAAACCTCCACAAATTTAAAAGTCATATTGTAGCGAGTGTCATGGAGGTTTAATAGAACCTTCGCAAATATACTCGTGGAAAGGCTAACTGTGACATTTTTTAATATCCCCGCAATTCAATTTGCGGGGGCCATAAACCTCTACAAATTGACAACATAACCCCCATAAATTAAACCTTTTTTTTGTAGTGATAATCAGACGTCATGCGAAAGCTAACCAAGCAAACCTCAAAATAAGCCAAAGTATAAAAAGGAAAAAGAACAAAAAGGCAATCAAACTTCTGAATTTATTATAATCTTACCTTTTGACCACTTAATGTTCAACAAACAAGTATTTTGAAAGTTCACCAACAGAAAGAAGCAGAGTAAATGCATTATTTCCACCCTGAACAATAAACCAAATTACTGAGATATACTTGAACTTAAGGAGGGTCCTATTATCCCCTGGACTAATTAAAAATTGTATTTTTGGCAACCTTAGTGCCTACGTGGCATACTGCTTGAATCAACAAAGGTTCCTAAACATACGGCTTTAATTAGTCCAGATATAATAGGATCCTCCTTAAATTCGGGTGTGTCTCATTGATTTCATTTATAGTTTAGGATTGAAATAATGCATTTGAAATTCTAAGATTATTAGAATAGTAAGGGATTCAATTTCTATGGGGCCTTACCTGTCTGCCATTTGGCACAGTAATGTTGACACCTAATTTTTGTCATCCATAACTAAGTTTAATTTGGAGTTTCTTCGATTTTCAAATAAAATTACAATATTTATTTTATTCAAATAAAAGATTTTTAAAGTATTTACTTGGGTAAATTGGTCAGTTTAAGTAGCGATTATATATTATCGTGTTCAATCACACGAGATTATATAATGTTGTTACTTAAGTATTTATTTTACGAAATATCGGATTTTAATCAAGGTTTGTCTCGAAATAAATGGTTGAAGGTTTAATTTTAAAAATGATTTGTTCTCAAAATAATTTATTCGGATAAATATGTGTTTGGTTTTAACAATCAAGAAGCTCAGGATTAAGCGAGGTATTAATTTGTATCGAGTTTCGATTTAATTTGGTCAATGATACAAATTAATTGCAATTAGCCAATTGACTTTAATTTGGTTAAAATTTAAATGATTTTGACTAATTCCTAATTTAATTGGAGTTATATGGTAAATAACCCCAATTTCAGTTTATTTCTTGTTTTTAATTAGCAGCCCAGCAAATTCCAGCCCTAATCTACCCAAAATAACCCAACACCATATCAATTTCGGCCCAACAACTAGATACCCAGCAACCCATTTCTTATTTTAAAATCACTAGCCCAAAACCAATCCAATATCAGCCCAACCAAAGCCACCTAACTCGGCCCATATGAATAATCCTCCTTATCCCCTCTTCTTCACAAAAACACCTGATATTCAACATCAACAACAACAACCAGTCAACCCAAAATCCGAACCCGATCAACTCTGGTGACCCGATTTTGACCCGGAAGGACCCTCCAACGACCCATTCCTTATTCAAACATCTACCCTTTTTCACCCTCATGTGATTAACACAAATTTGGTACGAGAAACCTTGGAATCTTCTAGAAACAAGGCTAGGTATCCTTTCCAACATCCCAACTCCGCAAATCTTGGGATAACGGTACAAGGTTGGTACATATTTTGACGATTTTGATTGGCTTGAGGGAGATTATTCCATTTCCCCATCTTCTATTGGCTTTCTTCAAAAATCTGTTGAAGATAATCCAAAATGGGGGGTCCTTGTTGATGAAACCCCAAGTTGGAGGAGGGAATTCAAATTTCAAATTCCAAATATCCCAATTTAAAATTCCAAAATTATCCTCCTATCTTGAGTTTTTTTTCGCATTGGTCGAGCCCTATTGAGAGGACTCTTTCATCCTCTATAAATAGCGCTTTTGAGAGCAGAGGTAGGGGTGGAAAATTTTGGGGGTAAAAAATTAGGGTTCAAGAATTAGGATAGAAAATTCTAGGGTTTCTTTTCTCTTCTTTCTGGGTTAGGTTCGAAATTCTAGGGATGAAAATTTTGATTGAGGAAGCTGGGTTCGATTTTTAGTGGTCCAAAAGGGGAAGGAAAATTCGAGGTCTTAGAAAAGGGAGAAAACTCTTAGAGTCTCGTGAATTCATCAGCTAGTCGTAGTTTTAAAGTTGACTACGACACATCTCCGATGGTGGTGAAATCAGACGCCAGCTCGTAGCCCATTTTGCTGCTCTCAAAAAGGTAATATCATACACCATTTTAATCTTTCGATGGCTTATTCTTCATCTCATCATTCTGTAGTAGAAAGCTATTATTCTAATGATCATGCGCTGGGTGTTCACTGTAGATTGTTGATTGATTTTCGATTGAATGCTCTTATCTTGTGTGTTGCTTAAGTTTTGTATGGCTGATCCCGTGAAATTTTCGTGCTTTAACAGTTTTCGGGTTGATAGCATCTTGTTAGGTCTAGCTTTACATTAAAGTTTTGTGCCTTGGATTTTGTTTTGAGTAACCGGTATCCTTTTGAGGTTGGTTTCGTCGTTTAAAGTTCCATGCTTTGATCCTATTTCGGGCTGTCTGAAACTCGTTAAGACTGGTTTCGTAGTAAATTTTCGTGTTTTGGTTTGGTCTAATAAGTTTCAGGTTGTTGGACTCTTGTTTACTTGATTTTTATGGTTAAAGTTTCGCATTGCGATTTTGTTCAATACGTTTTGAGCTGCTGAATTTGTTTACTTGTTAACCCTGCTCCCTTTGTTGTGGAATTGCAAAGTTTGAATCTTTGTTTCCTTTTAGAGTTTGTTTCAAGTCGGTATTTCGTTTGTTTGATCCCCGAAGAAATGCGATGGTTTTATTGTAAAAGAGAATGGATAGGGTTTCTTTGATGTCAAAAGTCATTATGTTAGGTTTCATTGAAAAGGTTATGATCTTTAGTTATTTGAAAAGCTCTTATGTCAAGTTTCATTAATTCTTTCTTAAGTTATTGATTGTATGTTAGTGTTTGCTATCCAAGTTGGTAAATTTAGGTAAAGTATGTCAACAATTCGTGTCCTTTTAAAGGAATGGTACAGTGAAGAGCTCTGTTTTATTCCCCTGAAAAGAATGGTTCTTTTCTTACTCTATGTCATGAATGGGTCGCTTTTGAAGTTTATTTTACCCCCCCAATTCTAGTGTACGTCTCATTGATGGCTTGTTCTTGCGTATGATAATCCTTAGAAATTTAGTCTTAAGTTTTTTTTTTTAGTTTATATGCGTGTCCATGTACCAGTGATAGCTGTAATTGCGTGACTTTTTCTGGACTTTTTTCTATATCTTGACGTACTGTTTGCTATGTCATTTCAAATTACAATATTCTTTTTGTGTATTGATTTTGTTACGTCGCTTATCTATATGGCGTTCTGTACTTTGGATATGCATATTAATCTCTCTTATTTTTGTTTCTTGAATGTGAATTGCTTGAGTCCTACATGGAATCTTTCCCTCTTGCATATTCATCGCGGAAGAATGAGGCCCATCTTATTGAGTCAACCTGAAAAGAAAGTCTAAAAGTCAGTCGCATGGCACACGGATACAAGGAGCCGAAGGAAGAGGGAAGTGGGTTGAAATTCCATATTCGAAGCGACAAAGGGACTAAAAGTCCCTTTTTTGTTCATTCGTAAGTCCCTTTTTTGTTCATTCGTTCATATTTTTTTACTTGTCGTCTTTATCTATTTTATTAATTTATTTATTTCTTGCATTATTCATGTATTTTTGGCCTCGTAGCCAAAGTTGTATCTAATACAGGTGAAGCGAAAGCTCGAGCCAAAGGCTAAAAAACATAGAACTAGGACAGGTGATGTGGGTCAAAGACCCAACTAGATTAGGACAGGGGCGACGGTTTGGGCATAAAAAGCCTAAATCACTATTTCTCCCTTTTCCCTTTTCCCTTTTCCTTTTCGCTTACTTGTTTCACGTGCTTCTTGCGAACCTAGCTAAATTCCTAATTAAGTTGCTAAAAAATTGATTTTGCAAAAACTTTTCCCCACTCAATCACTTTTTCAACAAGTCAATTTTCCAAAAGTTAGTCAAAAGAATGTTTTCAAAAAGATCGGATAATCATAAGTTAGCGGACGTTTTAGGTGCCTAACACCTTCCTAAAATGTTAATAGGAACCTCTTATCTAGAATCTCTAACTTAAATGATTTTTCTATTTTGGATCATTTGAAGTAACTCTCTAAAGGTTTCTTAATTCTTTTTTAAAATTAAGTGGCGACTCTTTAAAAGTTAAAATTTCTGCAAAATAGAAATGGCGACTCTTCTGGGGATTTTTAAATACGTTCTAACCAAATGTTTGATTTCGTATTTTGATTAAATATTTTTGTATTTATATGTTTCGATTTTGTAAAGTTTAACTATCGCATTTCATGGCATATTCCTGCATTGTTTAAACTGTTTTGGGGTTTCATGAATGTCCCGGCCCCTATTGTTCAATTCCAATAATGTGTTGGAAATACAAACGTCTTATTAGCACGTGAGTTGTTTGATGGCTGTTCGTATTTTCAAACTCAAGTTTTCCGCTTGAGAACCAGTGTTCAAACCCATTTTAGACACTTAGGATAGAATGAAATCAAAACCCTATTTTAGGCATGAGTCTAGGACGACCCAATACTCGAGCGGGGTATTGTGCTCATTAGAACACCTGCCCTGCGTTTATTGACCCCGATTCAATTATAGACGAACCATATTTATGTGTTGAAGAAAATATATGCCTGTCTAATTCAATCCATTATCCTTTGGGGGTTGGGAAAAAACTTGATTTGCTTACTTTCGTAAGAAGAATTGAAGCAAAAAATTGATCGATTCGGGAGGTTGCATCTAAGGAACAATTTGAATGTCACCGGATGTTACCAATATAATAAATGGATGAAGCTAACAAGGCGAAGGCTGATAGAAGAAGCACTCAGGAATTAGTATTTTCTGTCCCCTGTGTGGGAATGTGTCTTCTTTCATATTATTTCCTTTTCCCTAAAAAATTGTATCCCTCTTTTGTTATATTTTGTAGGCATTTATGCCCTTTTAGTGTCTATAAAGTTGGGGGATAATGGATTGACCTTAAGTAAGCATATATTTTTCTTCAAAAATCGTTAGGTCCAAACCTTTGGCTTAAAAGGGTCACCCCAGTTAAGGATACTTATTATTATAATGTTTTTATGTGATATAACCGTATTATGTGCATTTGTTTGGATCAAAGGCAAGTTTATCCGCTATGCTCCTATGGATGAATTTGGCTATGACACAAACGACTCTACGTGGCTATTTCTTGTCAAGTTTTTGCATTGCTTATCACATGTGGAAACTAACATATTTGCCTTTGAGTTGTTTTACTTTACAGATAATAGAAAACTACTCCGTGCTGAAATAAGCTGGTAGAACATCCCTACTTCACCTGGTCAAAAGCGCATAAAATCCCATCCTCTGACCATCATTCAATAATGATTAGAAATGATAAAGAAAACGCATTGACCATCAGGGACAATGTAATAGCGGAACAGAGTGAGATGATTGCGGAACTCTCAAGAAAGCTTGAAATGCTTTAGGAGGAAATAAATCGTACTCGAGATTTGGCTCACCTAACCATCACTGTTAATGCTCCCACTCCAGGAGGACATGGGACTCCACTCCAACTCCCTTCCCTCAGTACGCCTATTCTCGGGGATCAGCCAAATAATATATCATCCGTCTCTGCCCCTCCACTTGTCCAAAGTACCAATCGTGAAAATAATCTAGATGCTTACCATCCACAAAATCCATCTCTAAACCTACAAAACCCATCTCCGAATCCATTCTCAATTCCCCAGAACCCATTTGCAAATCAACAAAATTCGTGCCTAAATCCACAAAATTCACTCCCAAATCCACAAAATCCATCCCCAAATCTTCCATCAAATCTATCCCTGAATCCACCAAATTCATTTCCAAACTCACAAAATCCTTCTCAGATGCCACTAAACTACTCACAAATTCCACAAAACCTTCCCAAATTTCAAAACGTCCTCCCCACCTACCAACCAAGTTCCTTTCATTCGTAAAATCAAGCCTCTCTTCCAAGTCCTCCTCATGCCATCATATCCCCCGATATTTATAATACACTTTCTAATCTCGAGATGGACCATTATGAAGAGAAGGAGAAAGAAGGGAGAACCGATCATGAGATGAAGTTGCTAGCTATGAATGGAGAGATCATGAGGATCAAACAATCTCATGGAGCGAGGGAACACGACGGTTTAGGGTATGATGACTTATGTGTTCACCCTGGAGTAGATCTACCAGAAGGGTACAAGGTCCCCAAGTTTGAAGTGTTCAATGGTACCGGAAACCCAATGGCCCATCTGAGAAGGTATTGTGATCAAATGGTAGGGGTAGGGAAAAATGAAGCATTATTGATGCGTTTGTTCAGCCGGAGTTTAAATGGCGAAGCCTTAGAATGGTTCATGTCTCAGTAATTGAAAAGATGGACTAGTTGGAGAGCATTGGCCAAGGGTTTCCTTGACAGGTTCGCATTTAACATTGAAATAGTCCCTAACTGATATTCACTAGATCAGATCAAACAGAGAAGTGATGAATGTTTTTGCGACTATGCTTTCCGTTGAAGGAAAGAAGCTGCCAAAGTGCAACCCCCCATGTCTGAGGAAGAAATGGTATCTGTGTTCTCTCGCGCTCAAGAAAGAGAATATTATACCAGGATGGTGTCCGCTGTCAGAGCGGCTTTTACAGATTTGGTAAAAATAGAAGAATCACTGAAGAAGGTATTCGTACAAGAAAAATTGCCAAGACCCCAACATCATCCGAAACTGCTATGTTCTTGAAGAAGAAAAAGGAGGATGTAGGCACGGTTTCTGCTGATTCTATTGCAAAAATGAAAAAGAGGTTCACCTCTAAGAATATTTTCTCTTCTCCGCCGTCACCAAACTTTTAGCATTTATTCTACACCCAACCCCAATACCAAGCTTCACTCCGAAATGCCCAACCTCAGTACCAAACTCCACTCCCAAATAGCCAACCTCAGTACCAAGCTCCACTCTCAAATGTCCAACCCTAATTCCAAGCTCCATATCCAAGTATTTTTCCCCAATATCAAGTTCCACCACCGAATTATCATCCTCATGCCCAATCCACTCTTCCAAACAATCGAACAAACATCCAAGCATCTCCAAATTATCATCAAGTGCCTTCTCCTACAAATCAGAATCATTATAACCCTCTGCGTCCAAATATCGAAAAGAAACTGCCCCGAAACTTCACACCGCTTGCGGAAAGTCACACCCAACTATTTGAAAGATTGAAGAATGCCGGTCATTTGCAATCGATCCAGCCAAAGCCTGTCAATCCAAACTCCCAATTTTATCATCCTGATCAAAATTGTGCCTATCATTCAGGAGAAGCAGGGCACAGTACCGAGGATTGTATTACCTTGAAACATAAGATCCAAGATCTGATTGATCAAAAAGTTATCACGCTTCATTCACCAACGCCAAATGTCAATAGTAACCCATTTCCTAATCATGGGGGACCTACAGTTAATATGATTGAAATAGAAGAAGAATGGGCGTCTGGCAAGACTATTACTAAGGTGAATTCAGAAAAGTATAAAAGGGCAGAAGAGGTAGAAAAGATAGAGAGAGTTGTGGCTGCCTTAAGTGTCAACAAGAAAGACCCATTTATAGTGATGATGGCCCTAATCCAGTGTACACTTCCCCGCCAAGGAAGGATTTTATTATACAGACTGCTGTTGCCCAAGGGATGACGCGATTGGGACGATGCTACATCCCTGAAGAATTGACCAACAAAAAAGATTCACAGAAAAAGCCAATCACTGAAGGAGAGATTGAGGAATTTTAGAGGCGTATGCAACCAAAAGACTATTCGATTGTCAAGCATTTAGAGAAGACTCTAGCCTAAATTTCCATTTTAGCATTATTAATGAGTTCGCAATACCACCGACAAGCTCTATCAAAGGTCTTGGATGAAGCGTATGTTCCCGCAGGAACGAATGTTGAGAACCTGGCTATGATGATAGGAAATATTGTGGAAAATAATCGCATTCAGTGATGAAGAGTTGCCATTTGAGGGAGCGATGCACAACAAAGCCTTGCACATCACTGTTATTTGCCGAGACTATGCGATTAATCAGGTATTGAAAGATAACGGATCTGGTGTGAACATTTGTCCTCTCTCCACATTGGTTTAAATGGGCTATGATTTGGGAAAAATTCATCAAATCCACGTAAATATGAGAGCATTTGATGGAGGGCAGAGAGACACCATAGGAGAAATTGATTTGTACATCCAAATGGGACCTGCTGAGTTCAAAACTAAATTTTATGTCATGGATATTTATCCTAGCTACAACTTGCTCTTGGGAAGACCGTGTATACATGGTGAAAAGTCCATTTCATCACCCCTTCATCAATTATTGAAATTCATTTGGGAGGATTATGAAGAAGTCATCCAAGGTGAAGGACGCTGAGCGGATCGTCCCAATGGTTATGTGCTGGTGATTGAAGATGTTTCAAAGGGTAGTAGTTTTTATACAATAGGAATTGTAAATGCTGTGGATAAGGATCTAACGCCCAAAGCGCCAATGCCTTCTGTCTATAAAATGATGCGAGGGTGATGTTAAGAAATGGATTCAAGCTTGGTCGGGTTTTGGGTAAGAGTCTGCAAGGAATTATTGAGCCTATCATGATCCCAGATAAAGACTCTAAGTATGGGTTAGGATATCGGCCTACAAAGGAGGATGAGATTGAGAATAAGTCAGAGGCAAGTATGTTTAGGCCTCTACCGCTCCTATACCAGTCATTTCCCATGCATAAGATGTCGAATGATGATGGTCTTGGGGATGGGATACGAAATCTATTCGAGGGATACAATGCTGTACCAAAAGATTTCCCAAAGTCCAGTGGAGTGAAGAAGATTACACTAGGGGAGGCCTTGCAAAACTTGACCTCCACTCTATTCATAACACGTTACTCATCGTGGTAGATGAAAGGGCAATTACTAATAGTTTCTTAAAATCGGTGATAATCCGGATGAGGCCCCGCCATCCACCCTTTACATCTCAAATTTCTTTTTTGTATTTTACTGCTTTCAAAAGGCATGGGCTTGCGTTTGCGTGAGTCATGAGCCATAGTTTGTATTATCTCTCAAATTTTAATGAAAAGGCTTTTCCTTATTTTATAAAAAAAATAAAAATAAAAATAAAAATAAAAATAAAAATAAATAAATTATTTTTTGAAGCACTAGTATTCGTACATTTTATTATTATCTTGTTATCATTTAACTTGGTTTGTTTGTTTATTGTAGTAACAGTAACTTAAAACCTACCAATGTCATGTCATGTCAAAGCTTAGATGAACAAAATAAGGGGAATGATGATGATTGGAAGGGAGGTGATGAGAAACGATTAGTTGAAGATGTAGAAGAGTTTGAGAATCGGGAGAAGCCCAACCTAGAGGAAACTGAAACAGTCAACCTCGGAGTTCATGATGAAATCAAAGAAACAAGTGTCAGTGTCCACATGGCGAAAGCACAAAAGAGAGCGCTCATTCACCTGTTGCGGGAATACATTGACATATTTGCTTGGTCCTATGATGCTTTGCCGGGATTGAGCACCAACATTGTGTCTCATAAGTTGTCGATAAATCCAGAGTTTGGTCCAGTCAAGCAAAAAATGCAGAAATTCAAGCCAGATTTAAGCCTAAAGATCAAGGAAGAAGTGAAAAACAAATCCAGTCTAAGGTTGTGGAGGTCACAAAATATCCAACGTGGCTAGACAACATCGTCCCAGTGCCGAAGAAAGATGAAAAGATTCAAATTTTTGTTGACTATAGAGACTTGAATAAAGCCAGTCCTAAAGATAATTTTCTATTGTCCAACATCCACATCCTTATCGATAACTGTGCAAAGCATGAAATGCAATCATTCATTAATTGTTTTGCCGAGTATCATCAGATATTGATGGATGAGGAAGATGTAGAAAAGATGACCTTTATTACGCCCTGGGGTATTTATCATTATAGGGTATTGCCGTTTGGTCTCAAAAATGCGGGTGCAACATAAATGAGGGCTATGAAGATAATTTTCCATGATATGATTCATAAAGAGATTAAGGTGTACGTGGATGATGTAATTATCAAATCCCACAAGAGTTTGAATCATCTAACCCATCTGGAGAAATTCTTCAACAAATTAAGAAAGTACAGTTTGAAGTTAAATCCTGCTAAGTGTGCTTTTTTTGTGCCATCAGGGAAGTTGCTCGGGTTCATAGTCAGCAAAAGAGGCATCGAGCTAGACCGATCCAAAATCAAGACAATTCAGGACTTGCCACCACTAAGAACCAAGAAGGAAGTTATGAGTTTCATGGGTCGTTTGAATTACATTAGCAGGTTCATCGCTCAGTCGACAGTTATATGCGAGCCAATTCTCAAGATGTTAAAGAAAAATGCATTGAATGAGTGGACAGAAGAATGTCAGAGAGCTTTTGACCGCATCAAGGAATATTTGTCTGCACTACCAGTTTTGGTTCCTCTAAGAGAAGGAATGCCATTATTGCTTTACCAGTCAGTCTCAGAAAATGCTTTTAGGTGTGTCCTCAGGCAACATGATGATACCGGTAGAAAAAAGCCACTTCGAACTTACTTCCCAGATGAGGAAATTCTATTCATGGGAGAAGACATTACAGAAATTTACCCTGGATGGAGGTTATTCTTTGATGGAGCGGTCAACTTTAAAGGTTCAGGAATCGGAGTAGTGTTGGTGTCAGAAATCAGCCAACACTATCCGGTAACCGCTAAGTTGCATTTCCCGTGCACCAATAACGTGGCCGAATATGAGGCTTGCATCCTAGGTCTCAAACTGGCACTTGATATGGGTGTTCATGAATTTCTAGTCATCGGGGATTCAGATTTACTGATTCACCAGGTACAAGGAGAATGGGCGGTAAAAAATTTCAAAATTACACCTTAAATGGAGCTGGTGCATGAATTATGTGAAAAATTCAAAGAAGTTAATTTCAGACATATTCCAAGGATACAAAATGAGTTTGCTGAAGCTTTGGCCACTATATCTTCCATGATTCAGCATCCAAATCAGTGTTACATTGATCATTTGGAGATAAGCTTTAAATAGCAACCTGCGTATTGTGCACACTTTGAAGAGGAGCCTGATGGAAAGCCATGGTACTATGATATTAAAATGTATTAAGAATCTAGAATATATACTGAAGAGGCCAGTAACAACCAAAAGAAGACAATTTGGTGTTTGGCAAAGAACTATTTTCCAAGTGGGGAAATCCTTTTTAGGAGGACTCCAGATTTGGGATTCTTAAGATGCGTCGACGCTGTGGAAGCTAATAAATTGATAAAAAACGTACACATTGGAGTTTGCGGGCCCCACATAAACGGGTTTTCCCTTGCTAGAAAGATCCTAAGAACCGGTTACTTCTGGATGACTATGGAAAATAATTGTAGCAGGTATGTGAAAAAGTGCCCAAAATGTTAGATACATGGAAATTTGATTCGAATGCCTCCACATGTGCTTCATGCGATGAATTCACCTTGGCCTTTCGTAGCTTGGGGCATGGATGTTATCGGACCAATAGAGCCACCGGCATCGAATAGGCATAGATTTATTTTGGTTGCTATTGACTACTTTACTAAGTGGGTCGAAGCTGCTTCATATAGAGCCATCACCAAGAAAGTGGTTTCAGATTTTGTCAGGAATAGCATGATTTGCTGATTTGGAGTGCCAGAATTGATCATTACTGATAATGGGGCAAACTTGAACAGTCACTGGATGAATGATATTTGTGACCAATTTAAAATAGTGCATCGCAACTCGACCACATATCATCTAAAGATGAATGGAGCCATGGAAGATGCCAATAAAAACATCAAGAAGATCTTGAGAAAGATGATCAAAAATGATAGATTATGGCATGAGATATTGCCTTACGCTTTGCTTGGGTATCGTACGACAGTTCGAACCACCACCGGGGTGACTCATTATCTATTGGTTTATGGGAATGAAGCTGTGATACCTGCTGAGGTTGAAATACCTTCCCTAAGGATTATTCAGGAAGCCGGACTAAGCAACAAATAATGGGTTTGCGCTCCCTACGAACAACTCACGCTGATTGATGAAAACAAAATGGTTGTTATATGTCATGGTCAGTTGTATTAGCACAGGATAGTTCGTGTCTTTAACAAGAAAATAAGAAATCGAACATTCGAAGTTGGGAAATTGGTTCTCAAACGTATATTTCCTCACCAAGAAAAGTACAAGGGCATGTTCACTCCTAATTGGCAAGGGCCATACATAGTTTGCAAGGTACTATCTGGAGGGGCTCTGATTTTGTCTAAGATGGATGGTCAAGAGTGGACCAAACCAATCAATTCTGATGCAGTAAAAAGATATTATGTTTGAAAGACGTGCTAATTTTTGTATTCCTTAGTTTACTCGTAATCGCCTTTGTAGTAATGTTGTTTTATAATGCGTAATTTCCTTGAACCCTTTTCCCTTTATGTACAAACTATGTTTGACCTGAATTCCCAAAGAGGGATACGAAGGAGGCCTATGTCGGCTTTGGTCAACCCACTAAAATTTATATATATCCCTAGCATAGTCTTGAACTACGTTGACCTGATTCTTGCTTCAATGGGATACGTAGGCGCCCCAACGGCTTGGTTATATAACCCAGGAAATGAAAACTGGGGCAGATTTTTCAAGAAGGAATCTCAAAAATTCAAAAGAGAAGATTAACATCCAACAAAGAGAATGAAGATCAGCAAATACTTCAGATCCACTCGAGATGAAATCATCTCAGGCTACTTTAAACTGGGGCAGAAATTTTGAGGAAGGCCTCAAAATTTCCACCAAATATTGAAATATATTTCAAATTCCCCAGCACTAGAGGTCGAAGTTGAGATTTGAGAATCACCACCTGTGATAAAGTTAGGGAAGATTGAATCTCCGTCTTTGATAAAATTCTGGTAGAGAACCTCGACAATACTGAATCCCTAAGCAATCCTCCGTCAAGTGTCGGACATTGTCAAAATCAAGAGAAAGTTGGTCGTTGAGCTATTACATGACATGACTGGCAGAGATTTTCTAAAAGTTTTTATATAAGTTTTCGTAAAAATTAAGACTACTTTCAAAAATCTATATAAATCTTTTACTTAGTGATTGCCTAGACATCAATTAGGACGGGGAGTCAAGGGTGGAAGTCCCAACACGATAGAGTACCCAAAAGATGGCGTGGAGCAAACGGAGAATCAAAGAAGGTCAACACGGAGTAGATTCACTCAAACTAATCATTTTTTTGTGGATGCAGGGACTAATACACAAAAATAAGGGTCTCTTTCAAAATCCCCGAGAAAATTAGGAGACACACCAGAGCACTAATGTTCAAGAATGATATTTTTGGGTAGCCTTCAAAATGGGTTTAATACCCATTTATTGAGGACCTGTTGAATTGTCCATCTCGCTTCTTGAGATCATGGAGGACAAACAAAAGTGTCTTGTCTTCTTTACAAATATTGTATTTAGAGTTTTTCTAAAAAATAGTCTCTAGCAAAAATGACTTTGTGTTTACTAATCGACTACCTTGAGTACAGGTACATGTAGAAAGCAAGACCCAGACAAACAAACTCAGGTGAAACTGTTTTCAAATTGCCAAGAGGGCCATTCATATCATCGCTGAGAGGGCAATTTCATATCATCGCCAAGAGAGTCATTTCATATCATTACCAAGAGGGCCACTTCATATCATTGCCGAGAGGGCCATTTCATATCATTGCCAAGAGGGCCATTCATATCATTTGTCGAGAGGGCAATTTTATATCTGTTGACATATGAGACATAAACGCTGGCATCAAGGATATCATCATATTTCATATCTGTTCACACGCGAGACATAAATGCTGGCATTGAGGATATCACCATATTTCATTTTTGTTGACACGTGATACATAAACGCTGGTGTTGAGGATATAATCATATTTCATATCTGTTGACACGCGAGACATAAACGCTGGCGTCGAGGATATCATCATCATTTTATATCTATTGAAACACAAGACATAAACGCTGGCTTTGAGGGTATCCCATCTTTTTATGAATCAACATCTGAATGCATCAAGAGCACACGGTTTGAAGGGGGTCTTTAAGTCGGTGTCTAAGGATGAATGATATATAAGATTTCCTAGAAATTGACAATTTGAGGGTCATCTATAAGTCATATTATTTGAAATAGGATAGTGTGCAAGATCACCTATGAGTTGATAGCCTGTAGGCCATCCGTAAGCCACAACAACATCCTAACCGAATAGTACGCAAGATCGCCTAAAAATTGATAGTCTGGAGGTCATCCATAAGTCGCAACTAAATCCTTACCGAAAAATATGAGAGATTATTAAATTGATAAGTTCAGGGGTTCTCTATAATCTGCATCATAACCAAGATCAATTATGTGCAGGATTACCCAAGGACTAACAATTTGAGAGATATCTATAAGTCATATTGTATCCAAGGTCAGATGATGTGCAGGAACACCTGAAAGCTAACGATTGGAGGGATATTTGTAAGCCATATCTTATCCAAGGTTGGACAATGTGCAGGTTTACCTAAGAGCTAGCAATTCAAAGGATATTTGTAAGTTGCCTCGTATCCAACATCAAATAATGCGCAAATTATCTGAAGATTCACAATTTAAAGAAAATTTATAAATCGATCATCGGCTATAACCGAAGAGTTTGTCATTCCACATATAATAAGTGATGTAGGTAACCAAAAGGGTTGCCACACTAGCACAAGATTACACGATTGTAGGGACCGTTCTGTATAAAGTATCGTCAGTGTCCAAAAAGGCCACCCCACTTTGAAGACAGATTCAACCGACAAATGTCATAATTGTACAACAACCAAAAGGGTTGTTGTATTTGTTATTTCCATTTATTTCCTTCCAAACAGGTACATGAAAGGATGACTTCGCTTCTTAGGCAACAACTCACGTGGAGATATGGTAAAGAACTATATGTCTTTTTCGTGAATTATGTTTAGCACTAACAATTTTGTTTGAGATATTATCGAGATCATCCGAGAGGATGAAAATCTCGAATCAAGAACATAGGCGCGGATGACTCCAGCTAGGATGCAGCACAACGTGGAACTCTTTCTTAGCAGTAAAACTGGACATAGTCTAAAAAGAGACGTCAAACTCTTTAGATGCGAGCTAAAGGATGATCACCATCATCATCCAACCACACCCCTATTAGAAGGCATGTGGGTATTCCAGGATATTCTTGTTTCAGATTTACCTTCGGGATATTTCTAAACTCATGCCAAGGATAACTTTCTGTTTCTTTCAAATTCGGGTGGTAATACACTTAGAGTTTTGGAAATTATGCCTAGGTAAATTCTTACCTATAGATGTGAAGAGCTTCATGTTCATGGTTAAGAGGTTACAAGCCTCTTTTTCACAGCTCAATCAACTTGTCACTCATCTTGAGCCAAAGATCGTCTGAAAGAAAAGACTATCTTTTCTATCGATTGAGTCGAACTACAAGCAGTCTGATTCCCTGAGTCTCGAAGATATGTAGGCTGGGTTCTATGTAGAAAACTCGACTACGTTCCAACCTCCCCCCAAATCCCTTCATTCCCCAGCTTCTCGATTTCATCAAAAACTCTAAAACCGAGATAGCTAGTGAATTTTTTTAAAAAATCATGCTTTAAATCAAGCTTTATGAACTACAAGTGGCCTGAATTCTCATGAAACTTGAGATATGTAAGAAACCTGATACCAAGGTTAGGACATAACTCCATGAAGATTGTGCGAAAGCCAACCTCTTCCAGATTTGAATTTGTGGCCGGACAAAAATTAGTAACGTCAACCTCCCTTTGCCCTGGGTTACTTGCATCCACCTTACCCAAAAGGAGGGGACAGTTGCTAACACCTGATTTTTTCCCTCCATAGCTAAGTTTAATTTGGAGTTTCTTCAATTTTTGAATAAAATTACAACATTTATTTTATCCAAATAAAAGATTTTTAAAGAATTTATTTGGGTAAATTGGTCAGTTTAAGTAGCAATTATATATTATCGTGTTCAATTACACGAGATTATATAATATTGTTACTTAAGTATTTATTTTACGAAATATCGGATTTTAATCAAGGTTTGTCTCGAAATAAGTGGTTGAAGGCTTGATTTTAAAAATGATTTGTTCACAAAATAAGTTATTCGGATAAATATGTATTTGGTTTTAATACTCAAGAAGTTCGAGATTAAGTGAGGTATTAAGTTGTATCGAGTTTCGATTTAATTTGGTCAATCTACTAAATTTGGCTATAATTGAAATAAGATTGACTTTAATTGCAATTAGCCAATTGACTTCAATTTGGTTAAAATTTAAATGATTTTGACTAGTTCCTAATTTAATTGGGGTTATCTGGTAAATAACCCCAATTTCACTTTATTTCTTATTTTTAATTAGAAGCCCAGCAAATTCCAGCCCTAATCTACCCAAACTAACCTAACACCATATCAATTTCGGCCCAACAGCTAGATACTCAGCAACCCATTTCTTATTTTAAAATCACCAGCCCAAAACCAATCCAATATCAGCCCAACAAAACCCCCTGACTCTGCCCATATCAATAATCGTCCTTATCCCCCCTTCTTCACAAAAACACCCAATATTCAACATCAACAACAACAACTAGTCAATCCAAAATCTGAACCTGATCAACTCCGGTGACCCGATTTCCACCCGACAGGACCCTCTAACGACCCATTCCTTGTTCAAACATCTACCCCTTTTCACCCTCACGTGATTAACACGAATTTGGTACGAGAAACCTTGGAATCTTCTAGAAACAAGGCTAGGTATCCTTTCCAACATCCCAACTCCGCAAATCTTGGGATAATGGTACAAGGTTGGTATGTATTTTGATGATTTTGATTGGTTTGAGGAAGACTATTCTATTTCCCCATCTTTTATTAGCTTTCTTCAAAAATCTGTTGAAGATAATCCAAAATAGGGGTCCTTGTTAATGAAACCCCAAGTTGGAGAAGGGAATTCAAATTTCAAATTCCAAATATCCCAATTTAAAATTCTAAAATTACCCTCCTATCTTAAGTTTTTTTTGGCATCGGTTGAGTCCTATTGAGAGGACTCTTTCATCCTCTATAAATAGCGCTCTTGAGAGCAGATTTAGGGGTGGAAAATTTTGGGGGTTAAAAATTAGGGTTCGAGAATTAGGACGAAAAATTCTAGGGTTTCTTTTCTCGTCTTTCTAGGTTAGGTTCGAAATTCTAGGGTTGAAAATTTTGATTGAGGAAGCTGGGTTCGATTTTTAGTGGTCCAAAAAGGGAAGGAAAATTCGAGGTCATAGAAAAGGGAGAAAACTCTTAGAGTCTCGTGAATTCATCAGCTAGTCGAAGTTCTGAAGTTGACTATGACGCACCTCCGGTGGTGGTGAAATCAAACACCAGCTCATAGCCCATTTTTCTACTCTCGAAAAGGTAATATCATACACCATTTTAATCTTTTGATGGATTCTTCTTCATCTCATCATTCTGTAGTAGAATCCTATTATTCTAATGATCCTGCGCTGGTTGTTAACTGTAGATTATTAATTGATTTTCGATTGAATGCTCTTATTTTTTGTGTTGCTTAAGTTTTGTATGGCTGATCTCGTTAAAGTTTCATGCTTTAACAGTTTTCTGGTTGATAGCATCTTGTTAGGTCTGGCTATTATGTTAAAGTTCTATGCCTTGGATTTTGTTTCGAGTAACTGGTATCCTTTTGAGGTTGGTTTCATCGTTTAAAATTCCATGCTTTGATCGGGCTGTCTGAATCTCGTTAAGACTGGTTTCGTAGTAAATCTTCATGTTTTGGTTTGGTCTAATAAGTTTTAGGTTGTTGGACTCTTGTTTACTTGATTTTTATGGTTAAAGTTTCGCATTGCGATTTTGTTCAATACGTTTTGAGCTGCTGAATTTTGTTTACCTGTTAACCCTGCTCCCTTTGTTGTGGAATTGGAAAGTTTGAATCTTTGTTGCCTTTTAGAGTTTGTTTCAAGTCAGTATTTCTTTTGTTGGATCCCTGAAAAAATGCGATGGCTCCCTTTGTTGTGGAATTGGAAAGTTTGAATCTTTGTTGCCTTTTAGAGTTTGTTTCAAGTCGGTATTTCGTTTGTTGGATCCCTGAAAAAATGCGATGGCTTTATTGTAAAAGAGAATGAATAGGGTCTCTTTGATGTCAAAAGTCATTATGTCAAGTTTCATTGAAAAGGTTATGATCTTTAGTTGTTTGAACAGCTCTTATGTCAAATTTCATTAATTCTTGTTTAAGTTGTTGATTGTATGTTAGTATTTGCTATCCAAGTTGGTAAATTTAGGTAAAGTATGTCAATAATTCGTGTCCTTTTAAAGGAATGGTACAGCTCTGTTTTGTTTCCCCTGAAAAGAATGGTTCTTTTCTTACTCAATGTCACGAATGGGTTGCTTTTGAAGTCTATTTTAACCCCCCAACTCTAGTGTACGTCTCATAGATGGCTTTTTCTTGCTTACGAGAATCCTTAGAAATTTAGTCTTAAGCTCTTTTTTTTAGTTTATATGCGTGTCCATGTACCAGTGATAGCTGTAATTGCGTGACTTTTTTTGGACTTTTTCCTATATCTTGACGTACTGTTTGCTATATCATTTCAAATTACAATATTCTTTTTGTGTATTGATTTTGTTACGTCGCTTATCTATATGGCGTTCTGTACTTTGGATATGCATATTAATCTCTCTTATTTTTGTTTCTAAGTTTTCTAACGAGATAAGGCATTAATATACCCCTAAACTATATTCGAAGTTCCTATTACCCCTCCTAAACTTATTTTTTTCTAATTGGCTTAAAGTGATGTCGTGATGAAACAGATTGCATCTGTATGATTGGGCAGAAAATAAGCAAACCATAAGTAAAAGACATTCAAGAACACATAGATTTACGTGAAAATCCTTGCGGGAAAAACCACGGGAAGAAGGTTTCACTATAATGAAGAGGAGTACAATGTGGAGACTATATCTCAATTTTGTGTATATTTTTGAACCACGAAAATATCCAACTAAATGGAGAAAATTGAAGGAAAGACATCTTTTAAATCTTGAATGAAGGATTGATGACATTGACCAACAGATAGGGTCAAACATCATTAGAAAACTTGATTAAGTTAGTTGTGGACTTGATTAATATTTTCAAAACATTCTAATCTTTTCAAAAATACAAATCAACCCAACCCCCACACCTCTTCAATCCAAATCAACTACTCTCTCTCTGCTGCTTCTCTCAACTCTCTCCCAACCAACAGTTCTGCAAAATTTCTCCCTTCAACCTCCGGTGACAAATAGTCGGGCGAGTTTCTTTTTGACTTTCAACCGTCAATCAACGTGAATACTTCTCTGATGAAAACAACTTTGAGTTCTTTATTGTCCTATTTCCTTTTTCATAGGTAAAAAATTATGAAGAAATAAAGGAACTTGAGCCAACTACTCTTCTAGTATTGAAATGTGGACTGAATAAAATCCTAATTTCTGGAATTTATTCTTCTTGTTGTCGTACTGTTGATTTGAATTTGTTGGTGATTTTTGGTCACAGTTAATGTTCTTAGTGTGTGTGTGTGTGATGTGTTGGTGTTGCTGGGTTGATTTGTTATTTGTGTTGGTAAAAATGATATTGCAACAGTTGAAATATCTGATGTAATAGATGAAACATATGATGCAGTGGATGAAAATCTGATGCAACAGATGAAAATCTGATGCAACTATGAAAATCTGATGCAACAGGTGAACAATCTAACAAATCAGTCATCTGTTGTGACAGACGGTCATCTGTTGTGACAGACGACTCTTCTATTTGGAAGAAATCTAAACAATATTGATCTAACAGATAACTGATTAGTGATTTATTTTTATAGTTTCCAACGGATTACTCATCCGTTGCAATGGGTCAGTTATATGTTGCATCAAATAAAATACCCGGTGCAATAGATTAGTGCTATTTTTATGGTTCCCACGGATTACTCATCCGTTGCAACAGGTCGTTTATATGTTGCAACAGATAACATACCTGGTGTAATAGATTAGTTGTCTGTTGGAACTGTTATATTACTGTTATGCATTAATCAATTATAATCTATGTTATGTTCCTATTAATTTAAGATAACATGGCTCCAAAAGAAAAGAAATCGAATCGAGTCCAAGTAAAGGAACAAGTGCGGCAGCTCAGCTACATCCACCACTCTATGAGCTTGCGTTATCTCAATCAGGAGCAGAAGATAATGAACACGGGGAGGAGGAATATTTCAAAAGAGATGATCCAAATGCTAGTAGCCCTTCCATTGAAGAGTTGGTCAAAACCTTCAGCATTGATCGTTATCCTGTGAGAATGCAGTGCGATGGTACCACAGATTTAACGGGTGATCTCGTGGTTAAGTCAGTCATGGGAAAATCTTTCGACGCCTTCAGAAAAATACTTTGAGAACAAAAATTGGATTCTTATTTTAGGGAAAGCTGCTTTGGGCAATGTCTTGATTTGCCGGAGGACAACAATGCTCATTTTCAGATGAAAATGGTATATGATCTTCTCAAGCATAAGTTTATGTATGAAAACAAAGATAAGATGGATGAGGTGTGGATAAATTACTGTGGCATGCCTGTTTGTATTGGTTGGAAGGAGTTTACCATAATTACCGGACTAAAATGTTATCCTCCTTCTCCTTCTCAAGTTATACCTACTCTAACCCAAAAAAAAAGCACCCCGCACACCCAAAAAGGAAAAGGCAAGTCGAGTGATCATGGTGACCTGGTTTCCATTGTTGGTCCAAGCTTCAAAATAAAACATCTGATAGAAGCGTTGAAAGGTAAAGGACTTTCAAAGAAGCACAAGAAATCATTGTGCTTGGTTTGGTTCTTACATAATGTTCTTTGGGAGAGAGACGTTAACAACAACATAAGCCTCGGTTTAATAAATCTCTCCGAGGATCTTGAGCTATCCTTGGGGTTATGAAAGCTTTAAAATAACTGTCGAATAATTGTAGACTCCGTTAACGCCAAAAACAGTCAACTTGTATGGTTTTCCATGGGCCTTCATGGTAAATATTTCTTTTATCATGTTATGATTCATCATTTTTTTTATTCAATAATACTTTTGATTTATTGGCGTTATGTTATAGGCTTGGGCATTTGAAGCCATTCCTTATTTGAGACAACAAGTGAACTACTAGGAAGAAGTTTCCTGTCCAAGAATTCTGAGATAGTTGTCGGCCAAAACCGATAAAAATGCAAAATTTCTTGATCTTTTCAATCCCCCCAAGGAAGCAGTAAGTCTAATTCTAATCAAGTTTTTGTTTCAATTAATGATTAAATGATTTCATCATCATTCTTAATATATGTACCAATTTATTTTAGATTGTCCATCCGTGGCTTGTTCCGACCAACCGAGAGTTGAAGATGCCATTTTTTCTTACTTTACGATTTGTGCAAACTTTATCGGACCCTAAGGTCATTGATGGAATAAAAATGGAATTGTTTGGAGCAACAACCATCACAAGAAAAATAATTTTGGAGGGTGGGGATAATGATACTCCTCTTACAGTTTTTGAAACAACAAGCCATTATGATTATGATCATGTTGGTTGTATAGATTTTTCCCCAGATTTTGCCGCATCTAGTGAATGTTCTTCATGCAAATGTCAAGACTGCAGGGCGAAACACGATGAATTGATTAATGCTATTAATGAACTAACTGCTTCTGTAAATGAAATGACATCTAAGAAGGGTGTCATTCTATCTAAGAGGATTTCATATCCAGACACTCCATTAGAGATCAAGGCGCCTAAGAAGAGAAGGAAAGACACTTCCAAGGCATCATCAATCATCAAAAAAAGAAAGAATACAATGCCTCTATCTTTGTCTTGCACCGATGTTCAGTGTGCAAGGGCCACAGAAGAGCAGCATGAGCTAAAAAAGTTAAATATACATAATTTGTTCCAAAAAATAAATACGCACATATCTGTTTCAATAGATGATACATCTTTTAAAAATTATCAAACAAATATATAGATATGTTAGAACTGTTGTCTAACCTGTTGCATCAGATTCGTTAGCTATTTCAACAGATGAGTTTTATGTTGTAACAAATGGGTCATCTATTTGAAATTATCATACTTCTCTAATTTACCTATTCGAATTTATCCCAACAGATAATCCATCTGATGTAACATAAGACTCATCTATTGCAACAGATGGAAAATCTATTGTATATCTCTACTTAGCATTGACAATTCTGGCTTTCCAGGTGGATATCACAGCTACTGCCAAAGAGCATAATATGACAGTTGATAATCCATAAACTGCTTGCAAAGATGAAGAAAAAGTGGAGCCTGTCAGTTTGGGAGAATGGACAAATTATCCGTTTGAAGAGTTCAACATCTTGGACGAGGCTCTAAAAAATCTAACACAGTTGATCAATGATTATTCAGAATGGATTGCCGATAGGCTGTTAAAGCATCATACCGACAGGTACATAAATCAATTTTATGGATATTGGTTTATACAATTCTTGTTGTAAGAACCTGACATTAACACATATAAATCATCATGTAGAAAACAAAATAAAGAGTACTACAAAGTGAACGAAGCGAGTCTTGGTTTTGATATGTTCGACTTTGTTGTTGCACATCCCGGAATGAAGAATTGGTTCTATTTGATGTCACAGCCTCAAAATTTATGGAATGATGAGGTTTATATGCCATACATATTACTATTAATTAATACTTTATTTAATTGCATCTACGTATTGATTTTTTCATCACGTAATCTGAAATATTTAATAATATGTGTAGCACATCGATGCCATTTTTTACTACCTCCAAAAGAAGACCAAGTTGCAAACACAAGAAAAATATAGATACACAATAGATAATTGTTTGTACAAAGTTTACATCAATAATGCCTATGATAGGTATTGTCAACAGCAGCCGGAAGTTTCCCAAAATGAGGAATTCTTAATCAACATCATCAAAGGTTTTAGCATTCTGGCTAGCTTACCTTGGCATTTGGTCAATGAAGTGTACATTCTAATAAATTGTGGTGATGAATTCCATTGGGTTTTGGCTGTCGTTGTTCTAAAAGAGAGGCGCATCCAAGGATATGATTCTATGTCGCAAAGAAGACGTTCTGGACCATCATCTAAGATACAAAAGTTGGCCAAAATATTGCCTACTTACCTTGAAATGAGTGGATTTTTGGACCAAAAGGTTCGTACTAATTGGTCAATGATTGAAGTGTACTGAGATGAAATGGCTAATCCATTTGATGTACAATATGTTGATAGAATTGCTCAACAAACCATTGGTAGCTTGTAAGTTTAAGTGTAATACCCCACATTTTGGACTAGAATGAAAATCCGTCATTCTTATGTGTGGATGTTTCAAAAGCCTCAAATCCTATATAAATTTAGTGTGTTAATCAATTATGTAGTGTGGGAATTTATTTGAGCATGAATTTATATCATAGAGGTCCCCTAACTCAAGTACAAGTTGAAAGCTTTCCTATCGTTCAACTTTTAGTGAGCGTCAAAACTTGGGTCAACTTTAATCGAAAATAACTCATTGTATATGACTAACTGGGTGGTTTACTATATATCAAATGAAATATCTTTGAATTAGCTTTCCAACAATACCAATTTTCCCTAAATCTGATATTGGAGCAAAGAGTTATGCCTATTTTACTCCAGCATTTCAGGCTGGAAACAGTGTGACGACATTCGTGATAGCTTATCATATTTGTGACGCCCTATCATGAAGGTCGTCAGCCTTAGGCAGAAACCAGATCCAAAGTGATGACATTCGTGATAGCTTATCACATTTGTGATGCCCTATCAGCAAGTTCGTCAGCCTTAGGAAGAAACCAACTCCTAAGTGACGACATTCGTGATAGCTTATCACATTTGTGACACCCTATCATGAAGGTCATCAGCTATGATTTTCAGCAATTGGGAAATTATTTCATAAGGGTATTTTGGTCTTTTCCTTTACCTTCCACGACTTATAACCCTAAAGAGGCATAATTTTTCCTATTTTTCTTCAGTTAAGCATCTTAAAAACCCTCTCTTACACTCTCAACTACAAGATTAGGGTTTCCATCAAACTCATCTCTCAAAAGCAAGATTCAAGCCTTTTTCCAAGATAATCAAGAATTAAGTTTCCCAATCCAAGAACTCTCTAGCAAATCATCAAGGTTTCTTTTCTAAGGTATGCGTGTATTCATTCATGGACTCCTTTCGTCCATGAAGTTCAAGAACCCTTTTCTAAAACTATATATTATGGTTTTTATGTTATGAATGGATTGTTGATCATGTTTATGTGTTGAATGATGCCAAGATAGAATCTTTATGTGTTATTATGAATCTATGACATCATATGAGTTGAAAACATGTAAGTTTGATTATTTATGATGTGTAATTGTATGATTTACACCTATGCCTAAGTTGTGCATATTAGGTGTTTGATAAAATACCTAAGAGACTAGAAATCATGCATTATAGCTAAATTGTGACAAAGTGAAGGATTCATGATATTCCCCCATATTCCAATGATTTTCATGTTGATATTGTGTCTTGTAAATGTTGTTGGGATGTTCATGAACTAGTCTTATGGAATTATGCTATGCTTTCTTGCAAAACCCAATCATGTACAAGATGTAGAATACCCATGTACTTCATGAAATTCCCCAAGTTATGATATTATGGATTGTGGTTGTAATATGTAATGAGCATGATATTGAAAGCTATGCAAGTATATACATGTTTTATGAAATTCCCTTCCATGAAATAGATTGTTGAGAACTATGCTTAGTATGAAATACCTTATTTATGATATTGTGGATTATGGACTCTACTCTTATGATCAAGTCAGTTATGTGTGTCAGTTTCCTTCCATCGATTCCTGGGGGTACTTGTACCCAAAAAAATATAGTTGTGTGCCTAGAGCCATTTCATGTTTTCACGATACTCCCAGTCAAGCCATGATCTATAGAAATAAGTCAGTCATGTGACTCAGGAAAACTTAGTAATCTCAGTAGTTCAGTATTCTCAGTAATCTCAGTGCTCAGTAACCTCAGTAATCATAGTAAATCTCAGTAACTTCAATACTCTTAATCAGTCCTCAGAACTCATTATATTCCATCCGTCATCAGAATCCAGTAAGCTCAGTTTTAGCTCCACTAAATAATACCACTATTTTCAGTTCAGTTAATCAATATCAGTTTAGCAAATTAGTTCAGTTAAGTTATTTAGTTCAGCCCAGTTATTCAGCACCGAGCAAACCTAAGGATAGGGGCTCACCCACTAGAATAGGACTGAGATCCCTAGAAGCAATCCCTAAGTTCCAGAACTACATTGCCAGCGTAGGTATGAGATGTCACCCGTTAGATAGGATAGACATACTCAGGAGTCACCCATTAGCACATTTATATATAGGACTGATCCTAGGAGTCACCAGCTAGATTAGGACTGACTCCACAATAGATATCTTTACTGGTGGTGTGGTACTGACACCCTTCCAGTCAGGGTAGAGATTGGACCCCAGTCAGCTTAGCTTAGGGCATGTCGATTAGATGAACACATCCCACAATTTCAGTTATAGAATCAGGGCTTTCAGACACAGTCAACTCAGCTTAGTAGTATAAATTCAGTACTGTTAGATACAGTCAATGCTTATCATTGTAAATAGAATTCAAGATCACCCATTAGCTAGGACTGATCTCAACTATGATTAATCAGTATCAGAATTATTAGATTTAAAGATCACCCGCTAGATAGGACTGATCTCAGACTAAGTCAAATCATCCTTATTATTAGTATACTCATGATCACCCACTAGATAGGATTGATCTCAGATTTAGTTACTACAAGTAGAACGAAACTCAGATAGTTCCATCAGAACTCAGACTGTCAGATACAGTCACTCAGTATCAGTTATATCAATTAGTCCAGTCATTATATTTATATCAGCTATATCAGTTGTCATAGCTAACATTACCAGTATTCAGTTTCAGGTTTGTTAGACACAGTCATTCTAACCAGTTCTTTATAATTTGAACTGTTAGAAATAGTCAATAATCAATTCAATACCTCTGTAACAGTAAAGTCATGTCGTCAGCATTCAGACTCAGTAGTTAGCATTATCACAAGTTCAGTTATAGTTGTTTATGTATGTATGTATTCTCACATTCATATTAGTTAGCATTGTTCATGCATATAACCCTTTGCATTTAGCCTTCCTCACTCGTATACTCAGTACATTCAGATGTACTGACGCATTTGCGCTATGGTGCTTTCTTTTATGTTACACCATAGGTTCAGAGGCACGAGCTCCAAATCAGCAGTAGCATTCCAATGTTCAGAGTTTGTAGTGAGTCCTTCTTATTTGAGGACGATATGATTATTGCTATATTTAATATTCAGTTTCTACATGGAGTTAGTTGGAGACATGTTCCTTCAACTCCTTATTCAGTTTAGTTAGAGGCTTTTATACTAGATGTTAGATTAGATATTTAGATCTCATTATTTTCAGTATTTATACTTGTTTTGGTATTGTTATACCTTTTTTAGACATTTTATTATCAGAGGTTTATTCAGTTCGAACCTTATGGCCTTTTATGTCCAGGTTTCCGTATTTTATGATATATTATGCAGTATATAGGTACAGATATCAGTCATGGGTTAGCTTGTGGTACCTCGAGGTCATGAGCACCGTGTAGCATTCCGATTCAGATAATCGGGGCATTACAAACTTGGTATCAGAGCCTAAGGTTCAATAGAGTCCTAGGAAGTCTGAAAGCTGCATCTAGTAGAGTCTTGTACATGTGTGTGTTGTGCACCACACTTATGTACAGGAGGCTATGAGATGTTTTAGGAATAGTTTCCCTTCTTTCAGTATTCATGTCATGCCAGTGAGTATAATCTCAGTCTAATCCATTTCTCCCTTTCTTCTATAGACATGCCTCCTAAAAGAAAAAATAGGAATCAATCAGCCCCTCAGCCCAAAGACCCTTTGGGTGATCGTGTTTCTCATGAGGAGTTCAGGGCTACATTCACCACTCTTGCTCAGTCAGTCGCTGCCCAGAATGAAGGACCAACTATTATTCTGGCCAACCTAGTGGCCTATTCAGCTGTAGCTAGAATTCAGGATTTTACTCGAATGAATCCTTCTTTCTTCACAGGGTCTAAGTTAGATGAGGACCTGTAGGAATTCCTAGATCAAGTTAAGAAGGTGACAGATGTTATGGGGGTTACTACTGTTCAGAGTGCTGAGTTAGCCATATACCAATTATAGGATGTCGCTCATACTTAGTACAAGCAGTAGAAGTCAGAAAGGTTAGAAGATGCAGGCCCTATAGAGTGGGAGGAGTTTGCCTCTGCTTTCCTTGATAGATTCTTTTTGCTAGAGCTTAGAGAAGCTAAGGTACTAGAGTTCATCAAAATCAGGTAGGGCAGTATGACGGTAAAGGAGTATTCTCTCAAGTTTACTCAATTAGCCAGATATTCCCCTCATGTAGTTGCAGACGATAGAGCTAAGATGAGTAAGTTCGTGTCAGGGTTGAATGATAATGTGGTAAACGAGTGCAGATCTGCCATGTTGAATAGTGATGTGACTTTAGCCAGACTTATGACACATTCTTAGTAGATAGAGGAGCAGAAGATTAGGATGAGAGAGAGACAAAGTAAGAGAGCAAGGACAGGTAGTTTCAGCTTTTCTCAGCCTAAGTCACAGGGTGGTAACCGTTCTCAGCATAGTCAGAAATTTTTAGTCCTAGCTCCATCCTCAGCTAGTGTACCAGTACCTAAATCTAGGAATGGCCGTCATGATGGAGTGCCAGGATCCGATACCCAGGGTAGTGAAAATAGAGGTCTTACTTATCCGCTTTGCGAAGAGTGTGGTAAGAATCATCTAGGTGCATGTATGGCAGGCAGTGATGCATGCTTTGGGTATGGCAAGCCAATCCACAGGATATGAAAGTGTAGAGTTCTAGCACAGAGGAGTAAGGATTTGCGTCAGCAAAGTACCAATAGTGGTCAGCGCCATAATAGACTTTATACACTCCAGACCCATCCTAATCCAGAAAGTTTCCCTGACTTAGATTCGGGTATGTTACCAGTCTTTCATGTTCATAGTATGCATTGTTAGATCTCTTTCTCTCATTCAAGCATATGTTTCAGTATGAGTTAGCTAGTAAAGCTAGTAAGTCAGTTTAGCAATCGAACAGTCAGATTTTTTATAGCTTGTTTTCTTAATTCATGCTATCCAAAATCTCAGAGAATGTAACTATTGCAAGGAAGAACCTCCTAGTAGTTGCAAGTTCAGTTCATCTCATGCATCATGCATTAGATTCAGACTCCCAAAGTTTAGTTATAATCTAGTTGTAGATTCCCTGTGCATCACCCAGTATCTCCGTAAGGTAAGCATTCTTCGAGGGACATAGTGTCCTAAGGGGGAGATACCCTACTTTATCTTAACGCTCTCATGCCTTAGATACTTTCATTTCTCCTTACATAATGAATTTAGTCTAGAATAGAGGGTACTCATAAGTTGACCTTCAAGTTAGACCTTAGTTGTAAGTCAAGTATTCAGAGGTTCAATTCAGTTCATGATGTTCAGTCTATATGTCACGTAGAAGAATTAGTCATGTTCTCATGTTTCAGTTCAATCTTAGTGCCTTTACCATTGTATGTTCAGTCGTATATTCATGAGTCAGTTCAGTCATGTATTCATGCATCAGATATACGTGGTCAGCTTATCAGTACTTTCAGTCATGCATTCACATATCATGCCAGTCGTATAATAATGCATCAGATATGCATGGATTCAACTTATTAGTTCAGCATCAGATATGAATTCTCAATTTGAGAAACTCAGTTTATCGGAACAATCAGTCCTACATTCATAAATAAGCTACCCATGCATCAGATATGCATGTACAGTATGATATGCTCAGTTTTCAGTCATGTCAGCCATGAAATCATGATCATTCATTCATGTTATATATTCGTGTAAGTTGTCTTTTCTCTTATGTCAGCCAGTATCATTCGAGGACAAATGTTCCCAAGGGGGAGATATTGTAACACCCCACATTTTGGACTAGAATGAAAATCCCTTATTCCTATGCGTGGATATTTCAAAATCCTCAAATCCTATATAAATTTAGTGTGTTAATCAATTATGTAGTGTGGGAACCTATTTGAGCATGAATTTATATCATAGAGGTCCCCTAACTCAAGTATAAGTTGAAGTCTTTCCTATCGTTCAACTTTTAGTGAGCGTCAAAACTTGGGTCAACTTCAATCGGCCATAACTCGTTGTATATGACTAATTGGTTGGTTTAATATATATCAAATGAAATATCTTTGAATTAGCTTTCCAACGATACCAATTTTGCCTAAATCTAATATTGGAGCAAAGAGTTTTGCCTATTTTACTCCAGCATGTCAGGCTGAAAATAGTGTGACGACATTCGTGATAGCTTATCACATTTGTAATTTTTGAGGGCTTTGATTTATTTTATCAGAAAGATTTGGACATATGTTGCAACATAAGATGCAACACGTAGGTTATCTACTGGAAATTATATAATAGGTCTTTCTACTTTTTTGATTTGCTCCAACAGATTACCGATCAGTTGCAAAAGATAAGTTATATGTTGCAACAGATCGTAAATCTGTTGTAACAGATAGACCGGGAACAGCTGTATAACGCAGTATATGACCAACCTCTTTCAACAGATAATCAATCTGTCACTTCCTTCTTTTTGAACCTTCATCTTAATGAATTCTTCTAGTTCCTTCTTCTATTCCTTGCCAAGCGCCATGAATATATCCACCCTCTTCAGCGTCCCCTGAACTTCAACAACTATTGGAGCGGGGGGATTTTCAATTTTTTCTAATTTCAGAACAGAGAGAATTTTTCTATTTTTTCTTCTTTTCCTCCTAACCTCCACTGTAGGAGTGCATGGATCCCTCACCTCGTTGGATGGTATGACACCCCTCCTGGATTTCAACTCCTCAAAAGCTTTAGCAATATTCTCTAGCTTGTCGAGGAGTTTATCCTCTCTGTCCTTGCACACTTTGCATTTGCAATGAGAATATGAGGGTGAGGAGAGGTGAGAGGACCACTGTAAGGGTGAGAGTGACCGGTGTAGGGGTCAGAGGGAGGACCTGTGCAAGGGGTGTTTTCAAATATATTTATTTTTTGCTGAGCACCAACATGCTCATAATCGCGAATGGTAGCAAAAGTAGTAGCAGGATGGCTCCCACCATCACAAACAAATCCACCAGCAACACCCCCAGAAGAAGCACCCAAATCTGTTGCAGTTTCAGTTTGGTCATGAAAAGCTTCAACATTAGACTAACCTTGCCTAACTACTCTTCTTATGGATGTTGATCCATCCAATTCCTTTTTTGTTAACTCAATCATGGGTCTTATTTTGTATCAACGAAACTCAGAGTAAGAAAAGAAGTCATCCCCAGCTCATCATTGGTAGGCACGATCCAAGGATGCACAACCTATAAAAAAAGATAAGAGGAATTTAAATCATATAATAATAATAATTTGTAGTCAGTTGGGTTACATGGGGCTCGGGTTATGTTAACACAACCAACTTATGCAACAAATAATCTAGCTACCGCAACAGATGATCTGTATGTTGAAACAGATTGATAATATGTTGCATCAGAATACCCATCTATTGCATAATTTGCATTAGATGGGTAATCTATTGAGTAGGGTTCAGATACCAGAGCAACATATGGTTAATTTGTTGTGAAATATGGATCGTTTATTGCAACAGATTACCCATATATTGCACCAGTTGCAGTTGACGGGTAATCTGTTGTAACTGACTACCTATCTGTCGCAACAGATGGAACATCTATTTCAATATCTTTCTTTGAGGAAAATTATTTTAGTTGAAAAAAATGTACTGCATCATCAGGAGGGTTAAAGAGATCAGCCTTGTTAATATTTATTTTGCTGCTCTCTATTGCAGCCAACTACCTAAGGATCCTTGGATAAGAAACTTTATCCGGGTAATCCTTGAAATTCTTTCGGATGGGAGGAATAGCTTCACTTGCCCAAGCCTAAAAATTGTAAACAGGAAGCAAGAAAAAAAAATTCACAAGTATATTCAATATAAATTAATGAATGAGTAAAAATAATGATCAATTTTACCATGAAAGCCCAAGGAAAGACGTATAATGTGGTCATCTTTGGCTTTAGCTCTTTCAGTAAATATTTGAAAGTCAAGTAGTAGCTGTCGTATCCCCAGGGATAATAGTTGAATTTTCCAAAATCATTAGCAAGCGCTAACAAATCATGTTCTATGACTTTTCTAACGTCTCTTGCCAATAAAATGGAATGGACAAACCAAACTAAGCATAATTTCTCCCTATAGTGCTTTGGTATGTCTTTATTCTTGAGATCCGCTATCAAATCCTCCACTTTGTAGCTGGGTCCAACAATGCCCAACAGCCCATCTTTTTTTACCTTGCGTTTGTTGGATCCTTTGTGGGGTGTTTTCTTGATGGGAGGTTCTTCTGGACAATTGCATCTCAAGCCCGTCACAATGACAAACTCTTTCAATCTAAAACAAACCGGCATGCCATAGTAGTTGATCCAGAATTCATCTATATTTTTTCCACCCTCCTTCGGACCTCCATCATCCCCCGCATACATGATCCTGTGCTTGATAAGGCCATATACCATGATCATTAGAAAATGGAGAAACAACTCAAGAAAGTGTGCAAACAAGCTCTTCTTAAAAAGTCCATTTATGTTTTCCTTCTTCATAATACTCCTAAGTTTGTCAAAAGGTTTCCCCAATTGACATTTAAGTACAAGATCATCAAATACTGCTTTAGGGTTATTCATCGTCATCGCAACTCAAAACTTGTCAATACTAATGGTTTTAACAGAATCATGATGGAATTTTGATATTATTTCATGCCCCATTGGTGAGGAGGAGTTATCACTTTCCTCAGCTTCATTTTGCCCTGACTGAGATTGTTCTGGAAGTTCCTCCGAATCTATTTGTACTCTAGCCTTTTGTGTTTGGTGATTGAAAGTTGAACCACTTTCAGTTTCTTTTCTTTTGGGAGACATCTTTTAACTACAAACAAAAGAAAAATAAAAAATACATTGCATTCAATGTCTGCATAATTTTTTTAAAAAAGTGAGACAAATTTTAATAAATTATTCTTACCACATAATAAAAAAAATACTACAACGGAAAACCCATCAGTTGGAACAGATAGGGAACCCGAATCCGTTTGAAGACCTATTTAATATCTCCTAACAGATATTCCACCTATTGCAATAGGTGGACAAATTTCAATAAATTATTCTATGCCACATTACAAGAAAATACTCCAACGGATAGCCCATCAGTTGGAACAGATGGGGAATATGTTTGAAGACCTATTTAATATCTCCCAATAGATCTTCCACCCATTGCAACAGATGGACCACCACCACCACAACTACTGCCACCACCAATGCCACCAAGACCACCACTAATACCACCAATACCAATACCAAAACCAAGACCACCGACACCACAACCAAAAAACATAAATACCAACACCACCAAAAACAGCCACCAACAACATCACAAAAACCATCCAACAATACCACGCCAGTCAACAAAACACTGAGAGAAAAACTAGGGTTTTCTCGGGTGCTCCCTACTTTTTTAGCATCAAAACTCAAAATTGTTAACCCATTCTCGAAGATAATACAACTAAAAGTTTTATTTTTCATCATTAACTAATAAACCCTATTTTTTAGAATAAAGAACAAATTTAGAACTCTTCTCGAACTCTGTTACATACGAAGACAGAGAAAATAATGGATATAATTGGGAATGAAGTCGAAAAAACCAACTATATGTAGTTGTAAACGAGAAGAAAATCGACCTGTTTTGAAGGGTTGAGCAATATATTGAGTAGTTGTTATTTGTATTATTGAGAGGGAGAGGAGATCTCGAGAGAGTGAGAGAGAGAGAGAGAGAAGAGCGAGAACTTAAGATTTGAAATGAAAAGTTTTTCACACAAATGGATGATTTTTATGGGTTGATTTGTAATTTTGGAAAAGAATGACAAGTTTTGAAATTGCTAATTTGGTCCAAATTGATCTTAATTAATTTTAAAAATTTTAAAAGATATACTTTTTAAAACACTGAGTTGATGAGAACTCATTTCAACTCAGAGTGATAGATCGATGACTCGGGTTGGGATGAACGCAATATCAATGTCATGCAATTGCAAAGACTCGATTGGTTTTGTATTTGACCCTGCGAGCTCATTCATTCATCCTTAGTTCCACCTAAATCAACTTAGGTACTAACACTATCCTAACATTGAGTTGATGAGAACTCATTTAAACTCAGAGTGATCGATGACTCGGGTCAGGATGAACACTATACCAATGCCATGTAATTGCAAAGACTTGATTAGATTTGTAGTTTACCCTGCGAGCTCATTCATTCATCCCTAGTTACACCTAAATCAACTTAGGTACTATCACTATCCTAACATTTAGTTGATGAGAACTCATTTAAACTCAGAGTGATTGATCGATGACTCGGGTCGGGATGAACGCAATACCAATGCAGTGCAATTGTAAAGACTCGATTGGATTTGTAGTTTACCCTGTGAGCTCATTAATTCATCCCTATTTCCACCTTAATCAACTTAGGTACTATCACTATCCTAACATTGAGTTGATGAGAACTCATTTCAACTCAGAGTGATTGATTGATGACTCGGGTCGGGATGAACACCATACCAACACCATACAATTGCAAAGAATCGATTGGATTTGTAGCGACCCCGTGAGCTCATTCATTCATTCATAGTTCCACCTAAATTAATTGCAATAAAATCTGTTGCAACGAACGACTAAGCTATTGAAAATTTTCAAAAAGGTATTCATATCTGTTGCAATAGATGACATATCTGATTTAATTATCAAATAGAAATTTTCATCTGTTGTGATAGATGACTGAGCTGTTGGGAATTTTCAAACAGATATTTATATCTGTTGTAACAGATGACATATCTGATTTTATTAATTATCAAATGAACATTTTCATCTGTTGTTATAGATGACTGAGCTGTTGGGATTTTTAAACAAATATTTATATCTGTTGTAACAGATGACTGAGCTATTTCGATTTCTAAACAGATATTAATATATGTTGCAACAGATGACATATCTGTTTGAAAATCTTTTTTTCTCTTTTAATTTTAAAGGAAGCTTCTGGTCCTAGTAGATAATATCAAGTAGTAGTACTTACTACTAAAGGAGGTAAAAAATATTTCTTGGATATCTCAAAAGTGAGTTCATTGACAAGTTTTGTCTTGTCTTTTCAATGTCAATAGTCTTAGTCTTCCTCGTACCCCTCAAATTATTAATGAAATTAATGAATATTAATTAATGAATATTGAAAACTACCATGTCTACGTACACAATACATCTATACAAATTATCTCATCTCATCTCTTCCTTCAGCTGCAATTTATTTTATTCAACACTCATCAAATAACTAGCTTCAAATTCCAACATATTAAATCACATTTCTGAATTGGAGAGAATCTACCCCATTTTTATATAAACAAAATACTAAAAATGAGAAATAAAAGACACATTTTTTTGGGGTAAACGGGGATCATATTATATTCTCATTTTCTACTTAGTATTCA
>NC_061116.1:5638113-5642877 GCF_002878395.1 Capsicum annuum
GCACCTAGATTCTAGAATCAGTGGATAAGTTCTTTGTGCAAATAACATGATCAAAAATTTGTGTACATCCAAATTGTTTATAGAGAAATAAGAATGAAGAGATCTCATATTCCTCTTGGATGACTTAGGCAGATGCCCGGGGTGAAATATCCGTGCTGCTCTAGCCATGTTTGAATAGTACTGAGCAATAGATTCTTCAGCTCTGTCCAAACCATCCTGCATTAGATTTATAATCAGCTTCTTGTCTGTTGTTTAACAGCAATCGGAGAGCAAGCATGACAGCTAAATTATCTCTTCTTGTAGAGCTAACTGCAACACCAACTATATTCCAACATAGCTTTTTCCTCTGTTATGTTAAAGTGAATCCACGTTGTAAAATTTGTACTTCCGAAGCACTAAAGAATTTACCATAACAGTTCTCTATATGTATCAATATCAAGAATCCAACATGTGTAGTTCACATCATGAAATAGAAGATAAATTTAGCAAAGGCCAGATAGCATTTCCCTTCACATATGGAATTCTGGCGGAGTGAAGCTGCAACGTTTCAATTCACATTAAGACTAGTGCATTTTTCTTGAACCAATTTGTCTTAAATTTGAGAAGGGGTATTCAGCATCGATGTATTAATAGGCACAAGGCTTATCGTTGCACATGAGGCCAAATATTGTACATCAACACCTATTTAAACATCTTTATCATTAAATACCGCAGCCCTCAACTCCAAATGCTTATCGATGGAAAAGAATTAACCTGGACTCATTCGATTCCTATCAATCGATGCATTGATAGGCACAAGAGGATTTTAATAGAAATTACTGATGCACCTCCACTCCAAATGCTTATCGATGGCTGATTCCACCACCCTGCATGAAAATTCTAACTCCTTTCACACAAAGATCCCACCTCTGGCTGCATTGAAATTTCTGAATGACTTCAGTACCTGAAGAGTTTTCACATGTTTGTGATGATGTATTTTATTGAAATATTTACAAAAACTTGAGCAAAACTGAGATATAGGATAACTTTCATATAGTAGGGAGGCTATCAATAGAAGACACCAGACAGTAGGCAACTCCATGTATGTTTCAAAGAGAAACTTACGGTTGAAGTTGCCAGCGTTCAGAGTCAGAAAACTCTCAGAGCTATCCCACTACGTTAATTTACATACACAAAAGCCGAGTTGGTTTTCCTAATTACCTTAAAGCTTAGTGTGATGAAAGTTCACAAATAGACAGTTCAGTTCAGACTAACTATTAGAGCAGAAACAAAAGAATAGAGAAGAACCTGTTCTGGTGGTGCTTAAGACCTACTTGAATAACGGTATATTAAGAGCAGAAAGGACCTGAAACTCGCCCCCTCCCATATCTTCAATGTATTGTTTTATCTTCTTAGCCGAATCTTCAAGTTGAGGGATCTTTACAAGTTTGATAATTTTCAATGAACAAATATTGCCGAAACTAGGCGGAATCTCCTCAAGCTTACGACATCCCCACAGTTCCAATTTCTCAAGCATGGGAAAGGATTCCTCTCCAAAATCCCACTTAGCAAGAGCCCTTCTTTCAAATACAAATATTTGAGATTCTCAAAGGTGTCTTCCTCCCCCATGGTCCATTGTTATCAGTATTGGTTCATCCGTATCCAAATCAAAGAAAGAACCAGTAGTCATGAACAACATTCTCAACTTTAAAAGATCCCAAATACTCGGTAATAGTACCAAGGTTGATCCTTCGTTTTCAACCGACAAGGTTTCGAGATTCCAGAGGTTCGAGAAAGATAAAGGCAGAGATTTAACTTCTGTCCCAATGCTTAAGCACCTCAAATGATTCAACATGCATATTTCATCCAGCAAAGAATCTTTCACCACCATAAAAGAGTGCTTCAGCATCAACACTCTAAGAAGCCTCAAGTCTCTTACATGACCATCTCGTGTCCAGTTATCTTCAAAGAATAGAGGTGTTTACCAGAATGCCTTTTCTTTTTTGAACTGAACAGGAAGAAAGTGTTAGGCCCAAAGTTCTCCTTATCATAATCAATGCTCACTATGCGTGGCATCAAATCTGAAAAGAAAGATGGATCACTTGAACTTATCTTGCTGAACAACTTTTCCACTCTTGCTTTTAACAAACAAAAGTTGTGCACAAGATCATGTAGTTGGCAAGTCGGGTCATCACCTATCTCATTGAAATGTATTACCAAGCTGTTGGAAATTAAATTATCCAAATAAATTTCCATCACTTCTTCCAAACTCATTATCTCTGTCAGTTCAACAAGCCGTTCAGTACGCCAAGACATTTTCAACATAACTCTAGTCAATGCAGTCTCCTTTGGAAAAAATGCAAGGTAGAGAAAGCATGGCTTCATGTGATGAGGTAAATGGTCATAACTTAATTCTATAACCTTCATCACATCAACTTCACTGTTCAAAATAAAGGAATTCAAATTATTTCGTCCTTCAAGCCACACAGACTGTCTTTTCCAAACCTGCAATGACTCAAGCAATCAGATCAGCCACCAAAGGAAGTCCCTTACAATTTTGGGCTATTTCTTTTCCAACATCTAAAATTTCGACAGGGAAACTCTCTTTTCCAAATGCCCTTTTCTCTAATAACTCCCAACTTTCTTCTGGTTTTAGCAATCGAAGGTTAAGAGGATCAGTGTTGTCCTTTCCACGAAAACCCACTTCCTTTTGTCGAGTCGTCAGAAGAATTCTACTTCCTTTCTCAGCTGCAGGGAAAGGTCTTGTTAAATCATCCCATGTGTCAATATCCCACACGTCATCTAACACAATTAGGTACCTCTTTCCAAACAGTTGTCACCATAGCATATCGGAAACATCAATTTCTTCGCTGAACTTCAAATCCGAGCCAGTAACTTGAATAAAAAGTTTCATCAACAACTTCTTCTCGTCACATTTTTGGTCGACTGTGCACCATGCACGAAGGTCAAAATGACTACAAACTGATTCATCATTGTATACTTTGTATGCCAAAGTAGTTTTGCCCGAACCAGGCATACCAGTGATTGAAATGATATCAAGATCTTTCGGCCCACTGGTGAGCTTACTAATTATCCAGTTTGTCTCCTCATCAAAACCTACAATTATTTTACCAACAGTCAATGACTTGTTTTCAACTGTCTTCTTGGTAGAGTTTACTGCAGTGAGGCTCCTGTTCTTGGGAATGTTCTCAGATATATTGGAGACTTCTTCTTTGATAAGCTTGATCCTTTTTATCGTAGTGGGAAGTGAGAAAATAAGATGTAAGAGACCATTATCTCGAACAATAATTGAATCAATGACATCTTTTGCCTCATATGCCGCATCTAAAACACTTTCCCATAAATCTTTATACAATCTTTGCTCAACATTCACGAAGAACGATCTTATGAATTCTAGGTCTCCTTTCACCAACTCAATTTCTTCCTTTATCAATGCAATTGAATAAGCTTTGGAATCTAGCAAATCATTTAGGTGTCTGTGTAGCAGATGCAAGAAGAGAGGTCCATCGCTCATGGGGAAGCTCCATTGAAATGCGTCCGGGGCTTTCAGATAAACATATTTGAGATCTTCCTTGAGGAGTTCAATATTTTCCAGCAAGTCTAGAGTTGCACGACTTGTTTCATCGGTACTCTCTTCATTCCTTGATTTTTCCTCTAAGTCACGAACAAGAGTTGATACCGCCCTGATAAGTGCTCCAACACGTGCCAAAAGATCAAATAGTTTGTCATGATGAATACTTTCCTTTGGCATATCAGTAAGAATAATCAATAGGAACTCTATCATGACAAGAATGTTTCGAGCCCCTGAAGTGCTTATGTTAATAACAGTTACCATGTGCTCTTGTAGATGAATCAGATATTCTCTCAGAACTTCCGGAGAGGTTTCAAGGAGTTGTTTAATAAAGAGTCCAACTTCTACTGATGGTGAAGTGTTCAAATTTGTATAACAGATGTGCATCACCTCCAGTCCAATTGGAATTATCTCCATGAGTAGATGTGCTATCTTGAAGAGTCGATCATCCCAAAGGAAGAGTCGATCAATAGTTAATTCTGCTGCTTTGTGTGAGTGCTTTTAGATGCTCGTGACAAGTTGGTTGATTTTTGATGAATCTGGTGAAGTAGATGAAAAAGAAACCCTGAATGAAGCTGAGTTTAAGGATACTCTTAATGGTGTGGAAGGAAGTGATTACTAGCAGATTCTTAGAGTAACTGTTAAAGTTGTTGTTAGGAGGTGACGGAACAACCTCTTGCAAAAAATTCATTCAATACACCCTTGTGGCTCGGCCCTTCCCCAAATCCCGTTCTTTTTTGGTTAAGTTTCTGTCAAGTCAAATTATAATAAACAAAATGAAACAGAGAGAGTACTTTATGCAGTTGACCATGTATAGTTGTGTATGAATTTCCGAGGGTCTATCGAAAATGGCCTCCCTACCTAATATTCATATTATAAGTTGACTTAAGACTTGTGGAGATTGTTAGCTTGTGAATATAGGTGAAGTTGTCCTACAATTTATAGACAGGGCTGAGTTACATACATACTATTGACCTAATGACTATGGTGGGGATCATGTGACAACCCCGAATTCTGAAGCTAGGACTGACATCTAACGAGCCACAACCTGCTAGTCAAACCATTTCATTCAATCACCAAACTCAAATTAAAGTATAAATTCTCATGCATTCCACCATGCCCCGAGACCACCTCTGATTAAGAGACCTTCAACATAGTCTTACCTTTTGACACATTTTTGTGAGACAAGTTGA
>NC_061116.1:5642977-5655304 GCF_002878395.1 Capsicum annuum
TATTGTATAAATTGTGTATCAAAACTGTATAATTTTCGTATAGAATATATATATGTATAAGATTTGTATAGAAACTGTATAGAAGGTGAGTATATCTTAGAACGTATAATTATCTCAGTTATGTGATTATAATATTTTAGTTTGAGATGTATAAAATGCAATTTGTGAATATGTGTTAATTTGCCCAGCACCCGTTAAATCTGATGTAAATTAGGTATAATTATGTCATAAATGTATAAAAATTGGTACTATATGATGGAGAAAATCTCTCATTAAACTGAGAAGATAGTTGAGTCTTTTGGTTTGCAGGTAGAACCTTAAAGCTTTGGGTATCGATATATATATTCGAACCTTCTGAGAACTCATGACCTCTATTTACCTGTATACACAACTTCTGAGCAACCGTTTTTACACATCTTCTATACAGTTTCTAGACAAATCTTATATATATAAATATTCTATACGAAAATTATACAGTTTTGATACACAATTTATACAATAACTATACATTTATTTTTTTTACAACAATTATATCATTTTTATATAATTTAATTATTATTTCTAAACAATAAAAAACAGAATATTTGATCAGTTAAATAATTTATAGTAAAAAAAAAAATTAAAAGGGCTGAATTGGCCAAGTTGAATACTGTATCAGTATTGTATATAGAATGTATCAGTATTGTATATAAACTGTATATGAACTATGTAAGCCAAAATGACCCAAATTAGGAATGATTATAAAGCGGAAATAGTATATCCAACCGCATTTTGAAAAATTTTCAAACTTGAGTTATTTGTTTTAAAAAGTGCAATAGAGTACTTTTTTCTAATCCTAACCCAATAAATCGTGCACGTGAAATTTACTGATACATGGGAACGGACCCCACAAATTTAATCTCAAATTAACACATATTCACAAATTGCATTTTATACATCTCAAACTAAAATATTATAATCACATAACTGAGATAATTAAAGTAGTATCACTTTATTGCTCTCTCCATGCATGACTAGTCGTATTCTTAATCCTGGAAATCTTATCTCCACAATAGCTCTTTCTCCATTTAAAGATATCACAATTATTATGCTTTGAACCCCATAAAAAGCTACAATAATAAAGAGTATTTCCAAAGAAATTCATATGGAATCAGAAATCAAATTGGTCACCGGGTTTAAGTGTACCAACTTCAATATCGTCATCTTTAGATTTATAATGAACTTTGAGTAAAGGCGTATTTTGAGGAAGGTCAATGATAAACTGAAGGGTAATTGTTGGACTTAAATTTGGAGTAAGGGTAATAACCCATTTTGAGAGACATTGTATTTCATGATTGAAAATGAAATTGATTTGTTTATTTATAAGATGACATGAGTTAATTTGGATTCTATCAAAAAAAAAAAAAATGTATAATTTGATATTGCTTAATCAACAAGTAAAATTACTTAAATTTTGACTTTTTCAGTCAAGAAAGATAAGTGATATACTCTTCCGCGGTCAATATTTATTATGAATAATTATTTATAGTTATTTGAGTTTAATAATTTTAATTGATGCATAAAATATCTCGTGTTTTAAAATTGAGCATCAGATATTGTATTTAACAATTAAATATGATTTACTTTTCTCGAATTCAAAATATTTAAAGATCAAGATATTCAATGATGGAATTGATTTGAATACAAGAGAAAATTTATATTGGAAGTATGATGTGCGGTTTTTTGAGACAATAAAGGTGATATTTCGTGAAAATGCAGAATTTAAAGAAATAGAGTAGATGTTATATTGCAGGTTTGCTTAACTTTAGACTATACAATTATCATTTGAACATGAAAAAATAAATCTTCCATGATGTCAAGGTAGATATTGTTGTTGCAAAAGTACTAGAATATGTTTTAAGGAGTTGATGTTGAATTTAATTATTTTATTAATTTTTACTATTTAAACAAATATCTTATTTAGTGTAACGTTTAAACTCATTGATGTGAGATACACGCGCAAACACGCAACCTAAACTAGATCATTGTAATCTATTATTTGAAAATTCTTAAAAATTTAAACATTACCCGCAACTTTTATATTATATAAAAACACCCCACTGTTTATTTATCCAAATTAATATGTATCTATCAACCACCCCGACTAATAAACCTCGTCTAGTGTGTAATGGTATATATTGTCGGACAACACTTGTTAAAAGTAATATAAATAAGTGCATTGAGCTGTGAAACTATTTATAAATAGGTTGGAGCTTATAATCTATGATTTTAATTTTTATCATAGACCAAATTCATTATAAAATGATAATACAAAGTTATGAATATTCTTAATAATTTTCAGAACTTATGGGCATTAATCATATTTCTCCAAGAATTAAATATTTTAAAAATCTATGGTCAAACGCTAACTAAGAATCTTCCCATATATTATAAAGTTATTTCTGAGAGATAGAAAAAGGTTTTTGATGATATCAATTCTCCTTGTCATATATATTTTAGGAGTGTGATTTTACTTTTACAAAATATTTTTTAGGGTGATTTCTCATGATTCACACTATCCATCTTCAAATTATTTATTAGCAATGGAGGAGAATTATTTATTAGGAAAGGTGAAGAAGCAGAAGAAGAATTACAGCTCAAATACAGTCATCAATCAAATTAATAGCTTCAACAATGAAGAAGAATTGTTTATTCCTTGCAGATGTACCCAACAGAAGAAGAAGGAATCAGTACCTTATACTGCAGAGGAGATGAACACTGATAGCAATGCAGAGGACATTCACTTCCCAGAGGAAATAGTTATGAATATCCTCAGTAGGTTGCCTGTGCAGTCTCTACGACGATTCAAATGTGTTTCACCATTTCGGAGCATTAATATTTGATCATTACTTTATCATGAAGCGTCTCAATCATGGCAAGAATGACCTCAATTCCCAAAAATTACTTACAGTGAATCATCTGTTGGAAAATATATTCCATGAACACATAAAATTATACGAAGAAGAAGACAAAGATGAAGATTAGTAATATGAACATCGAAAACAAGATTATGAGGCTTGAAACACGCACGAAACGCTTATCTAAAAACGATATTTGCTCCGTCTCCTCTGCGAGATTGCTATGGGATTTAACGCAAATAATTTTAGTAGATATGACAAGCCTTTGGATTTCTACACCAAGAAAATAGTGAAGATAATCCTATTGAAAAACAACAAATCAAAAACTTGATCTTCTAATAACTCTTTTGGGGAATGTTGTAAGAAAAGTAATACTTTAAAAAGTTTCTCCAAACTTTTTGTAAAGATACATTGAAATCTCAAGAGATAGGACATATATGAAGTGGTGAAAATCAAATACTGAAAGGATACAACCATTCATCCAATAGACAACTCTTCATCTAAAAGGCACCTCTTCACCAAAAGACATCTCTTTTCATAAAAGACAAACACAACCTTTCTCTAAAGACACCTTTTCATAAAAAAAAACCTTTAATTAATTTATTTTAAACAAAAAATCCAACAATCCCCCACTTATTTAAATATAAATTAGGACAAAAAGATCAAGTGATGTTCACGCATAGAGTAATGTATCTTTCGATTTGAACATCACCTTAGCGCAATACCACAAGATAAAATCGAAATTCCATGTAGCATATGATTGACAAAGTCAAAAAAATAACTTAATGAGTTGTCTTGCAGTGTTATCTCTGGTTTGTCAATAAGTATAATGTGTAAGTATGTTATTGCTTAATGACTTTGATCAATAAATGATCATCTTAAACTTTTTTTTTTCAATCTCCAATCTCCTTTGCTAAATTTATCTTCGGTTTCATGATGTTGGAGTCTTGATGTTGAATGAATGTATACAACTGTTATGGTTAAACTTTTAGTACTTTTAGTACCACTGTTGAAGTACTTTTCATGAATCTAAAATGGAAAATATACTCCCAAATTTGAAAGTTTAGTCTTTCTCCCACATTGGTGGAAGAAGAGAACTTGAAAGTGTTTATAATCAAGAACACTTACTCCACATGAAAAGTGAGGCAAGAAATAATAGATGTCTTGCGCCATCGTCGTCGCTCGGCTTCGGATTTGGATTTGGCAAATGATCGATCGATGAGATCTATCTATTTGGACAAACTTTATTTGAATTCCGAAGAATGCCAAGAAAAAATGCAGTAAAAAAATTTTTCTGCAATTTCGGACCTCCATTTATATATACATGCAGTAACAGTTGCACTGTTTCAAGTAAACTGATGCATTATTTTCGAACTAGTGCTTCAGAAATAATACATTGTTCTGAACTGAGGCTACAGAAGGTTGCAATGGTTCGAAGTAATGCTTCAGAAGGGTGTAATCCTTCAATAAAGTGACACACTAATTCATGAAATGAGATGACTGTTCAGGAAAATATATATACAATCTTTAATGAATAGACATGAACTTATAGCAAAGGTGTAACCTTTGGAGTGAACCATTGCCTCTTTTCAGAAGAGGCATGTTGTGGTTATATAAACCTGGTTTCTTCCACAGGTTTAGTTCAAAATTTTTAGATTAAAAACATTTTTTTGTCCCAAAAATATTCTGTGTGATCACTCAAAATGTTCTGTGAGTTCGAAGATATTCCAACCGTTTGAGGTACCGCTACTATTGGTCTATTAGCCATTTTATCCTGGGAGAAAAAATTTCACAACCTCGGGTACAGTGAGGGGGATTATTTTCTTAAAAAAAATTCGTGAATTCGGACGACTTGGCTATTTTCTGTTTCATCTTAATTTCTTTCTGTAAAATAAAATACACCTCTTGGAAAGGTCATTTTGATCTTGTGTTGAGGGTATTTGATATACTTCATTGTGTTCTTGTTTATACTTGAACTCAAGTTGAAGTTGGTGTTGTAATATACAGATTTTGTGTACCCGAAGTACAAATGAAATAACAATCTTAAGGAAATAATTACTATTACAGAATCTGTATTGCTTGTTTTGGAGATTAAAGTTTTAACTTTGTACTCCTCCTGAACTTAACTAGTGATTTGAAGTCATAAAAACTTCGTCACAAGTTAAAGATCATTCGGTTGACAATTGGAAGTCATAAAAACTTTATTGTTAACTAAAAACAAAGAAAAAAATAATTTTTATAAGTAGTATTCTGAAAATACTAAGTATTTTTTGTCTTGTGGTGACAGAAAAATGGCAACTGAAAGTCAAATAATGGATGCGACAACGTCTGTGGGGGCAACTAATATTGCCACATCAACTCGCACAAATGCTCCGCCAACAATGGCACCGATGGAGAAGCCTGAAAAAATTTCGCACATTGACTTCAAGCGCTGGTAGCAAAAGATGTTCTTTTACCTCACCACTTTATGTCTGCAACAGTTCACTAGCGAAGACGCTCCTGAGGTACTCAAGGGAACCTCGGACAAAGACCGCTTCGTTATTGTAGAAGCTTGGAAACATTCGGACTTCCTTTGCAGGAATTATATTCTAAGTGATCTCCAAGATGACCTCTACAATATTTATAGTGGAACCAAGACATCAAAGGAACTGTGGGGGGCACTTGAACGAAAATATAAGATAAAGGATGCGGGAAATAAGAAATTCCTTGTTGCACGGTTCCTGAACTTCAAAATGATAGATAGCAAATCTGTTGTCTCTCAAGTACAGGAGTTACAAGTCATCATACATGATCCCCTAGCATAAGGTATATCTTTGAAAAATACCTTAGTTGAACATATTAAAAATGTTCTTAATACTCACATAAACTGTTTTGTAGGCTTAATTGTGAATGATGCTTTCCAAGTAGCAGCGATAGTTGAGAAGCTACCACCTTTGTGGAAAGACTTCAAAAACTACTTAAAGCATAAACTCAAGGAGATGACTGGTGAAGATCTTATTGTCCGACATTGTATTGAAAAGGATAATAAAGCTACCGAAAGAAAGTCAAAGGGGAATTCTACAATTAATGGAGCACAAATTGTAGAAGATGACTAAAGCAATTCCAAGAAAAGGAAGAAAGCTGAACAAGGAAGCAATCAACCCAAGAAAAAGTTCAAGGGAAAATGCTTCAACTGTGACAAGACTAGCCACAAGTCCACAGATTGTCGTGCTCCAAAGAAAGGCAAGAAGAAGGATCAAGCAAAAATGATTGAATCCAACAAAGAATACGATGATTTGTGTACTATGTTCTCAGAATGCAACTTGGCAGGGAATCCTCGCAAATGGTGGATGGATTCTGGTGCCACCCACCATGTATGTGCCAACAAGGAGTTTTTTTCGTCATTTGCTCCGGCTCAAGCAGAAGAAATGATCTACATGGCTAACTCCGCTACTGCTAAGGTGGAGGAAACAGGAAAAATTTTCTTAAATATGACTTCCGGCAAGGTCTTGTCACTGAACAATGTGTTATATGTTCCGGAGTTACGTAGGAACTTAATTTCTATTTCACTCCTAGATAAGAACGGATTTAAATGTGCAACTGTTTCTGGAAAAATTATAATTAGCAAAGGAGAAATGTATGTAGGAAAAGGCTATCTGACCGAAGGCCTTTATAAGATGAATGTAATGACTGTTGAAATAAAAAAAAGTTTGAATTCTTCTTATTTGCTTGAGTCTTATGATTTATGGCATGAACGTTTAGGCCATGTTAATTATAAAACGTTACGAAAATTGATTAACTTAGAATATAAATCTCCCTTTGCACAAATATGTGTAGAGAATGGAATAATCCATCAAACTACGGCCCTATATTCACCTCAATCTAATGAAATTGCGAAAAGAAAAAACCGAACTTTGAAGGAAATAATGAATGCCTTACTTATAAGTTCTGATTTACCACAAAACTTATGGGGGGAGGCTATACTTACAACCAATCATATACTCAACAGAGTTCTCATAGTAAGACACAATCAATTCCTTACGAAAAATGGAAAGGAAGAAAACCCAACTTGAATATTTTAAAGTATGAGGGTGTCTAGAGAAGGTTCAAGTTTCTATACCTAAAAGGGTTAAGATAGGACCTAAAATGGTGGCCTGTGTGTTCATAGGATATGATAAAAGTAGTAAAGCATGTCGATTTTTGGTTCATAAATCCGAACATCCGGATATTAATGAAAATACGATAATTGAATCAGACAATGCTGAATTCTTTGAAAATATTTATCCATATAAAATTAGACATGAACAGTCTAGTGGAGGATCTAAACGACCTCGAGATGAACCAAGTGAAAATATACATAATGAAGAAAATTCAAGACGTAGTACACGTCAAAAAACATCAACTTCATTTGGATTGAATTTTGTAACATTTCTCTTAGAAAATGAGCCTCAAACATTTAAAGAAGTGATGTCGTCGTCAGACTCATCCTTTTGGAAAGAGGCAGTCAATAGTGAGATAGATTCAATCTTAAGAAACCATACATGGGAATTGGTTGACCTTCCTCCCGGAAATAAATCGTTAGGTTCTAAATGGATCTTCAAAAGAAAAATAAAGTTGGATGGTATTATTGACAAATACAAGGCAAGACTTGAAGTAAAAGGCTTCAAATAGAAGGAAGGTCTTGATTACTTTGATATATACTCGTCAATAACAAGGATAACCTGGATTCGAATGTTAATTACCTTGGCGGCGGTATATGATCTTCAAATCCATCAAATGGATGTGAAGACCGCATTCCTAAATGGAGATTTGGAGGAAGAAATATACATGGAATAACCTGAGGGTTTTGTGGTTCCAGGAAAAGAAAATAAGGTGTGTAAACTTGTTAAGTCACGTTATGGACTAAAACAAGCACCTAAGTAATGGCATGCAAAGTTTGATCAAACCATGTTGGCAAATAGATTCAAGATAAATGAATGTGACAAATGTGTATATATTAAAGACACACCAAATCACCAAGTCATTGTTTGTTTATATGTGGATGATATGTTGATCGTCAGCAGAGATATTTGTGACATAAATGCAACCAAACAAATGCTCGAGAGCAAGTTTGATATGAAAGACCTTGGAGTTGCAGATGTGATCTTAGGTATAAGAATCCATCGAACTCCACAAGGGTTAGCACTGGCACAGTCTCATTATATCGAAAAGGTACTTGACAAGTTTAAGGATATGGAATTCGGTATTGCCAACACTCCATTGGATGTGAACTTTGCACTTCGAAAGAATGAAGGTGAAAGTGACTCACAATTGGAGTACGCAAGAGTATTGGGATGTTTAATGTATATAATGAACTGTACACGATCATACATAGCATGTGCAATTAGTAAATTGAGTCGGTACATGAGTAATCCCAACAAAACTCATTGGATGGCAATGAAAAGAGTTTTGGGGTATCTTAAATACACTCAAAACTATGCTTTGCATTCTAATAAATATCCTGCGGTACTTGAAAGATATAGTGATACAAATTGGATCACTGGATCGAACGAAGTAACATCCAAAAGTGGATATGTATTTACTATCAGTGGAGGAGCAGTTTCTTGGAAATCATTCAAACAGACTTGTATAGCTCGCTTTACAATGGAATCTGAATTTACCGCATTAGATAAAGCCAGTGAAGAAGCAGAATAGATTCAAAATATCTTGGAATATATTTCGTATTGGCCCAAGCCAGTGGCACCAGTATGTATACACTGTGATAGCCAAGCGGCAATAGGCAGGGCAAGGAGCATGATGTACAACGATAAATCTCGTCACATACAACGGAGACATAATACCGTTAGGGAACTTCTCTCTAATGGAATTATCACTATTAACTATGTAAAGTCAAAGGATAATATGTCGAATCCACTTACAAAAGGCCTATCTAGAGAAGGAGTAGAAAGAACATCTAAGGGAATGGGTTTAAGGCCTAGGACGAGTAAGCATGGCAGTAACTCTACCTAGCAGACTGGAGATCCTAGGAGCTAGGTTCAAGGAGATCAAACAAAGTTGTGTCTGACAGGTTCAACATTATCAATTACCGAACCCATTCTCATGATGTAGACAATGTATAGTAAACTAGGATAAGACTTAAGTTGAAAAGTCTTTTAATGATTATCTAAATTTGGTAGATTTGACCAAATAGTTTAATCTACAGGATCGAACGTTTAGAAATCACCTATGCGAGGGTGAAGTAGAAGCCGCTTCAATGAGAATGTTAGTAAAGGCCTATTTTCTAAGCTCTCATGAAACCGGGACGTGTTCATGGCTGAAAAAATAAAACCATGAGAACCATAAATGTTAAAAGGATGGTTGTATGACATGTATTATCTAGGTGTACATTAAAGCTCAACGGTTTAAAGATATGAAATCTACTAATTGACCGAGTGCATCCGATGCATGTTCACTACGAAAAGTTCAAAGGAAAACCAACTTATCCATTTGCAATCAGTCTTTTCTTGATGATCACATACTTGTCCGTAAAAATTTTAAGAAAAATAGCCTTTCCCCATTCATATGGGGGATTGTTGGGTTCATAGTATATGAAAGAAGTGTGAATAGAAAAAATGGAGAATAAAATGGTGGAGGGGAAGGAGACACTAAAATGGAAAGTGTACTCCCAAATTAGAAAGTTTACTCTTTCTCCCACATTGGTGGAAGAAGAGAACTTGAAAGTGTTTATAATCAAGAACACTTACTCCACATGGCAAGTAAGGCAACAAATAATAGATGCCTCGCGCCGCCATCGTCGTCGCTTGCTCGGCTCGGCTTCGGCTTCGGATTTCGATTTGGATTTGGATTTGGCAAATGATTAATGGATGAGATCTATCTTTTTGGACAAACTTTATTTGAATTCTGAAGAATGCCAAGAAAAAATACATTAAAGACCTTTTCTGCAGTTTCAGACCTCCATTTATGTATACATGTAGTAACAGTTCACTGTTTCAAGTGAACTGATGCATTATTTTTGAACTAGTGATTCAGAAATGATACATTGTTCTGAACTGAGGCTACAGAAGGTTGCAATGGTTCAAAATGATGCTTCAAAAGGATGTAATCCTTCAATGAAGTGACACACTGATTCATGAAATGAGATGACTATCCAGGAAAAGATGCAATCTTTAATGAACAGACATGAACTTACAACAAAGGTATAAACTTTGGAGTGAACCATTGCCTCTTTTCAAAAGATGCATGTTGCGGTTATATAAAACTGGTTTCTTCCACAGGTTTAGTTCAAAATTTTTAGATTAAAAACATTTTTTTGTCCCAAAAATATTCTGTGTGATCACTCAAAATGTTCTGTGAGTTTGAAGATATTTCAACCGTTTGAGGTACCGCTACTATTGGTCTGTTAGCCATTTTATCCTGGGAGGAAAAATTCCACAACCTCGGGTACAGTGAGGGGGATTATTTCCTTAAGAAAAATTCATGAATTCGGACGACTTGGCTATTTTCTGTTTCATCTTAATTTCTGCAAAATAAAATACAGCTCTTGGAAAGGTCATTTTGATCTTGTGTTGAGGGTATTTGATATACTTCATTGTGTTCTTGTTTATACTTGAACTCAAGTTGAAGTTGGTGTTGTAATAGACAGATTCTCTGTACCTGAGGTACAAACGAAATAACAATCTTAAGGAAATAATTACTATTACGGAATCTATATTGCTTGTTTTTGGAGATTAAAGTTTTAACTTTCTACTCCGCCTGAACTTAACTAGTGATTTGAAGTCATAAAAACTTCATCATAAGTTAAAGATCATTCGGTTGATAATTGGAAGTCATAAAAACTTTATTGTTAACTAGAAACAAAGAAAAAAAATTAATATTTATAAGTAGTATTCTAAAAATATTAAGTATTTTTTGTCTTGTAGGGACAGAAAAATGGCAACTTAAAGTCAAATGATGGATGCGACAACGTCTGTGGGGGAAACTAATATTGCCACATCAACTCGCACAAATGCTCCGCCAACAATGGCACCGGTGGAGAAGCCCAAAAAATTTTCGGGCATTGACTTCAAGCGGTGGCAGCAAAAGATGTTCTTTTACCTCACCACTTTATATCTGCAACGGTTCACTGGCGAAGACACTCCTGAGGTGCCTGAGGGAACCTCGGACAAAGACCAGTTCGTTATTGTAGAAGCTTGGAAATATTCGGACTTCCTTTGACGGAATTATATTCTAAGTGATCTCCAAGATGATCTCTACAATATTTATAGTGGAACCAAGACATCAAAGGAACTGTGGGGGGCACTTGAACGAAAATATAAGATAAAGGATGCGGGAAATAAGAAATTCCTTGTTGCACTGTTCCTGGACTTTAAAATGATAGATAGCAAATCTGTTGTCTCTCAAGTACAGGAGTTGCAGGTCATCATACATAATCTCCTAGCAGAAGGTATATCTTTAAAAAATACCTTAGTTGAACAAATTAAAAATGTTCTTAATACTCACATAAACTATTTTATAGGTTTAATTGTGAATGATGCTTTCCAAGTAGCAGCGATAGTTGAGAAGCTACCACCTTTGTGAAAAGACTTCAAAAACTACTTAAAGCATAAACGCAAGGAGATGACTGTTGAAGATCTTATTGTCCGACTTCGTATTGAAGAGGATAATAAAGTTGTCGAAAGAAGGTCAAAGGGGAATTCTACAATTAATGGAGCACAAATTGTAGAAGATGACTAAAGCAATTCCAAGAAAAGGAAAAAAGCTGAACAAGGAAGCAATCAACCCAAGAAAAAGTTCAAGGAAAAATGCTTCAACTGTGGCAAGATTGCCCACAAGTTCACAGATTGTCGTGCTCCAAAGAAAGGCAAGAAGAAGGATCAAGCAAAAATGATTGAATCCAACAAATAATGCGATGATTTGTGTGCTATGTTCTCAGAATGCAACTTGACCGGGAATCCTCGCAAATGGTGGATGGATTCTGGTGCCACCCGTCATGTATGTGCCAATAAGGAGTTGTTTTCGTCATTTGCTCTGGCTCAAGCAGAAGAAATGATCTACATGGCTAACTCCGCTACTGCTAAGGTGGAGGGAACAGGAAAAATTTTCTTAAAGATGACTTCCGGCAAGGTCTTAATACTGAACAATGTGTAATATGTTTCGGAGTTATGTAGGAACTTAATTACTGTTTCACTCCTAAATAAGAACGGATTCAAATGTGCAACTGTTTCTAAAAAAATTGTAATTAGCAAAGGAGAAATGTATGTAGGAAAAGGCTATCTGACCGAAGGCCTTTATAAGATGAATGTAATGACTGTTGAAATAAATAAAAGTTTGAATTCTTCTTATTTTCTTGAGTCTTATGATTTATGGCATGAACGTTTAGGCCATGTTAATTACAAAACGTTACAAAAACTGATTAACTTAGAAGTTTTGCCAAACTTGAGTGCAATAAATC